>NW_027187267.1:1408393-1535773 GCF_028583685.1 Petaurus breviceps papuanus
AGGTATTAGTTGGGTGCCCTCCCTGAAGCCTCCACACACTCTGGCAACTTTTCACACACCCCAGGACCTCCACCCTAGATTGCAATCCAGAAACAAGCAGGTTAAAGGAAGAACAATTACCTATCAGCCTGGTAGCTTGGTCCCCTTACAATCTGCAGGTCAGAACCTGAAGCTGCCTTGTGGCGCTGGCTGGCTGTGTCGGGCATCTTAGCGGCTTTTCCCTTCAGGGGCAAAAACAAATGCTGTCTCCCAAAGACCAGACTGCACTGACCTCTCACTTTTTCCTTCCTCTCTATGTGTTGATAATTCTGAATTGCCACAGCTGCTAGTGATCTGGGGTTTTGCCCTCTATTCTAATTTTAGAGGAATTATTTTCTTCAGTGAACTGTTAGATCTCCTTTTCCATTTGACCATTTTGTTTCTTAAGGCATCTTTCTCCTCATTGTTTTTTGGACCTCTTTTGCCATTCGGACTAATATATTTTAAGGTGTTATTTTCTTGATCATTTTTGGGTCTCATTTAGCAAGTGTTGACATGCTTTTCATGATTCTCTTGCATTACTCTGATTTCTCTTCCCAATTTTTTCTATATTTCATTGATATTCAAAATCTTCCATGGTCTGCAACCAATTTATATTTTACTTGGAGGTTGTGAATGTAGGATGTTTGACTTTCTTGACTTCTTGTTATATGTTTTTTTATCATCTTTGTCACCAAAGTAAGATTCTATACTGTTTTGTTTTGTTGGCTGTTTGCTCATTTTCCCAGGCAATTACTTGACTTTTTAGCTTTTTGTTAAGGTAGGACTCTACTTCCAGGGTGGAGGGCAAACTGCCCCAAGCTTCAGGGTTTTTTGCAGCTGTTTTCAGAGGTACTTCTAGGGACATAGGAAAGGTGTTTACTACTCTCCTGGTCTGTGCTCTGGTATGTGAGTGAGCATAAGCACTCTTTTCTGACTTGGAACTGTGAGGAGGATTCTCTCTCCACCACTACCACAAACTCCCCCACTCCAGCTTCTTATCGCCCTAGGACTGCCACCCAGGAATGCAACCCAGATCTAAGTACAGGCAAAGCAAGAGAATTCTGCGTTAGCACCAGCAAAGAGATCCCTGCAATCCCCCTGTGATCAGCCACTCGATCCCTCCACTGTCTGGGCCAAGAGCTTTCAAAGCTCTTGGGACTAGAGCACTCTCCTCTCTCACCCAGGTCTGACACACCTTTCCTACTAATCTTCTAAGTTGTCTTTGGTGTTTGTGGGTTGAGAAGTCTGGAAACTGCCACAGCTACTAGTGATTCAATCCTCTGGGGCCTTCTCAGGCCCTGTCTTGGTCCATGCTAGATTGCAGTCTTCTCTCATACTGGTGCAACACACCTTTCCTGTCAGCCTTACAAGTTGTCTTGGGCTGGAAATTTGTTTCACTCTGTCATTTTGTGGGTTTTGCTGCTCTAGAATTTGTTTAGAGTCATTTTTTACAGGTGTTTGGAGGGGCTTGGGGAGACCTCAAGCAAATCTCAGATTTTACTCTGCCATCTTGCCTCCACCCCCAAAAGGAATTAATTTTTAAAAATGTAAAAAAGGAGGCTTAGCAGCACTAGATCTTAAACTGTATTATAAGGTTATCAAAACTACTTCTTTGATAGTATTATCAAAGCTATCTGGTACTGGCTAAGAAATAGAAAAGGGCATCAGTGGAACAGAGTAGACATATAACACACAGAGTAAATGATTATAGTAACCTTATATTGGACAAATCTCAAGACTTAACTTTGGGTGATAAGAATTCATTATTGGTTAAAAAAAACCTGTTGGGAAAACTGGAAAGTAGTACAGCAGAAATTGGGTATAGACTAATATCTTATACCATTTACTAATATAAGGTCAAAATGGGTACATGACCTAGATAAAAAAGGAGCTTAGAGTAAATTAGAGGAACATGGAACATATTTCCTATCAGACATTAATAGGAGAATTTAGTAATAAACGAGAGACAGAGAGCATCATGAGATGTAAAACAGATAGTTTTGATTACATTAAATTAAAAAGGGCTTGTACAAATAAAAACAATGTAGCCAGGATTTGAAAGAAAGCAGAAAATTGGGAAACATTTTATAGTTTCTCAGATAAAGGTCTCTTAACTCAAATATTTAGAGAGCTTCAAGTTTATAAGAATAGAAATCATTTCCCAATTGGTAAATGATCAAAGGATTATGAACAGGCAGTTTTTTCGATAAAGAAATCAAAGCTATATATAGTCACATGAAAATGCTCTAAATTATTATTGATTAGAGAAATGAAATTGAAACAACTTGGAGATATCATCTTACATCTATCAGATTGGCTAAGATGATAGAAAAGGAAAAATGACAGATGTTGATGGAGACATGGAAAAATTGGGACAGTACTACACTGTGGAACTGTGAGCAGATCTAACCATTTTGGAGAGCAATCTGGAATTATTCCCAGAGTTATAAAACTTTGTCTACTCTTTGATCAAGAAATACTGCTATTATTCTATTTCAAGGTGATCAGGAAAAAAGGAAAAGAACCTGTATGTTCTAAAATATTTATAGTAGCTCTTTATGTAGTGTCAAAGAATTGGAAATTGAGGAGATGCCCATCAATTGAGGGATGGCTAAACAAGTTGTGGTATATGATTGTGATGGAATACTACTGTGCTGTAAGAAATGGTGAGCTGATTGATTTTAGAAAAAAAAACATGGAAAGAGTTGCATGAAATAAAGAAGAATGAAATTAACAGAAGCAAGAGAATATTGTATACAGGAACAGCAATATTGTTCGAAGAATAACTGAACAACTAAGTTATTCTGAATGTTATAAATGGACCAATAAAGGAAGATGTTATCCACCTCAGAGAAAAACTGATAAGCAGAAGTATGCATACTATGGTTTTACATTATCTCTATCTATGCAAATGATGGCCTTCTCGAGTGTGGGTTGTTGAGGGAGCCAGGGAGCCAGTTTGGAACTTAAAATGTAACAAAAAAAGAGAATAAATTTAAAAAAAGCAAAACAACTTTGAAAGACTAGAAATTTGAGCAATGTAATGATAAACTACAAGTCCAAAATAATAAAAAGAAACATGGCATTCATATTCAGATGGGTGGATGAACTTAAGATGCAGAAAGAAAAATATTTTTCAGACATGGTTAATGTGGCAATTTAACTTTCTGGTCTATGTATATATGTATTAAGAAATTTTTTTTTGTTTTGAATTTGCTCAAAGAGTGTGCAGGCAATGGGAGGGAGAGATGAATAAGAACAAATACTTGTTACTTAAAAAAAGAAAATATTATTTGTTACATGGGATGTATCTCTGGGAGGAAGGGAAATACTGAGAAGAATTTAAGTGATGTAAAAACAAAATATATTTATAATTTTTTTTTAAAGCAATCGGGGTTAAGTAACTTGCTCAAGGTTACACGGCCAATTATTTTGTGTGGGTTCCGAGCATCTAAGGCCAGAACTGATCCCAGGTCTCCTGACACTGGGGTCGGCACTCTTACTCACTGTGCCACCTGGACTCCCCTATTTATAATTTTTTAAAAAGAATTTGTGACCATTCCTAGATCATATTGGTAGTATCAGAATTGGTATTTGAATCCAAGCCCTCCTACTTAGTCAGCTAGGTGGTGCAGTGGATAGAGTGCTGGGCCTGAAGTCAGGAAGACTCATGTTCATGAGTTCAAATCTGACCTCAGATACTTACTAGCTGTGTGACTCTGGACAAGTCACCTCACCCTGTCCTCTTTCCTTCAGTTTTCTCATCTATAAAATGGGCTAGAGAAGGAAATGACAAACCACTCTTCTATCTTTGCCAAAAACAAAACAACAAAAACAAACAAACCCAAACCCCAAATGGAATCATGAAGAATTGGACACGGCTGAACAACACCCACTTCCCACTTAAGTTTTAGGGAATAGCAAAATTCACATTATCCTTTTACATTGATGTGTCAGTCTACAAGTAGCTGAGGCAGCCGGAAAGTTGAATATAAATTGCTCAAGTGTATTATGGTTAATTACATACAGTGTAACAGGGAGGGAGCAGCAGCACAACATAGGGATTACAGTTAACAAAACATCATTGTTACTCACAAGGGAAGGACAAGAGCAAGTGCCAATGGGGAACAGCTTCAGCATGTGCATTCATTGACCTTAGTCTGAGGGCAGCACACAGCGGGGGTGGCTTTGTTGTGCATTCTCTTTCTGGTAGAAGTTCCGAGCCCTTCAGGACTCAAATTTATATAGTCTTGGACGAAGAGCCAAAGTGACCCTGATAGGAAACTGCTCCAACATTTGTGGGAGAAGGGCCAGTAATCTGGTCCAGTGAAATGAGGGCATTTTATGAATTACCTCACAAGAAATGAGAAAGAAGGGGCAAGGACCCTGTGCCACACAAGGGCTGGGGGGAATGCCTGGGCACTGGGTTTATTGAGTGTTAGCACATATGTATCCTGGGGGAATTGGGGCCATAAAAATGACACTAGTTTTCACGGACTCACATTATTTAACTCAGCTGGAAATCTCACAGCTGTCCTTGAACAGTGATTTTACTTAGATAAATATCCAAGGGGAATCCTGGATAAAAGAGGTCAGATTAAATACTGGTTAGGAATGGTTATGGATGAATGAGAATGGCATTTAACTCTACTCTTTTTGTATGTGGAGTCTAAATTTTGCTTTGCAATTTTATTTTTCAAATGGTATAATTTTTTTTAAGCAATTGGGGTTAAGTCATTTGCTTAAGGTTACATGGCCAGGTGTTTCTGGGTGGGTGCTAAGTGTCTGAGCCTGGATTCGATCCCCAGGTGATCCCAACACTGGGGCCAGTGCTATTACTTGCTGTGCTACCTGGCTGCCCCCAAATGGTATAATTCTTGAACGTTTACACTATTATTACAGAATTTTGAAAAATTGCAAATAATGTTGATTTCTCCCCTTCTCTGTCTTCCTCCCACTTTCCTCTCTTTCTTCCCCTTTCCCTCTCTTCCTCCCTCCCTCTCTTTCTTCCTATACCTCTGTTTGTCTCTCTCTCTCTCCCCCTCTTTCTCTTTTCGTTCTTTTTATCAATCTCTGTCTCTCTGTGTATGTCTGCCTGTATGTTATTCAGACCATATTGCTCTTACCAGGGCACTCCTTCTTTGCCCTATCACGGCACCTATGTTGGTGTGTAAAAAGGGCACACAATGGAGTGGCTAGGAGATGCAGTGAATAGAGCACCAGCTCTGGAGTCAGGAGGACCTGAGTTCAAATCCAGTCTCAGACACTTGACACACTTACTAGCTGTGTGACTTTGGGCAAGTCACTTAACACCAATTGCCCTCCAAAAAGCAAACAAAATGAAACAAAACAAAACAAAAAAAACGCACATGAAGAAAATACAAAATGATTTTTGGTTCTTTTCCATCCCTTCCCCTTTTGTAGTAACAGTGGAGGAGTGGGGAAAAATGGTGAAAGGTGCCAGTTTTTGGTTTTAGATCATCTATATACATTATCTATTGGTTCTCTAAAAGTAAGATCCTTTTCTAATGAATCCATATTCATATAGGAACTGAATCATATACATGTTGACATTCACTATTAATAAATCCAGAAAACTAAAGGCAGTTGCCACCAGATGGAAGGATAATGTGCAGGTTTTCCTTGGCAAGGCCATCTATAGTGGTCTGTGTAACAAATTTAAAATGAGAAAACTGCCAGGACAGGGAGTTGGGGAGAAGAACTCAGTCTTATACCAGGCCATGCACAGATTTCATGGTGCCCATGCTTGGTTAGGAAGTGATCAATAAATTGTTATATTTTGGAGTGATGGATAACATACTTGTTCTTTCTCATATATCTTTCAGGTCACACATATTTTCCAAATCTTATGTGTATACAAGTCCTGTTCTATAATTAGTTTCTATATTTTGTTGTATCTACGTATGTACATATATACATATAAAATATGTAGATATCATTTATATACACAAACATATTAATGTAATTATATACCCTGCCTGTTGTGAAGATTACATGCCATTGTGTGTGCCTCTCTGTCTTTGTCTTTCTCATCTGTCTATCTCCTGTGAATTTGTAAAACTTACTGAATTATGTATGTAGTACAGAGGAGTTTGAATGAAGGGCAACAGAATCACAAAGAAAAAGCTGTAAACAATTTTATTTCTGTTCAGAAGAGGAGGAGAATAGATGCCAGCAAGGATAGTCTCAGGGTGGGCCCCTCATGGCTGAAGTAGGCAGCACAGCACACAGGGGAGGGGGGCTGGCATCTATGCTCCAGTCCATGGTTCAGAGCCCTTCCTAATTGTTACTATTGAAATCCCTATCATTTTTGGTGAGTGATATTTGTCTTTCCCCTGAACCTGAGAGTGTTTAGATCTCAGAGGCAAATAAAGAAGTAGGTATAGTTTTAATATGTGTCCAAAGACAAGAGAGAACATAATTTCATTTCATCTTGTATTCTGATAAAAATATGTAAAAAGACAATTTATAAGGAATATCATCATAGGACCAGAGAGTGAGTGTCTGAGGCAGGATTTGAATCTAGAGCCTCTAGACTCACAGCTCTTTATACTGTGTAACATTGATTTTTTTTTTTTATTTTTGCAAGCTTACATCTCAAAATCAGTTTCAACAGATGAATAGATCAAGAAATTCTATGTAGAACTTGATAAGATTCCTCCATATTAAATCAACAGGGTAGAGAAAATTAAAATCAAAGAATGTCAGAGCTGGAGAACTCAGTCACACTTGGGCTTTGCCCTAAGAACAATTTAGTGATCAAAGACCTCTAAAAAACTTTCCTCAATATTTTACCCCTATTATAACTCAGGAATAGAAAAAAAAAGATAGAAAAAATGAACAAAAGACATAATAAAAAAAAACCTCCTTACAATTCCAGCTTTCACATGCATTTCTAGCTTATCATCTCTTTTGTAGTTCTTACCTGATTTAATTTTTTTTCCTTTGTTTCTATCCTTGAGAGATTGGATAGAAAAGGCAGGAAAGCTTATCTCTTCCTTGAAGTTCCCCCATGATTTCACAATATCTTCAGCCAAGCCTATGGTCTCCATAGTATGGAATGCCCTGTATTGTATTCCCCTGCTCCCTCCACCCTGGGAAGAAGTAAGTTAAGATCAAAGAAAGCTTGGCCTGTTATCCTCAGAAAGGCATTTCTTCAAAACAAACTCCCAATCTCTGTTGAAATGAATTTAATCAAATTTAACCACACTGCCAATTAGAGGCTTACCTTTTTGATGATTGTTTAATGTTTTTTTCTTACAGTGCAGCTCACATTCTTAATGTGTTGTTAGGAAATAAAGAGTTCCATGTTTTTATATCTTTACAGACCTTTCTGTTGTTGTAGTATTTGTTTTTGTATTTCTGTTGTGTCCTACTCTTTGTGACCCCATTTTGGGGCTTTCTTGGCAAAGATACTGGAGTGGTTTGCCCTTTCTTCCTCCAGTTCCTTTTTATAGATGAAGAAACTAAGGCAAGCAAGGTTAAGTGACTTGTCCAGGGTCACATAGCTAGTAAGTGTCTGAGGGCAGTTTTGAATTCAGGGAGGTGAATCTTTCTGACTCCAGACTTGTGTAGCAGCAAGCACCCCAAGGGTCGTCAGGGTTTGCTGCCACCACAGGTTCTTGGATCTGCTTTGATAAAGGAAAGCAACTCAAAATGAGTTAACAAGCTTACTTTAATCAGTCAAACATGTAATCATTTACCTAGTTCAGGGGAAAAAGGTCAGCACCCCGAAGTTCAGAATACACAGACAGAATTATCAAGACAGAAACAGATCAAGTAGACAGATTTCCAAATTGTCCAATCATTACATCCATACCCAGTCAACATCTGGGTTTTTTCAAAGCCGGGGGGGGGGCCCCTCTGGACAACGGCTTCCCAGAATCCACATCAAATCACAGAACACTTCTCAAAGTGAGCCCCCCAAAACAAAGCTACACATCAGGGCTTATATAGCCTTCTCTTGGCTCAAAGAATGTAACAACCTTTTTGACCCATTGGCCAATCAAGAAGTATCTACTGAAAAACAAGCCTCCCACCCCAGGCTCCAGGTGCACTTTAGCCTAGGGGCAGGGAAGATCTTTAAATTTGCATTTCCATTACAACTTGGTACTCTATCTCCTGCACCACCTACTAGCAACTTTTATGGATTTATTTTACATTAATTACTTCTTTTCATGCACTCCATGTTCTAGCTAAACTGGCTTTCTCTTTCTAAATTCAGTGTTCTATCTCTCTTAGCACATGGTCTATTTCCCATGCTTGGAACACACTCACTCCTCAATTCAATTCAATAAACATTTATTAAGTGTGTACCATGTGCCAGACACCATGCTAAGCACTGAGGATAGATAAAAAAAGAGGCAAAAGACAGTCCCTGGCCTCAAGGAGCTTATAATATAATGGTGAAGACAATATACAAATAAACATACAAAGCAAGCCATGTCCAACATAAATAGTAAATAAAACAGGGGAAACACTGGAATTGAAAAGGTTTAGGGAAAATTCCTAACTTCGGTCTTCTAGAACACTTAGCATCCTTCAGGTTCTGATCAGGTGCTTCCTGAGAACAGTTTATTGGGACCCAAAATTATTAATGCTTTCTCTCTCTTTCCCTCTTCCTCTCCCTCTCTCTGTCTCTCTATCTCTGTCTGTCTGTGTCTCCCAGTTACCTTGCATTCACTTATCTTTTACATAGCCTATCTCCCAGAAAGAACTCTATCCCCAAGCAAGAAATTATATATATTTTCTCTTTATCCTCAGAGCCCATTAAATCCCCCCCCCCCCACCATGGTTATATGTCTTTGTTCCCTCAGGTTGGGAATTATTGCATGGCAGCAAGCACAACCCCTCTTCCCTCTAGTCAGGGGTTCTTAACTTGGGGTTCATGGACTCCCTGAAGTCCATGAATAGATTTCATGGGATCTGTGAACATAAATGGGAAAAATTATTTCTTTATTTTCTCCAACCACTAGCTGAAATTAAACACCGCCTTCACTTATTCAGATAATACCTTCCAAAATTCACATGCCATTGAAGTAAAGTTTGATGACAAAGGTATTAGCTCCCAAATTATTCTTATTAGGCAAGACTGTACCCAATTGAATTTATACTGGTATGCACCTGATGTCTCTATTCTTGGTTGATTATGGCACTGGACTTATAGCCATCAAGATACTTGAGTTTCTTATAGAAAGAGAGAAATAGAAAGGGGGAGGAAGAATGGGGTAGATTATATCACATAAAGAGGCATAAAAGACTTATTACAGTAGAGGGAAAGAAGGAAGGAGGAAAACATTGAACCTTACTCTCATCAGATTTAACTTAGGGAGGGAATAACTACTGTCTACCTTTAAAAAGTCTGGCTAAAGGAGACAAATATTGATATACAGTTACAGTATTTATTCCCTTAAAAACTAGCAGACTTGTACAAGGAACCAGACTAAGTAAGTATGCCTAATGAACAAAAAGATGAGAGAGCTTAAGTACATTTTAGGACCATCTCAATTCAGGGCTGTGTCACACAAATTTATGATCCCCATAAATGTTTAATCATTGTATGTGAAAGGAATTTTCTTAATTGAATAAATGGTAAATACAATAAAACAAGGGAGTTGACAAAGTATCAATTGAAATTATGATCCAGGACATCTGTGTTTTCTTTACCATTAACATTCCATAACATAGTATATGTCCAGAAAATATTAAGATAAGAAAAAGTCCCATTACTCAACTTAATGCCTAGAGTTAAGGGTCTCATCCTTAAGGGCCATAAAGTAAGCCTCATCTGCTTTGTTGACATAAGGAGAGGTATTCTCCAAGCTCACTGAGAGAGCAAAGACAAAGCAGGGTCTGTTTGGAATTTGTGCTCTCAGGATGCTCTGGAGTTGCTAACACAGAAAAAGGCATTTTCAAAGCAAGGGAAAGCAGTTTGTTTGATTAATTCAGACCTTAGCCAAAATATTATATTTAATGATTATTGATACATACTCAATTGGATAGAGAAATTTATCTTACCCTCCATGGAAGTAGGAGGGGAAAGGGGAAAGAAAAGGGAGGAGGGGCTGATAGAAGGGAGGGCAGATTTGGGGAAATGGTAGTCAGAACCAAAACACTGGTGAGGGACCGGGTGAAAAGAGTGAGAAAGGTATAAAAAGAAGGGAAAGAGGATGAAGGAAAATACATAGTAATCATAAATGTGTATATGAATGGGATGAACTCTCCCATAAAATGAAAGTGAATAGCAGAGTGGATTAATAACTAGAATCCTTTAATATGTTGTTTATAAGAAACATTTGAAGCAGAGACGCACACAGAGTAAAGGTAAAAGACTGAAGCAGAATATATTTTTCTTCAGCTGAAGTAAAACAAACAAAACAAGGTGGTAATTCTGATCTCAAAGTAAAAAAAAATCTGATTAAAAGATACAAAGAAGGAAACTACATCTTGCTAAAAGGTACCATGACAATGAAGTAATACCAATATTAAACATACATGCACCAAGTGGTAAAGC
Organism: Petaurus breviceps papuanus; assembly: GCF_028583685.1. Taxonomy (NCBI): domain Eukaryota; kingdom Metazoa; phylum Chordata; class Mammalia; order Diprotodontia; family Petauridae; genus Petaurus; species Petaurus breviceps. Next base: position 1,418,949 of record NW_027187267.1, read on the forward strand.
ATCCAGATTCTTAGAGGACACCTTAAATGAGTTCCAGGAAGTAATAGATAGCAAAACTATACTAATGGGGGATCTCAGCCTTCCCCTCTCAGAACTAGATAAATTCCACCACAAAATAAACAAGAAAGAAGTTAAGGAGTTAAATAGAATTTTACAAAAGTTAGATAGGATAGACCTCTGGAGAAAATGGAATGGGGATAGAAAGGGATATACCTTTTTCTTTGTGGTACATGGCACCTACTCAAAGATTAGCCATGTATTAAGGTACAAAAACTTCACAATCAAATGTAGAAAGGCAGAAATATTAGATGCATCCTTTACAGATAATGATGCAATAAAAATTACATATAATAAAGGGCCATGGAAAAGTAGATTAAAAATTAATTGGAAACTATATAATCTAATTCTAAAGAATAGGTGGGCCAAACAACAAATCACAGAAACAATCAATAATTTCATCAAAGAAAATGAAAATGAGACAACATACTAAAATTCATGGGATGCAGTCAAAGTGGTTTTTAGGGAAAATTTTATATCTCTAAATGCTTACATGAATAAAATAGAGAAAGAGGAGATCAAAGAGTCAGGCATGAAACTAAAACAATGAGAAAAAGAGCAAATTAAAAATCCCCAATTAAAAACCAAATTAGAAATTCTGAAAGCCAAAGGAGAGATTAATAAAATTGAAAGTAAGAAAGCTATAAAACTAATAAAATGAAGAGCTGGTTTTAGGAAAAAACAATAAAATAGACAAACCTTTGAGTAATTTGATTAAAGAAAAAAGAAAGAAGAAAACCAAATTACCAGTAAGAAAAATGAAAAGGGTGAATTCATCACCAATGAAGAGGAAATTAAAACAATAATTAAGAGCTATTTTGCCCAAATGTATGCCAATAAATCTGACAATATAAGTGAATAAATGAATATTTACAAAAATGTAAATTGCTCAGATTAACAGAAGAAGAAACAGCATACTATTTTCACTTTTTTTTTTTAGTGGCTTTTACCTTTTGTTCTGTTTCTTTTCACAACATGATTAATGTGAAAATATGTTTACATGATTTCACACATATAACCTTATCAGATTGTTTGCCATCTTGGGGATTGGGGAAGAGAGGTAGGGAGGGAGAAAAAATTTGAAATATATAAAATGGATATTGAAAACTATCTTTACATGTAACTGGAAAAAATAAAATACTATTTACAAAAAATGTTTTACAAAATGCTTTCCTCACATCCCTGGAAACTCTTGGTTCAGTCAATGTCATCGTGCCAATAGGTAGGAAGAAGGAAGTGAGCACTAAGGGAACTCAGTGTAAAGAGTATGAATCCATCTCCACTAACATTTCTAAAATAAACTTAAATTTTTGCTGAAATAGTTGCTTTACTAAGAACAATGTGCTTTTTACTTATTTATTTTTAACATTCTTTTCTTTTTCAATTTCTAGTCCTAATTCTATCCCTCCCTCCCATTCTCTCCCACCCACCAAGAAGGCAAGTAATGTGATATCAACTATACTTGTGAAATCATGCAAAATATTAGCCATATTTAAAAAAGCAAGAAAAATAAAGTGAGAACATTATACTTTAATTTTTACTCAGAGTTCATCAGTTCTCTCTCTGAAGGTGGATAGCATTTTTTTCATTATAAGTTCTTTGGAATTATCTTGGATCATTGTATTATCAAAGTACACAAGTGTTGAACAGTTGATTATCATCACAACATCGCTGTTACTGTGTACAATGATCTCCTGGTTCTCATTTCACTTTGCATCAGTATAGGTCTTACTATGTTTTGTTGAAACCACCTCCTCATTGTTTCCCACAGCACCATAGTATTCTATCATAATCATATGCCACAACTTGTTCAGTCAATCCCCCAATTGATGAGCAGCCCCTTGATGTTCAATTTTTTATCACCGTAAAAACAGCTGCTATAAATATTGCTGTAGATACACTTCTCTCTCTCTCTCTCTCTCTCTCTCTCTCTCTCTCTCTCTCTCTCTCTCTCTCTCTCTCTCTCTCTCTCTCTCTCTCTCTCTTCCCCTCTCTCTCTGTCCCCCTCTCTGTCCGCCTCCCTCCCCGCCCTCTTTCTTTTTTATAAATCTCTTTGGGATACAGACCTAGCAGTGTTATTGCTGAGGCAAAGGTATGATAGTTTTATAGCTCTTTGAGCCTAGTTCCAAATTGTTCTCCAGAATGATTGAACCATTTGTGGTATAGGTGTTCAGGGAAGATCAGTACTCCTGGTATACCTATTTTCCCCTTATCCCCCCAACATTTTTCATTTCTGATAGGTGGAAGGTGGTATGTCAAAGATGCTTTAATTTGCTTTTATCTAATCAGTGGTGATTTATGGAATTTTTTCCCCATGTGACTATAGATAGCTTTGATTTCTTCTTCTGAAAGCTGCCTGTTTATATCCTTTAACAATTTATCAATTGAGGAATGACTTTTATTTTTATAAATTTGACTTAGTTCTATATTACATATTCTTTAATTTATTAATGTATATTATATAATTTAATAAATATGTGATATATTAATATATATTTTGTATTATATTCTATACTATATATTTGAGAATATGTGTGTGTATGTGTATGTATATGTATTTGAGAAATGAAGCCTTTAGCAGATAAACTTTCTGTAAATATTTTCATTATTATTTCATCATACCTTTTAGCAAAATGTAGTTTCTCTGCTCATCCCTTTTAATTAGATCCATTTTTGTTTTTGTTTTGTCTGAGAGCATGAATGCTGCCCCTGCTTTTTTTTTTTTTGGTTTTTGGAGGGCAATTGGGGTTAAGTGACTTGCCCAAAGTCACATGGTTAGTAAGTGTGTCAAGTGTCTGAGGCCGGATTTGAACTCACATCCTCTTGACTCCAGGGCCGGTGCTCGATTCACTGTGCCACCTAGCTGCCCCTGCTTTTTTTTTTTTTAGTTTAGCTGAAGTATATTAGATTCTGCTCCAGCCCTTCATTTTAACTCTCTTAGTGTCTCTCTGTTGGATTCCGGTTTCTAATCCATTCTGATATCTGCTTCTGTTTAATGGGTGAGCTCATCCCATTCACATTCACAGTAAGGATTACCAACTGTGTTACCCTCTCCATCCCATTTTCTTCTGTTTCTTCTTCTCTATTTTTATTCTCTCCCTCTTCAAAAATCTATTTTGCTTCTAACCACTGCCTCCTTTAATCTGTCTTCCTTTTTATCATCCCCCACCCCCTTCTCTTATTCCTTTTTTCTTGTATTTCCCTATTGGGTAAGTTACATTTCTATACATGACTGAGTGTGTATGTTTATTCTTCCTTCTTTGAACCAATTTCAATGAGAGTGAGGTTCAACCATTGCCTCCCTCCCATTTTACCCTCCACTGTCAAAACTCTTCCTTGTGTGACTTTTTTATGTGAGAAAAACTTTCCCATTCTACCTCTCCTTTCCCCTTCTCCCAGTGCATCCTTTTTTATCAAACCTTCATAGTTTGGGGGGAAGGAGAAATCATACTAACAAAATTGACTCATGTCCATGCTCTGTCTATGTAAGCTCCTTTTGGCAGTTCTAATAATAATAGGCAGCTAGGTGGCACATTGGATTGAGAGCTGGGTCTGAGTTGGGAAGACACATTTTTATGAGCTCAAATTTGGCCTCAGACATTTATTAACTGTGTGACCTTGGGCAAATCATCTAATCCTGTTTGCCTCAGTTACCTCTTCTGTAAAATGAGCTAGAAAAAGAAAGGGTAAACTACTCCAGTATTTTTGCCAAGAAAACCCCAAATGGGATCATGAAAAGTTGAAACAACTGAACAGCAACAAAAATAAGGATAAACTTTGGGAGTTATTTGTATCATCTATTCATATAGGAATATAGACAATTTAATTTTATTGAGAATCTTATAATTACTCTTTCAAGTTTAGCATTTTATGCTTCTCTTGAATTTTATTTTTGAATGTAAAATTTCCCATTCAGCTTTGGTCTTATCAACAGGATGATGGAAATCCCTCTATTTCATTAAATATCCATTTCCCCCTGAAGGATTATACTCAATTTTGCTGGGTAGGCTTTTTGTTGTTGTTGTTGTAATCCTAGCTCCTTTGCTTTCTGAAATATCATATTCCAAGTTCTCTGCTCCTTTAACATAGAAGCTGCTAAATCTTGTGTGATCCTGACTGTGGCTTCACAATATTTGAATTCTTTCTTTCTGACTGCTTGAAGTATTTTTTCTTTGACCTGGGAGATCTGGAATTTAAATATAACATTCCTGGAAGTTTTTACTTTGGGATGTCTTTTAGGAGGTGATTAGTGGATTCTCTTAATTTCTATTTTACTGTCTAGCTCTAAAATATTAAGATAGTTTTCCTTAACAGTTTCTTGAAATATAATATCTAACTGCTTTTTTTTATCAAGGCTTTAAGGTAGTCTAATTATTATAAATTATCTCTCTTTGATTTGTTTTCTAAGTCAGTTTTTTTCAGTGATCAAACTTCATATTTTTTCCATTTTTTAATTCTTTTGTTTCATTGCTTATTTATGCCTCATACTGTCATTAGCTTCCACTTGCCCAATTCCAATCTTTTCTTCAGTGAATATTTGTCCCTCTTTTTTTTTTTTACCAAGATGTTTATTCTCTTTTCATAATTTTCTCTTATTACTCTTATTTCTTTCCCCAATTTTTCTCTACCACTCTCATCTCTTTCTTTAACTCTTCAAAGAATTTTCATTGGGCTTTGGTTCAATCAGTATTTTTCTTTGAGGCTTTGAGGTATTTTCTTTCTTTGATGTATTTTCACATTGTTGTTTTCTTCTGAGTTTATGTCTTCATTGTTCCTGCCAACATAGTAACTTTCTATGGTCAAATTATTATTTTTTTTGGTTTGTTCATTTTTCCAACTTATTTCTTGATTTTTTATAAAAGTTGGACTCTGTTCACTGGGGGGGGGAGGGGGAGGCAAGGAAGCACTATAAAAAGCTTCAGGTTTTTTTTCACTACTGTTTTCAGAGCTAGTTCAGGTGGGGAGGGGTATGAACATTTTTGGTGCCAAAAATCCAAGGTGGTGGATTGTGGGGAGAAATGTGGTCACTGCTATGCTAGTCTGTGCTCTGATCTTTACTCCTGGTCTCCTGTAGCCACAAGTGCTAGCACTTCTCTTTGCCTTGGAAGTACAATCAGGGTCTCTGCTCCTTTAAGACTGACCTCCCTGGAACTGAGACCTGGAACTACATAAGGGTAATAGAATTACCAATCAGAACTAGCTGTACCCAGTGCCAGTAAAGGGTTTCTCTTTCTGACAGTTATCCAAGCTTCTCATCATATTTGGGCTAACACTCCCAAAGATGCTGCTAAAAAGCTGTTACTGCTACCACATGTGTAGATTCTGAATAGACCTCCATCCTGGTGTCACAAATTCCTCCTGCCAATTTCTTAAGTTCTCTTGGCCCTAAAAATGTCTCACACCAACCCTTTGTTGGCTTTGCCATTCCAAACATTATTATTATTATTTTTGCCTTTTGGAGGGCAGTTGGGGTTAAGTAACTTGCCCAAGGTTACATGGCTAGTTTTTTTTGTGTGTGGGTTTTAAGTGTGAGGCTGGAACTGAACTCAGGTCCTCCTGACTCCGGGGCCAGTGCTTTACTCACTGTGCCACCTAGCCACCCCCAAACATTATTTTAAAGTTATTTGGAGGGGAATGTTGAGAAAGTTCAGCTGAACTTTCTCAACATTCTTGGCTCTGCTCTCCTGAACAAATTTCTAGGAATGTATTTTTGACCTTCATTCCATACAGCTAAAAGACACTCAATTTCCATCATTGTAACACTTTTATTTCTTGTCACTTTTTGAAAAAAAAAAAGCTAATGTAAATTTGCCTTTTTCTTTTGACTGTGTGATTCAAGCATCTTATCTTGTCCTATATTAGAGTGATTATGACTATATTTATGCCATTTAGTTAAAACAAATTTTTGTTTTTATATAATAACAAGTATCTTCTGTTTTACTTTGGCATTGTTTCCATCTTAAATATTCTTCCTCTTGTACATTTTGTTAAAGGTTCTTTAAAAATATTTAACACAATTCTTGTTAACATGGTTCATAGCAGGGCATCACATCCACATTCGACAATAGGTAAGTGAAGGCTGGCAATGTAGGTGCATATCAAAACCTTTAACTAGTTCACACAAATCCTATAAAATGAATTTCAGTTTGCATTACATGTAAACTGTAATTCTCATGAAATTCAAGTTTGCAATATTCAAATTCACATTAATAATGAATTAGATTTGTTTCTTTTGTGGAGAACCACACTAATAATACTGTTAAAAAAGGAAATGAGGTTAATGTGGTATGATATCCTTTTGAACCCATATTGCAAACTTTGTGACTGTGACTTCTCATTTTCACATTTTGCTTCTCATTTCTGAGGTTCAGGAACCATTCTATTAATAATAAAATGATACAAAATGGGAGAATTTTATCTAGAATCAATGACAAATCCATGAGACTTAGTTTAAAGAATCTACCCTCTCCTTTTTGAAAATCGGAATATCTGCTCAGTTCTGTGACAGGTTTATAATTCTCCATTATTTTTCAAAGATTACCAATATCATCTAAATAATCTGCCCAATCTTTCCATACTCCACTATGTAGCTTGTCTAATCCCAATGGCTTGAACTCAGTGAGAATAGCTAGATATTATCTTACTCCCCTCTCAGTCATCTTGACTTTTAATTGCTTGCTAATTATTTTTTGTTGCATACTTCACAGAAGCACAGAATTTCAGATCCAGAAGGACCCTCAGAGATCATCTCATCTAACTTAACTCAAAACATAGTTATCTTTACATGTTTGAAAAATGACTATCCAGGTTGATTAGTGGATTCTCTTAATTTCTATTTTACTGTCTAGCTCTAAAATATTAAGATAGTTTTCCTTAACAGTTTCTTGAAATATAATATCTAACTGCTTTTTTTTATCAAGGCTTTAAGGTAGTCTAATTATTATAAATTATCTCTCTTTGATTTGTTTTCTAAGTCAGTTTTTTTCAGTGATCAAACATCATGGAGGGGTAGCCTATTACTTTTGGATATCTCTATTAGAGAGTTGTTTTCTTATATTAATCCTGATTTGACCTCTTTTCAGCTTCTACTCATTGATCCAGATTCTGTCCTTTGGAGTAACAGAATAAAATTAATCTTTGCACATGACAGCGTTTCAAATACTTGAATTCAGCTATCGTGTCCCTCTTGAGGCTTTTATTCTCCTCTAGTAGATTTCCTTTAACAAATTTTTATGAGGCATCAACTTGAGGTCCCTTATCATCTTGGCTTACTCTCTGAATATTATCTTCCTAATGTCCTTCCTAAAATACAGTCAATCAGATAATCTTACTTTTACTGACTCTAAAGTAGTTATGTAGTCTTGGCCACTTTATAGATGGCTCTGAAAATCATTTCCCTTGGCAGAGAATATAAAACTTAAAAAAAAATCATTTCTATTCCCAATTCATGCTGTTTTCTTCTTTCCCTATGAAGTCTTTCCAGATAACATTGATTTTTCTCCCTCCCCTTCCTGACCACTTTCCCCAATTATCTTATTTAGTGTATTTATTAAATACTGTCTTAGACTACTCTTTAATTTCACATGTATAAGATTTATGTCTCTGAAAATACTGTAATCAAATAAAATAATCTGGGGCAGCTAGGTGGCACAGTGAATAGAAAGAACACCAGCCCTGGAGTCAGGAGGACCTGAGTTCAAATCTGACCTGAGACACTTAATACAAAACTAGCTGTGTGACCTTGGGCAAGTCACTAAACTTCAATTGCCCTACCTTCCCCCCTTCCAAAAAAAGCAAAAAAAAATGAAAACAAAGTGCTTTGTAATAAAATTTTTATTATATTGTAAATACCATGAGAGCAGAGACCGTGTCTTTTTGCTTTGTGGTTAGCAGAGTATTCAACATATATTACTGTAACAAAGTACAACCCTGCAACAGAGTCTAGGTAGCCCAAATATAACAAATAGACTTTGTAATAAGTATTTGTAGATAGATTTTGAATTCTTCACTTAATAGAAATGGAGTTTCACCTTGTGGTAAGCAGGAAGATGATGATGGCTGGATGATCTCTCCCTTAGTCTCCTATCCTCAAAAGCAGTATTAGACTTGAAATTATACCCATTACACACCAGATATTGGCTGTCTAGAAGTATGATTCTTTGTGGGGAGCAGTATTCAGGGTAAAAGTCATTTTTGTCTGGTCACTGGGCTAGGGGGAGTTATTCTGCTCCAGTCCTCAGAGGGTAACATTTAGCTTAAACTCCATTGGTCTAGCTTCTTCTTTTCATTATATACTTATTACACAAAAGATAATCACAGATATTGATCAAACATTTTTACAGAAGCAAGTAATCAGAAAAGAGAAAGCTGTACAGATTAGTTTAGGTGGCAGAATACACAAGAGTAAAAGGAAGGTTCTGTTAACTGAAGGGAAATAAAATCTTAGCCCAAGGGAGGAGAGAACAATCTCATGCGAAAAATCCACCCTTGGCAGTTTCTGAGAGTGCAGGCACTAGGAATCTAGGGATGTTTGGAGGTCCTGGCTTCTTTTTACATGTCTATTGGTCCAAAGAGGCTTCAATTTTTTATTCAGAGTTTTTGCCTTCTTTTCCTCCCCATCTCTTTCTCTTTCTGCTTCTTTTCCAAACACCTTAGCCAATCAGGAATCAGCTATCTCTACACCTACCCAGCATTATGAAGCTGTCCAGGGGGCCTTCAAACCAGCTAGGTGGAGCCATATTAGGTAGACTGAAAGTTTGTTGAACCTTAGTGAATTACAAACCCCTCAAACCCAGAAAAAGCTCATTCAGCAGTTTGTTTCCTCTATAATTCAGTATATAGCTATTTGTAATGCCAAGCAAAGGCAACTTCCCAAGGTTTAAAATACCAGCATAGCTGCTCTCCATTTTATTCAGTGACAAATTATGAACAGAGAAAATAAAAATATAGAATAATTCAAAATATAGCACTCACCAAGTGTAATTCAATCAAGTACTACTCTACCCCTGGACATTACATTCATTTAGTCAATCACAAAGACCCTCTTCTCAAATGGAGATTAGTTTCCAAACATAAGTAAAGTACATTCATTTGGTCAGTCACAGAGCACAAAAAAGTCAAAAGTTTCCCACCCTTGGATCACAACTGAATAGGCTGTATACCCCAGAGTTACAACAAGCTTAAGCACAGCATTTGATACCCAAAGAGAGGTCTTTTCTTTATCTTGACCCGAGGCAAGTTCTCAGCAATCTTTGTTCCTGGGGAGACAAAGCTTAGCAAGGCCACATGATACTCCTCATTAGTTCATTCTCTCTCTGCAGAACAGTCTTAGGACCCCTGAAAACATTAGCAAAACCCTCTTCCAGGATTTCTGTAAACATACAACAAGAAAATCCTTCTTTAGGGCTTCTGAACCAATAGCAAAGTTCCAGAACCTCTGCAACAACAGCCCTGGCCTTCACCAATGGATGTAATTTGCTCTCTGTTTGCAGAACAGTCTCAGGACCCCTGAACCAGCAGCAAGGTTCCAGGACCTCTGCAACAACAGGACTATCCTTCATTAGTGGATGAATCTGGCAAAACAACATCAAAACAGACAGACAAAGTACTAGCATAACAGCCATATCTCCTCAGTCCTTGGCAGCTCTGGGTGGCAGCTCTCAAAAGTCCTGGGCAGTTCAAACTGGCCCTCAGCAATCCTCTCCATCTCTGCTTCCATGATGCTGGTTCCAAAAGATTCTTCTGCCTCTCTCTCTGCTTGTGCCTCTCATGTCACCAGCTCCTCCCAGTTCAGCCCTCTCTTTTCATGTCAACAAGTCCATCCCACAAGTGGGATTCACAAGCTCTGGGTTTTAACACAATCAATCCAAAAACCAAGCCAATACAGGGGGATCTTCAAATTCCATTACTATTACAATGTTCAATAATTATTTATTGAGTAGAGGAAGGGGTCAGTGGAGGAAGAAATATGAACAAACTTCTGTGTGTCCCAAGTTTTTGAAGCTGAGATGCAGGAGCGTGGACCACAGGTGTTGCAGAGAGGTTGTTTTCTCAAGATAAGCCAAGTGGAAGAGGCTTGGCAGAATGACTTGTTTTCTCCCTAAAATATCAGCATTGAGAGTAGGCTATGTAGTCAAAAAGCAAAAGAAAAGAAGGAAGAAGAGAAGAAAAAGTGGAGAAAAAGGAGGAGGAGAAGGAGGGAAGAAAGAGGACAAGAAGTGATATTCTTTTATGTAATTAACTAGTTTGGACCTTAGAAAACAGACTCCTTTGCTGGTATGGTAGACTTGTTAGAGTCTTTGCTATGGCCTACTTTCAGTGAATGCCAGGTCACTTCTACACCATCATGAAGTATCAGAGCAGGACTTTGTGAAAGGCTATAGTATAGTGGAAGGAGATGACATATATCCATATCCAGGAGGAGAGAATGCTCCCTTAGTTTATCAGGGACCAAAGCCCAAGAGGAAGTCCCCCTTTCATTTTTTTCTGAAAGAGGAAAATCCCTTAGTTTTTTGGGAAGACAGACCTTTCCTCCAAAAATGTACAGATATTAACACTACCATTTTTCTTTTTAGTAAATTAAAAAAACCTAAACTTAAACCAGAAAACTGTTTTACATTGCTGCAAGAATCTCATCATTTTTTTGTTTCTATTAATATAAAATGTGACTTAGAAATGTTTAGGTGTAGGATTGTCTGATGAACAGGGGGGAAAGCTCTTAAAGGATCTATCTCCAATTGGAATCTTTATACATCAATACAAATCTATGTCTGATGGGCTGGCTAAAATGCAGGGTGTCGCATATTTTTCATTTTTACTATAATACGTAAAAAAGAACATGGATTGGCCAGATGGTGAGAGTGAAGCATAATAGATAAGCAGTGTGAATCCTGTCCTGCTATTCATCAAATATTGGGTGAGGGAAGATTATTGTGGTTACAGGACTACAGGACAAAGGCAAAAACCTTTGCCCCTCCTCCTCTACTGTAGCTAATGTCTTTTTGAGATCTAGTCCATTAAAGGTAATTGGCACAGTCTGGATTCTAAACACCAGGTAATGATGGAAGTGAAAGGAATTCTATCTTTGAGGGAAGGGAGGAAGTTGAGAAGAAAAGTTCTTGACATCCACCTGAGAGGATAATTTGTTATCAGTTGTAGTGTGGCCTTTCTAAAGAAACAACAAGAAAAATAACAACCTGAAAAAGTATTGATTAATCTTTGAGAGTGTTGGCCTAGAGTATTCTCACAAAAGAGTAATTAATACTTTAATTTTTTAATCTTTGCTCTTCCCTGACTGAAGAAGCTACAGCAGCCCATAATAGCTTCAACGAAGTGACTAAATACAGCTTTGAAGATGGAGAAGAGGAGCAATAATGTGAGAACCTACTGGACCATGTCAAAGGAACTATGAAAGGAAGTATAAAGAAGTGAAGCATGCAGGTGTTAAGCAGTCTGCGAAACTATGACTACAATGCTTATATTGTGGTGTTTGCTTTGTGGTTTTGATTATCCTTCTGATAAGGTTATGTTTGCTTCTTAGAATTTTGTAACTGCAAGTACCATCCTCCTTCTGGGGGAATAAAAATGAATAACTGGTAAGTGAATAAATCTCCCCTGGTCTCAGTTTCCTCATGTGTAAAGTAAGAAGGTGGGATTAGATGACTTCTACCATCCCTTGTTGCTCTAAATCATATGATCTTCAGGAAATGCATGGATCCATTGTGGAATAATACAAATCAAGGGCAGATTGTTTTAAACACCATTATTGTAAGTACAGAGAGGACATTGCAAGCAGAAGGAATGGTACAAGTATTTTTTTTTTAAACAATAGGGGTTAAGTAACTTGCTCAAGGTTACACGGCCAGTTATTTCTGGGTGTGACAAGTAAGTATTAAGAGGTGAAAATGGCAAAACTTGTTAGGAACAGTCAGTATCCCATTTTGTATAGTATTTATTTATTTATTTTTAAATCAATCGGGGTTAAATAACTTGCTCAAGGTTACACAGCCAATTATTTCTGGGTGTGGTGCTAAGTATCTGAGCCCAGATTTGATCCAGGTCATCCTGACACTGGAGACGGTGCTCTTACTCGCTGTGCTACCTGGCCGCCCCATGTATAGTATTTAGATGGGAAGAGTGGGTGGGTGACTGGCTTGGTTGATGTCAGATTGGGGAGAGCCTTGAGTATTAGACTGAAAAACATTAAATCTTCAAAGGACCATAATTTCTTTAGTCTGAACATAGCTTCCACTGATTGTGGCCCCTCTATAGCTTAGTAGGTGATTTTCAACAGTTGCCAGGATTAAAAAATTCCTCACTCTGCTGGCACCCTAATGATGTGCTTTTCAGAATAATGAGAACTATGGATTATTTTTACAATGATGAGCCTGTGAAAGAAAGTATGCATGTGTGTGTGTATCTATGTGAATTTGCAGGGTGATCTATTATTTTGTTATAGCAATCACAAAATTTCCCTTTGTTTTTATTTCTTTGATGGTCATGTCCTACTACTTGGGACACAGAGGGTAGATACTTAACAAGGTACTGGTTAGTAAGAGCTTCATTTCAAGGACTTGCTTTTTTTTTTTTTTTTTTGCTTTTTGGAGGGGGGAGGGCAGGGCAATTTTGGTTAAATGACTTGCCTAAGGTCACATGGCTAGTAAGTGTTAAGTATCTGAGGCTGGATTTGAACTCAGGTCCTCCTGACTCCAGGGCTGGTGCTCTATTCACTGCACCACCTAGCCACCCAGACTTGTTCTTTCTGACCTGGATGGGTACAGACTATGGACTTGCCATAGTGGGTTGACCTGTTTGCGATATCTTTGCACTGATCCATCCTGAGTCCCATAGAGCCCATTGGGGGAGGAACTTGCCTAAGGGGGAGGCTTGCTTGTAGAAAGGTTTTCACACCTTTTGGTACTAAGCTAATTAGGCACTGAGTCATGAGGATTGTGGTGCTTTCTGGCTCTCAGCCTATTAGTTGAAAACTGTATATACTGGGAGGTTGGTATTTTACTTTGGGAGCTCGCTCATGAGAAGGACTGTTTTGATTACCTGAATGAGACTCTGAGTAGCTGTTTGTTAAGAGTTGCTGCACCCCCCCCCCCCCCCCCCCCCCAGATGTTGGTGTTCTCCCAATCCAGTGGTGTATGTAGGTGGTTATATTACTTTGTTCAGACAATTAGATCCCTGTCTATTGGATTCTTTCTTAGATACCCAATTCTTTCTACTTATCTGTAATTAAAGTAAGATTGTTGACCTCTGGGGCAGCTAGGTAGCACAGTGAATAGAGCACTGGCCCTGGAGTCAGGAGGACATGAGTTCAAATCCGGGCTCAGACACTTGACTCTTACTAGCTGTATGACCTTGGTCAAGTCACTTAACCCTAATTGCCTTGCCTTCCCCCCTCCAAAAAGAAAAAGATTGTTGACCCCTTTAAAGTTGTCTTTCCTTTAGAAAAGCAGATCAAAGAACCTGTGCTACCAGGTCATTCTGGGTGGGCTAGGGTGCTTGCTATTACTGGAGTACAGTATACTTTCACTCTCCTTCCATTACTGTATCATGGTGGGCAGATACCTGAAAGAGATTTCCTTGTTGAGGGTATTGGTGTATGACAGGGTGTCAAACACAAAGTTCACATGTCACATGTGACATATCACATTCTTGAGTGCTTCCTGAAATCAGATTAAAATGGAACTGGGAAATATTTAAAAATACAATAAAACATAAATGATGTTAATTTTGTGATTTTTCTAAACGAATGTGTTGCCTAAAGGGATCCTTATGTACAGTTTAGTGATCCTTGTTTCTGTTTGAGTTTGAGCTCTAGCTGCTACTGAACTGATGACATGTGGTTATATTATCATGCTACGTTCAGAATTGCCTATTATAGTTTGGATGCTACAAGATGGTTTGTCTAATATACTGATTACTTAGAGTTCAAGAGACTTCTATTACTAAATGGGAACATATTAAAATTTATGCTTGTCTTGGTCATTCTGGTGCTAGTACTTTTGGCAAATAAGTAGTAACTATGACAAAGACTGAAGCCTCCACTCTAGGACCTGGAACTCTTCCTCTGCCAGTTGTCCAATGACTCCCACCTATAAGAACTTGGCTCCTGAGGACAGCAAAGGATGAACCACAACCTGCTAGTAGTCTGAGCTGCCCAGCTGGCCACTTCTAATTGGACAACTCAATGCATCCTCTCCCCTCCTCTCACCTGCTCTCCCTTCCTCTCCCCTTTTATCTTTCTCTCTTCTCCTATCACCTCCCCTTCCCTCCCCTCTCCTTACCTGAGAGTGTTCTGCCCAAAGGAAGGTTAATTTTGATGACCAAAATCTACTTAGATAACTTGGGATTTACTGGCTAGATTTTTTTCCTCAAAGACTGTGCCTTAAACCCAGTTTACTCTGGATCTCATTGATTGGTCAACAATAGGTCTCTGTATCAACAATGAAATATTCACAATGCCTACAGTAACCATAAATATGCTGATATGGGTATTAATCACAAAATGTAACAGGGTCTCTACATGGGGACATAGCTAGAACATTTATTCAGATACCAGAAAACTGAGTCTGAAAATCAGAAAGTCAAAGCCATCACAGTAGCCACAGAGTTGGCATGTGTAGTTAATGCAGTAAACACCCACATTATCAAACCTTCAAAACAGAACAGGCTACCTCAGGCAAAGATCTTCTCCTCACTCAAGGTAACTGCTAGGCCTTCATGCAGCTCGCTCCCAGCAGCTCTGGCCCCTCACAGTTCCATCCCTGGCAGTCCTCATCAGGAGTCCTTAGCAGAAATTCTGGCTGGCTCAAAAAAAGGAGTTTGTGCTGCCATGGCTGCTTCCAGCACTGTGCTGCTACTCAGCTCTGGTTTCTTCCTGCCCTACCCCTTCCTGCTACATCAGCAAGCTTAAGGGGCATGGAAGATGTTTAAATCCCATTACCATGACAGTCTCTGCCCAAGCACCACTTAATTCTTATTTTTTGGGCCCTTCTGGCTTTGAGTGAATGTAACTGTTTCTCTTTTGGCCAGCAACCCTGAGGGTTGCTCCTAGTTTGCTTTTTTTTTTTTAAAGGAGCCATCCCTTGACTCACTGCTTAAAGAGGCCTATTCACTGAATGGGCATTGCCTCAGTTAAAGTGAGAACTTGAAAAGACCTTTGCTTAAAAAGACCAAGGTCTTCTACTGTATCCTGGGTCATTTCCAGTAGTCCTGATATATATATATATATATATATATATATATATATGAGTGGCCTTCATCAGCTACTAATCTAGTAACAAAGGATACTTTAGGGAAATACTGACAAGTTCTAGTGAGCTGAGTTCTAGTATGAATGACTTGCATGTGAAAGAATCTTGAAGGATGGGGCAGAGGAAATATCATCTACACTGATTCTTGGTTGGTGGTCATGGGACTGGCAAAGAAGTCTGGGGCCTGGAGACAACAGGACCAGACAATCAAAGGCTCTTCTTTTTGGGGTAATGACCAGTTGAGGTATATTGCTGTTGCTTTAATTATTTATGTTAAGTCAGCACCTACCAGAGACATCATTTGTCAAACAAACAGACTAGATCCATTACAATAATAGCAGAGGATTGGAGGTGGGTCCTTTGCTTATTGTTGTTTATCTTTTATTCTTGAAGAAGACCAATGACATCAGGAAGGTTATATCTTGACTTGCAAGTGAATTGGATTTCAACAAGGCAGGGCTGTGCAAAATCACCAGCCTCATTCTCTCCCCCAGAACCATCTGGGTTCAGTGGCAAGACATAGATCAGGACGACTGGTGATAGCCCTGGATGCAGTGGGAGACCTTCGCCTTTTTAAGCTAACATCTTTCTCAGGTCTTTGTCTGAGGCAACGCCCATTCAGTGATTAAGTCTAGGTAAGAAATGAGGTAAAAAAAAGTCTTATTTTTCTCAGCTCAAATCTGATCTCAGATACTTACTAGCTGGGTGACCCTGGACACAAGTCACTCAACCCTGTTTGTCTCTGTTCCTCATCTGTAAAATGAGCTGGAGAAGGAAATGGCAAATCACTCCAGTATTCTTGCTAAGAAAACCCCAAATGAGGTCACAAAGAGTCAGACATGACTGAAATGGTTGAACAAAAGCAACTATGTTGTACAGGGCATAGGATTGTATATTGCTTTAACTGAAGATAAGTCTGCTATTTCTTTCCAACTGGGTTTCTTGTGCCAGTTGGAACACTCACCCCACCCAAGTGGCCATCAAGGTGTCCCCATTTGGCAAATGGTGGTCTCCATTCTCAGAACAAGAAGTTAACCCTTGCTAATCAATAGCTGCATCAACACAACCCAGATAAAGTGTCCAACCTTTGGACAGTCATACCTGTGACAAATTGATGCACCCAAGGAAAGAAAAAGTCTCTGTGGATCCGTGATTCTGGGATCTAGTTTCCAGGAAGGGTTGCCCAATAAAAATGGACTGTTTTTTAAATTTAATTCTGAATGATCCTCTCTGCCTCTTCCTTATTTCTTCCCTTTGGGGGAGATTTTGGTGTCCAGGTTCTTGTCCCTTCAGAGGGTTCTGTGTACCCTGGAGAAATAGCTCAGGTTCACCTCAGTTGTATAGGCTTTCTTTCCTTTGGGATGGTTTGAATAACTCCTTTCCAAGAAGGAGGTGGGACACCAAGGAGCATTGTTGAGAGGTGACTTGCTTTCTAATAGCATATGGAGGGGGACAAAACTATTGCTAAACAATTAGAAATCTGTCTTGGTAGTAATTCTAAATCTCTGGCTGGGGCTGTGGAAGAATATTTATTTAGACCTCATGGAAGATGGGAACAGCCGTTCCTCAGAGGCCTCTAAAGAGACAAACATTTTATAATTTACCCCCTTACGTGGTTTTAGCTTTGGCAAGGTGTTGTTTTGTTTTTTGGTGAACCAAGGAATGCTAAAAGGGTGTTAGTATTGGGAGAGCCTCATTATCAACTTAGATCCTGGGACAGGATTGCATGCAAAAAGTTTATTTCTTCTTAAGCCTCTTTACTACAGATGGCCTTGATTTATAATGAAGAACCTGGAACTGCTGGGGGTGTCATCATCTGTACTGCCTCCCTGTTATTCACAGTGTTGTTCCAGCACATCCTCACCACCTTGTATTAGGACATTCATGACCTACAGAAATTTGGCTTTACTCACCACATTGACCAGATCATTGAGATTTGGTCCTTCCAAATTGGGAGGAAAAACCTGGGATTTATGGCTTTTGTTCTCCACATTTTTTCCCTTTCTTCCCTTTTTTTTGTGTGACATGGGGTAAAGTCTATAAATTTTTTGTTCTTTTTCTTTTTCCCTTTAGTACTTTCTGTCCTTGGCAGGACTTTCCAGTAAAAGCACTCAAAACATTTAAATAGTGGAAGGTTCTCTAGAAGATTGTGAGGATCTTGCCACCATCGGGGTGGTATGTGATAGGAACATTATCTAGTAGGGATCCTTCTCTCCCCTCTTCCTTTCCCCCTTTCATCCACATGGGAAAAGGGGACAAGGACAAGACTTGATTGACCTGGAGATGACAAGATCCAAGCTATGTCTCTATTGGTGTAGATTTTTGGGGGTGTCTGCTTATGTTGACTGACTTCCTGGTTTTATAGGGGCTTAAAAGACTCTACCTATATAGTTGGGGATCCTCAAACTTGGTAGATGTCTGAAGACCACTGGAGACATCCCAACATTCCCTGCTAACCAGGAACATTTCTATATGGAGACGAGATGGGAGGTAGGGCTTGCTAGGCCTAGAAAAGCTAAGTGTAATTGTGCCCTATTGCATGTCCTTGCCATTTAAGTTCAAGTAAACCTTTTATTAATTATTCATTGACCTACTAGTGCTTCATTTAGTCTCAACATTAAACCTGAGCTAATAGCATGTTAACATCAGGCCTATCTCTAAAAGCAATTTGTGATATATTCAGGGGTGTTGTGAGGCTAAAATTAGATAATGGATGTAAAGCACTCTGTAAATCTTGAATTGCCACATAAATGTCATTTATTATTATTACTACTACTGTTGTATTATTACAGTTATCCCTTCCACATTGTGACTTTCCCTATCATGGTTTCAAAATATTGTGGGTTGGCATAAGACATGAAATGGGAATTTTTTGGGAGTTTTGCAGAAGCTGCAGATGACACACTGTAGCTCCAACACAATATTCACAGCATCAACAATGGTTATGAATATACTGGCAACTGTAAAATATAACAGATTCCCCATATAGAAGACAGAAGCAAAACATTTATTCAGACACTAGAAAATCAAATCCCAACACCAGGAAACCGAATCCATCATAACAACAAAGTAGTTAATACACAGGAAGCCTTCCCTCAAACACTCAAAAGCCTAATTGTCACAGCAAGGGGAAAACAAACACTCACAAATCTAGCAGTATCCTTGCCTACATCTTCACTTCTCCCTCTCTCTAATTGCTCTGACTTCCTGTGGGCTCTGCTCCATCCTTCAGCAAATTCCTCCCACCACAGGCTCCATGTGATTACATTTGGTCTATTGGGGGCAGGGAAGATCTTCAAATTCCCTTATCATTCCATACACAAAAGCCAGCAGATGACATATAAAAAGTTTAGAAACTCACAAGTGCATAAAATATATGTATAGTATTGTATAATATCCACCCAAATTTTACAATAAGGTCCTGTGAACACTTCATAAAAGAAAAAGAAGGGGCAGATAGGTGGTGCAGTGAATAGAACACCAGCCCTGGAGTCAGGAGCACCTGAGTTCAAATCCGCCTCAGACACTTAACACTTACTAGAGCTCAGGTAAATCACTTAGCCCCATTTGCCCTGCCTTCCCCCCTCCAAAAAAAAAAAAAAAGCAAAAAAAAGGTGAAAGAAAAAAAATTCAGACTTCTTCTCTGGTACAATGGGGGGGGGAGGGGGCAAAAGATTTTACACAAATTTTCCAGATTGGAGAGGTACAGTACACCTAACCCCCACTACATGGACAGGATAACTTCTTATTCTTATTTTCCAATCACCAGGTCTTCAGTGTGGAGATAACTGAGCTTGCTATTGTACCCCTGCTGAGCTCAAGCACTGTTTACAGAGGGAAATGGGACCAGTGGGGGTGTGTACTAGTAAATGTTTCACTAGGTTGGGGGGGGAGGAGGATTCACATACATTTAAAATTTTAACTTGCATTATAAATAGAATCAATCTTCAATTTTCATGGGGGCAGCATTCCTAGAAAATGTAGAGAAAGTAAAAAGATGTGAATGTTGATACAGTACAATGAACCTATGGGAAATAGAGGGTTTCCTCCACCACCAAAACTGTAATCTTTTGCTGGAGGCTGATGCAAATGTACCTTTCTGCATACAATTCTTTTTTTTTTTTGCCTTTTTTTTTGGAGGGGCAGTTGAAGTTAAGTGACTTGCCCAAGGTCACATGGCTAGTTTTTGTGTTAAGTGTCTGAGGCTGGATTTGAACTCAGGTCCTCCTGACTCCAGGGCCCATGCTCTACTCACTTCGCCACCTAGCTGCCCCCATACATACAATTCTTTATAACAAAACTCTAATTCAGATAATATGCACTTTTCCTAAGATGGTAAACATAAAATAACCTGTATAATGAAAGGAAGAGGCAGGGGCAGCTTGTAAGAAGAAACCCAAGATAAAAAGGGAAAGAGGAACCTTCCATCTCTAACCTCCCTTTCAACACTGTGGTGGAAGTGTTCCCTTGGGAGAAACACATGGCTCTGGGTTAGTCCAGGACCCAGGCTGAGCTTGGAATTGCTGCTGGGGAGCTCAGACCCACTCTCTGCATGCAGGAGCCCTGCAGCATGACCGGTGGGGATGGCAGGATGCTGACTCCCAGTGGGAGCTCTGGGGAAAGGGCAGAGGTAACTACAATCTCATTTACCCACAAACTTAACCACTTTTCCATTTTTTCCCCAATTTTCTCATCCTGCACTTAGGAGGTTAATTTAGTGCTCTTTGGGAAGACTTTTAAAAATACTTAATACTTAAGTTAAATATTTAAGTAAAAATACTTAATACTTAAAAATACTTTCCAATATAAACTTGTCCACATTACATCTCTCACCCCACCCCAACCCAACCCAGGATAGCTGGGAATAAGCCTGTTTGACAATAGGAAAGTGAAAATGAGGTTATTAATAAAATCATGCTAAGGCTTAAAGTCAGCACAGTTAATCCAGAGAATGTTGAGGATCAACTACTTTCTTATGTATAGAAATCAGCAAAACAAGAAATCAGGCCCTAATTTGTGGCTATTGCTGATTTCAGAAGTATAAATGCTCACACTAAAAACTGAACAATCTTTCCCAGGCCTTTTAAAGCTGACTCCAGCACACCCCTGCCTATATCCCAGCTTATAGCCTTGAGAAGAAAAAAAATTAACAAGCTCTACTTATTTTCACTGCTTGCCAGGCTGGTGATGAAGTACCAGTGCCTGTTGCCCCAAGGTCAAGTCCCAATTTTGTTGGCAGCTTTTGTGGGTGAGGGGAATGTAGGGGGTAATAATCTTATAATGATGAAGTTGGCGAGAAGGATTTGCACTTAGTAGGCATTTAATATTCATTCATCAAATTGTATAACATTCATTCCTATTTACATAGTACTTTATGCTTTACAAAGGGCTTATGTCAAAACAGTTCAGTGAGGTTTATATTGCAAAGGTTATTATTCCAATTTTACAAATGATGATCCCTCACCCACTCAGAAGAAATCTAACCTGACCTCTACCCAGCATCATTAAATCCCTGGAGAGAGAGGGAGAAGAAAGCTGGAGTTTCCACCCTCCTGGCTTGATGATTGCCATAGCCCTGGAGTCACTGCCAAGCTCTTTTTGGGAACCATACCACCTCCCCCCTATGTCCTCCACCTCCCCACCCCAGTCAGTATCTCTGGCTACTAAGTCCCTGTTGGATCTTTTCTGTTCCCCACCTTAGTTCTTCCTTTAACAGAGTTTCTTTGGGGAATGAGCCCAGTTCTCCTGCTCTGTTATGATTAAGGGCCAGGGTAGGAAAAAGTGAGATTTATAGAGCTGATTTGTATAAATAAATATACTACTCATCCCTAGCTAAATTACTGGGATTGAATATGGTCCTCATTGGCTTCCTGCATTTGGAAAGGCTTTGCTTTGGTACTTGCTGTGGGACACTAGGGATCAATCAGACATTTTTTCAAGTAACTGCCTGTCTTTCAGAAAAAGAAGTGAAGCATGGACTTTGGAAAGGATTTGGCTCAGTACACTCTTCTCTTTCAGGGCCAATTAGTGGCAATTTTGCTGGTTTTCTCAAGTCCCATCTCTGGGACCTTAGCTCATTATGAAATTAGAGTCCTTGGCCAGAGTGAGTCTGGCCTGCCTACCAGCCAGTAAACCAGACCCATGGGTTGCGGCTTTAAGATTGTTGCACTCTTTTTGCTTTTTGTTACCTTTAGCGCAAGATATAAACTTCTCCATTTAGCCTTGAAGACCCTACTAGCTTGAAAACCCCCAACTAGTTTTCCAACTTCAGCAGACATTATTCTCCTTCCTGTACTCTCTGATTCAGTCAAACTGGCCTCCCTGTTCCTCACACATGACATACTATTTCCCACCTTTTTGCAGTGGCCCTAACCCTTATCTGGAATTGACTCCCTCCTCACTTCTCCCTTTCTCGGTCCTCCAAAACTACTTTGTTAATGCCCTTCCTCCCAAACTGCCTTGTATTGAACTATTTTGTACAGGTTTGTATTTATTCACTTTATACTTATGTTATATATATTTATTTATATACTTGTTTCCCCCATTAGAGTATAAGCTCCTTGTGAATAGGGATTGCTTCATCCTTAATACTTGTATCTTCAGCACTGGGCACATAGTAAGCGTTTAATCAATACTTGTTTATTGATTACTTGATTGATTGGGCTGCCTTTGTGAGGGCAAACATCTGGGACTTTCCTCCATGAATGGGAGAGTCCTTCCAACTCTTCCATGTATGGCCTGATCCTAACTAACCCTTCCACTAGCTCTTTTGACTTCTCTTAGCATGATTTCTTATCATAGAAACCTGGAAAGGACTTTAGAAGTTACCTACTCCAACTCCTTGTTTTACTAAGCTAGGAAACTGAAACTCAGAGACTTGCTCAAGGTTGTATAGCTTGCTAGTGGCAAAGGCAGCACTCAAACACATTTGTCTGGATTCCTAACCTAGAGCTTCTCCACTGTAGTAGTTAGGTCACAGAATTAGAGATCTGAAGCCAGAAGGGATTTAGAGATCATCTTATTCAACCCCTTCATTTTATAAATGACAACTAAACAACAGAAGCAGAATTTGAACCTAGGTTCATTAAATATTTACCTATATAAATATGTATATATATTCATTATATATTTGGGAAAATTTCATAGACCCTGTGTTTGTTCAACTTTCTCACAAATTTTGCTTTGAAAAATATTGGAAGCATTTAAGTATTCTGGGGGGGGGGAGTGACTAGGGCAAAGCAAGGTTCATTTTAGCATAATAGATTCAGAATCTTAGAGAACATTTAACCCACTCTCATCTCTCAACTCTCATCTGTCATCTCTCTCTCTCTCTCTCTCTCTTTCTCTCTCTGTTTAATTACACATAAAAACAGTTTTTTACATCCTCATTTTTAAAACTTTGAGTTGCAAATTCTCTCCCTTCCTCCCTCCTCACCCCCACCCCTTGTTAAGAAAGTAAGCAATTTAGTGTATTTTATACATGTGTAGCCATGCAAAACATATTTCTATATTAGTCATGTTTTGAAAGAAAACATAGACCAAAAAAAAACACCTCAAGAAAAATAAAGTAGGAAAAAAGTATGTTTCAATCTGTATTCAGACACCATCAGTTCTTTCTCTGTGGATGGGTAGCATTTTTTCATTCTAAGTCCTTCAGAGTTGTCTTGGATCACTAAATTGCTGAGAATAGCTAAGTCATTCACAGCTAATCATCTTACGATATGGCTGTTACTTTGTACACAGTACATTTCACTTTGCATCAGCTCATGTAAGTCTTTCCAGGTTTTTCTGAGAGTATACTGATCATAATTTGTTCAAGCCAATACACAATTGGTGAGCTACCCTCAATTTCCAATTCTTTGCTGCCAGGAAAGAGCTGCTACAAATATAGACCTAGTAGTGATATTGCTAGGTCAAAGGATATACACAGTTTTCTGACCCTTTGGGTATATTTCCCAATTGTTCTAAATAATGGTTGGTTGAATCAGTTCACAGCTCCATCAAGAATGCATTAATGTTTCATTTTTCCCACATTCCCCCCAACATTGGTCATTTTCCTTTTCTGTCCTATCAACTAGTCTAATCAGTTTGAGGTAGTACCTCAAAATTGTTTTAATTTGCATTTCTCCAATCAATGGTGAGTTAGAATATTTTTTTCATATGACTTTAGATAACTGATTACTTCATCTAAAATCTTCATATCTTTTGGTCATTTATCAATTGAGGAATGACTTATTTTTGTAAATTTGGCTCAATTCTCATTTGAGAAATGAGGTCTTTCTCAGAGAAACTTGCTTCAATTTTTTCCCCACAGTTATGATTGCTAAATGTATTTCCTTCTATCCTATTCCTCCCCCTGCTCCTTTGATTCTATTCTCTCTCTCCTTGTAATGGTAATGAAGTTTAAAGATCCCTTTGTATTGGAAAGCTAAGAGGTACTTAGCACCTAGTTCAAATTAAACCTCTGTTAAAGAAACAGAAGGTATGAACTCCTGTTGCTGATGTAACAGGAAGGGCCTGAAAAGGGAGGAGCAATACTGTATATAAGGAAAAGCCCCAGAGAGGGAGAGTTAGAACTTCTTGGGATAAGCTTCATGGAGGCAGAAGCGGCTGCTGCCAGAGAGGCTGAAGAGGAAAGGCCCATGCCGGAGAGAATGATTTTGATTTTGGGAACCTGGGTGAAATGATTTTGATTCTGGGAACCAGCTGGAACTTCTGTTGGGGATCTACCAGCTTCTCCTGGTTGCTGCCCAAGCCTTCCAAGGACCAGCTAGAGCTGCCAAAGACTGAGGAAGCATGACTGTGATGCTGGTACTTTGGATGAACCTGTTTGTGGCTTTGTTAAACCTAGACTTCCCGGGAACAGAGACTGTGAAGGATTTAAGGTGGACTGGATGCTGTGAACTTCACCATGGAACAGGAACAGCACAGAGAGCTGGACAAGGAACTGGGAGCTGTCTGCCTTTGAACCCAGGTGACAGTTTGGTGAATCCATGTAGGAGCTGGGACCATGGAATCTGAGGGAATCTGAATCCAGGGAATCTGAGAGACTACCCTGAGTCAAACTGAAGGAAGACTTTACTTGGATAATTAACTGAGAAGATTTTTAACTTATTTGTGACTGAGGGGTGTTGGCCTGTGTATTTTACACTACCCCTTTAAGAGAGTGCTGAATAGTGACTGATATTGTAACTTAGTGTGCCCCATGAATGGAGAACTTTGACTACTGTATTTTGTGATGCTTAAGAAGGCCTCCTTAAGGATGATTGAATGAATGAGTTGATTGAATGGTTGAGTTACTAAGTGATTGATTAACTAAATGATTATACTTAGTTTTCGCCATAGTTGTCACACAGTTTTGAACAATGTGGCCATTTTCTGGGATAAGTTGTTGTGAATGCTGTATTTTATGTGTGATAAGTTGTAACATTGTGAATGCTGTACCTTGATTTACTGTGAATGTTTTGCTCTGATTTGTTATTGAATAAATAGAATGTTCACTATACTATGTAATCAGAACCTTAAAAGCTGTTCACAGTATCATTCTTCTGGAAAGCTGCTCATGTGTGGCATTACACTCCTTTTACCTGTTCCTTCTCAAAAGCATTTTGTTTCTAACTAGCCCTCTCCCCCATCTTCCCTCCCTTTTATCAACCCCTCCCATCCCTTTCCCCTCCTACTTTTCTGTAGGGTAAGATAGATTTTTATACCCAATTGAGTGTGTATAGAATTCCGTCTTTGAGTCAATTCTGATGAGAGTAAGGTTCATTCACTCTTCCCCCTCCCACTTCCCCCATCTTCCCCTCTACTGTAAAAGCTTTTTCTTGCCTCTTTTATGTGAGATAATTTACCCCATTCTACCTCTTCCTTTCCCTTTCTCCCAGTAAATTCCCCTTTCACCTCTTAATTTTATTTTTTTAAATAGCATTCTTTTATATTCAACTCACACCTATACCCTTTGTCAATATACTCCTTCTAACTGCCCTAAAAATGAGAAAAAACTTATGAGGCTAGAATCCTTATGAAGTAGAATCTTCCCATGTAGGAACGCAAACAGTATAACCTTATTAAGTCCCTTATGACTCCCCTTTCCCTTTTACCTTTTTATGCTTCTCTTGAGTCTTGTATTTGAAAGTCAAATTTTCTATTCAGCTCTGTCATCAAGAATGCTTGAAAGTCTGCTATTTCATTGAATGTCCATTTTTTTCCTCTGAGGAATTATAATCAGTTTGACAGTGTAGGGGATTCTTGGTTGTAATCCTAGCTTCTTTGCCCTCTGGAATATCATATTCCAAGTCCTCTGAACCTTTAATGTAGAAACTGTTATGTCTTCTGTTATCCTGACTGTGGTTCCATGCTACTTGAATTGTTTCTTTCTGACTTCTTGCAATATTTTCTTCTTGACCTGGGAACTATAGAATTTGGCTATAATATTCCTGGGAGTTTTCATTTTGAGATTTCTTTCAGAAAGTGATTGATGAATTCTTTCAATTTCTATTTTAACCACTGGTTCTAGAATATCAGGGCAGTTTTCCTTGATAATTTCTTGAAAGATAATATCTCTAGCCTCTTTTTTTTTTGATCATGGCTTTCAGGTAGTCCAGTAATTATTAAATTATCTCTCCTGGGTTTATTTTCCAGGTCAGCTTTTATTCCCAATGAGATATTTCACATTGTGTTCTTTTTAAAATTTCTTTGGTTTTGTTTTTTGATTTCTTGATTTCTCATAAAGTCATTTGCTTCAATTTACTCAATTCTAATTTTTTTTTGCCTTTTGGAGGGCAATTGGGGTTAAGTCACTTGCCCAAGGTTACACAGCTAGTTTTTTTTTGTGGGGGTGTTAAGTGTCTAAGGCCAGAACCAAACTTGGGTCCTCCTGACTCTGGGCTGGCACTTTACTCACTGTGCCACCTAATCGCCCCCTCAATTCTAATTTTTTTAAGGAATTATTTTCTTTACTGAGCTTTTGTACCTCCCTTTCCATTGGCCAATTTTGCTTTTCTGGGTATTTTTCTCTTCATTGGCTTTTTGTACCTCTTTTACCATTTGACCTAATCTGTTTTTAAGGTGTTATTTTTTTCAGAATTTTTTTTTTTTGTGTGTGTCTCCTTTACTTAACTGTCGACTCATTTTTTCATGAGTTTTTTTTTTTTTGCATCACTCTCATTTCTCTTCCCATTTTTCTCTATCTTTCTTACTTGATCTTCAAAATCATTTTTGAACTCTTCCATTACCTGAGACCAATTCACATTTTTCTTGGAGACTTTGGGTGTAGGAGCTTTGACTTTGTTATCTTTTTCTGAGTGTGTTTTGATCTTCCTTGTCACCATAGTTACTCTCTATAGTCAGAATTATTTTCTGTTGTTTGCTTATTTTTTCCAGTCTATTTCTTGACTTTTAAATCTTTGTTAAAGTGGAGCTTTGCTTCCAGGGTGAAGGGTTCACTGCCCCAAACTTTAGGAGTTTTGTACAGCTATTTTCAGAAATACTTCGAGGGACCTGTAAGTTTTCAGCTCTTCCAAGATGGTATGATTTAAGGAGATGTGTATTTACTACTCTGCTGGACTGTGCTCTGGTTTGTGAGTGACCATAAGCACTCTTTTCTGCCCTGGAACTGTGACAAGGGTCCCTGCTCTACTGTGGAAACACCACCCTGGGACTGCCACCCAGGACTGCCACCCAGATCTGAGTATGTGTAAAGCAACAGAGTCCTGCCCCCAGTGCCAGCAAAGAGACTCCTGTAATCTCCTTTTGGTCATTTGTTTGACCCCCTTACTGTCTGTGGGTTGAGAACTCTGGAAGCAGTTACTCCAAAGGCCTGATCCTGGTTTGTTGGGGCCTGGTCTCTGCTGGCCTGGCCTGTACCAGACTGTCCTCCACTCTCACCCAGCTATGACCTTTCCTACTGACATTATAACTTGTCTTTGACTGGAAAATTATTTTAGTCCATCCTTTTCTGGGTTCTGCTGCTCCAGGAATCATTTTATGGCATTATATAAAGGTGTTTGGAGGGGTTTGGGGGAGAGCTCAGGTGAACGGCTGCCCTTTCTTTACCATTGCCTCTCTGTCCCCAAGCCTTATCTTTAGATTAGGAAACAGACCCAGAGAGGTTGAGAGATTTTCCCATGGTCACACAGGTTTTAAGTATAGCTAGGATTTGAACTCAGGTCCTCTGACTCCAAGCCCAGTACTTTTTCCCACTAAGCTATGCTGAGGATCAAATCATACCCATGGGACAATGGGGCATATTCATGATGCTGTGTAGGATGACTGACAGTTGTCTGTTCTTTTCCGTGATGGAAAGGAGAGAGTGCCCTGAGTGCATGAAGAAACAGCTATGTGAAACGGTGGAGGGCATGCCTTAAGCCCTTTCTCCTCACCCTTTCCAAACTAAAACTTGACTCCTTCAGATCAGCTTGGCAGGTGATGGCCTCCAGAAGACTCTCTTCAGTGCTGCTTTCACCTCCTGATTCCTCAGGCTGTAGACAAGGGGGTTGAGCAAGGGAGTCACTACAGTATAGGTCACTGCCACCAGCTGGTCCTTGTCTGATGCAGACTTGGATTTGGGCCGGAGGTAGATAATGGAGGCACATCCATAGTGGACAATGACTACAGTGAGATGGGAAGCACAGGTGGCAAATGCCTTACGCTTTCCTTCGGCTGATGGGATCTTAAGAATGGTTTTGACAATGAAGCCATAAGAGATGAGGATTAGCACAAAGGGAACCATAATAACCAGGATACTGAGGCTGAATAGAGCTAATTCCTTCATATGAGTGTCTGTACAGGCCAGTTTGATAACAGGTGCCATGTCACAGAAATAGTGATTGACCCTGTTGGGGCCACAGAAGGGCATGTCACAGATCAGGTTGGTGGCCACCAGGGCAATGAAGAATCCCGTGGCAGCAGACACAGATATCAGTCCCAGCCCCAGCCTCTTGTTCATGATGATCGTGTATCTCAGGGGGAAGCAGATGGCTACATAACGGTCATAGCCCATCACAGCAATGAGGAAGCAGTTGGTACATGCAAAGCTGAGAAAGAAGAAGAGTTGGGTAGCACAGGCCACAAAAGAAATGGTCTTGGTGTCAGAGAGCAAGTGGTCCAGGAGCTGGGGGATGATGACAAAGGTATAACAGGTTTCAGAAAAAGAGAGGATGAAAAGGAAGCCATACATAGGGGTGTGGAGGGACCGGCTACAGCGGATCACAGTCATGATGGTGGCATTGGCCAACAGGATTGTCATGTAGAGAAGAAGGAAGATCACAAAGAGTAGCACCTGCAACTCACCCAGGCTGGAGAAACCCACAAGGATAAACTTGGTGACCCTAATGGTTTGGTTGATTCTTTGCATCTTAGCAACTTCTTTCTAGGAATAAGTTAAATCAATGGATTAGAACTGTCATAATTATATTTTTCATTATCACTTTATATACACTTTAGAATTGAAAGGGACCTTATACATCCTGAAGTTCAACCTTGGGAAGTGAATGATATAATCATAAATCACAACAGAACAATAAGAACTCATCTTCTATAGCACAGGAAAGTTAAAAAAAAAAATACTTTGTACAATACAAGTCCAAAATGAGGAACTAAGTAGTGAAAAAAGTAGTGAAGAACTTGGACAACACCAAATCCTTCCCCCCCACCAAAAACAACAACAATCTAGCTTCATATTTTAGCTCTATCATTTATTAACTGTGTGATATTTGGCAAGAAATATAACCTCATAATCTCAATTTCTTCATCTGTAAAATGGGGATAATAATGCTCATAATTTGTAGAACTCCTTAAGAGTGTTCCAATATACCCTACTTCATAGGGTCTATGGTCACGTAACTAGCAAGTGGCAAAGCTGGGATTCAAACCTAGGAAGGCCTCTTGCCTCCCAATTTAGGTTTCTATCCATTGCACCACACTGATTCCCTTTCCTAAGTCTTTATTACAAGTACCCAACTGAGTCATAGTATACTAAGAATTATAGACAACTTTTGATCACATATTTGTGGTTCTGGTGAATAAATACAATTTTAGAAGAGCATTCATCAAATGCTTGCCATGTTCCTAGCACTAAGGATACAACTACAAAAAAGAATGATAGTCTTTGCCTCCAAGGACCTTATTTTCTAATAAGAAAAAAAATACACAGGAGAGAGTGGTGACCAGAGAGGAGTGTTTTGGACAAAGGCATGTGAATTGAGTCATAGTGCAAATGAGCATGTAGTAAAAAAAGGTAATTACTAGGATCTGACATGGGTTGGTTAAGAAAAAAGTCATATCAAACTAAGCTTAATATCTTAAAGAGTTTAGGATGATTGTTTGATATTAAACACTTGGAAGAAATCATGGACTTTAGTATTACAAAAAAATTTTTTTTGGAGAAAACATCAATAAGTATTCTCCTTTAGGCTTATGTTCCCATTTCTCCAAAATCATTATGACAATAATCCATACATACATTGGAGCCATGTTTGATGAATCAGAAGGGAACAAACATGTGGCCTTTGAAAAGTTAAAGTTGAAGGACACCCAGAATACAATAGACAGACATATTGTGGGCATGAAAAGGCTGCAACGTACTGCTAATGAAGAATTATACAGAAGACACAGAATGCCATCAGAGAGATATAAGCCTGAAAAAGGAAGGTCCGATATGTCATGTGAGTGAGGGAAACCAGATGGTCAGCCTGTGTGATTCAGTAGTTTCCATATAATGTCATCTCCATCCTTCCCACCTACAGCACATTGGGTGGACTCCTAGGGAGGTTGATAGGACATAGACAAGAGTTATATAGGGTAAGAAGGAATGTATAGGATGAATGGGCTATGATCTGCATTATGGAAGGAACTGTGCACATCAGTGAGGGAACATTTGAAGTGTTGAAGACTATAGCTGATGATTTGAATTTGGCAAATACTGGTGATAAGTGATTAACACCAACCCATTACTTCCTTTGCCAGAGCACATTACCTAAGTTGCAAAACCAGAATTGAAAACGAAGTTTTTTCCTTCAAATTCTTCTGGGCATTTCCAACACCAACATGCACAGAGTATTCAAGTATTTTAATATTAGCTTGAGTTATGTATATTAGTGGTCAATAACCTCTCTCCCCAAATGGCATAATGCATTCCAAAATGAAATAGAAATTACTTTTGGTTCAAACTCTATGACTCTATGATCCACAAATGCATCTATGATCTCACTGATGTTGGTTCTACCATAAGTGATACACATATCAACCAATCCACGTCTGATTATCTTGTAGGATTCTTGTTGAGATTCTCTCATCACCTGCCCATAGTGGGTACATCCAATATGCTAAAGACCCTGTTTTTATTCTTGAATGTTCAAGATTACCATGGGATCACATGAGCTGTCCATTCCCCTCTCTCACTACTCTCACCATATTAGCCCATTTTCTATTTTGATGATACATTTCTTGAATGTATCTTCCTTTATATTCTTTGTTTATTGTATATCTACATCCTTTATAATTCCTTGTTGGTAAAATGTTTTGTCTCATTTTACCCAACATGCACTGCTTCATTTGACCTTTGGGTGGCCTTTGGTTTTAATTTTTTGGGGAATACTCCATGAGGCAGGTGTTCATATATACTATTCATATATAATCAACTATTTCATGGGCCAGCTAGGTGGTGCAGGTGGATAGAACACTGGTCTTGGAGTTAGGATATACCTGAGTTGAAACCTAGCCTCAGACACTTATTAGCCATGTGACCCTGGACAAGTCACTTAACCTCTGTTTGCCTCAGTTTCCTCATTTCTAAAATGTGGATAATCATAGGTTCTACCTCTCAGGGTTGTTGTGAGGATCAAATGAGATCATAATTATAAAGTGCTTAGCACAGAGTCTGGCACATAGTAAATGTTATCTTATTATTTGAATTACTGTCATAAAGTAACAGGCCAGGTCATCATGAGGACATATAAGGATGAGACTGGGAGGACAACAGACAGATGGAAAGTGTCTGCTGGGATTTTTAAATTATAAACTCTTTTCGCCACCAAGAAGAATGTCACTGCTGCATCACATCTCTAACAGTCCCATATGTGATTCTAGAGGAAGTAGAAATGGGGGTGAAGAGGAGAAAGGTGGGGAAAATAGTTTAGTTAGACTAAACAAGCTCTGTACTGACTTAGTTTTTTTTTTAAGCAATTGGGGTTAAGTAACTTGCTCAAGGTTACATGGCCAGTTATTTCTGGGTGTGGTGCTAAGTATCTGAGCCCGGATTCGTTCCCAGGATCCCAGGTCATCCCGACTCTGGGCTTGGTGCTCTTACTCACTGTGCCACCTGGCCGACCCTAAGCAATTGGGGTTAAGTACTTGCTCAAGGTTACACAGCCAGGTGTTTCTGGGTGGGTGCTAAGTGTCTGAGCTTGGATTCGATCCCAGGTCATCACGACTCTGGGGCCGGTGCTCTTACTCACTGCGCTACCTGGCTGCCCCACTGACTTAGTTTTGAGTGCCTTGCTGGATTGATTTTCAAAGTATTTGAAGGAAAAGAAGATACCAAAAGTTCAGGGGAAAAATCAGTCCTTATTTCTATCCTGCCAAGGTGATTGGGAGACCACTGAGGACTAGAAACCCATATGCTTTCCTTTCCCATCTATATAAAATTTTTGTAAAAATAATATACATGTTTATCAGTCTTTCTAAATTTTATCTCCATCTTCTGTAAATGGGTATAATAGTACTTTCATGATTTTAATCTTAGAATTATCAGGAGAGTTATTTGTAACCAAGAGGAGACAATGTGCATGTAGACTCTTATTATATAGTACTTGGTGGATTATACCTCATTGGATCTTCCCCAATTTTGTGAAGTAGGTCTATAACAGTACAATTATCATCCCTTCTTTTCTCTTTCTTTCTTTTCTTTCTTTTTTTGATTTTTGGAGGGGGGAAAGCAGGGCAATTGGGGTTAAGTGACTTGTCCAAAGTCACATCTATTCACTGAGCCACAGTTCCTTATTTTTCAATGGAGGAAACCTAGGCATAGAGAGGCTTTGGATCATGTACCTAATATATGATAGAATCCACAAGCTGAATCAGGTCTTTTGAATCCAAATCCAGGATTCTCCTCTGTAACACAGCTTCTCTTACTTTTCCCCAACCTGTGAAATGAAGATAGTAACACTTGCATTGCCTGCCTTACAGGGTTATCAAGAAACCAATAATTTAAGTACTTTTAAGTGTTTTCTACTTAAGCAGAGTTATGCTGGAGCCAGCAGGAACTGGAGAGAGCTAATTGTTAAATTTTCAGTGTGAGCACTTATTCCCTTGGAAATCAGCAAATGCTATAAATCACTGCTTTATTCACTTTTTTGTTGATTATTTAGACTTGAGAAAGTGATGGAGAAAATGGTAATAATGCAAATTAAACTCAAAACACAAATTAAAGTGCGTCATATATGTATATACACACATACACATCACATATGTATATACACACATGCCCATATACATGTATGTACATGCATAAACACATGTGTACATGTATATAAATATATACATTTGGAGATTTGGTTAGACATTTACAAGTACATTCTTGCCTATCATCTACTTACAGTCGAATTACATTTCACACACCTGACCAAATAAATGTAGCAGACAGATACACAGTGGGGTGGTGGTAGAGGTAAATGCAGGAGAGAGTCTGGTTGTGGGAATTCCAGAGCATGGAAGGTAATACAGGGCATGGGGAAAAAAAGTTTCTCCTACTTTCATCAATCCAGACAGTTTCCTATAGGAGGTAGTATTCTAGATGCTGTCAGAATGACCAGAAATTTCCAAGGAGAGAAAACTAATCAATTCTCATTTTTTGAGTAAATCTGTGGATTATTTATGAACTATTTATGTGGTACCTGAATCACTCCCTCTCATACGTGGGCCCCAAAAGAGTTACTCCAGATTTGAGATATTTGGAGGCATCTAGGTGGCTCGGTGGATAGAGTGCGAGGACCGAGTTCAAATCTGACTTCACCAGCTGTGTGGCCCTGAGCAAGTGACTTAACTTCTGTTTGCCTTAATCCTCTAGAGAAGGAAATGGCAAACCACTCCAATATCTTTGCCAAGAAAACCCCATGGACAGTATGGTTTATGGGGTCATGATTGAATGACTAAAAAACAACAAAAAAGTTCCTATTCAGAGCTGTTGCTCCTGAGTCTCTACTAATGTGAAGACTTCTACCAGTCAGTGGATATATTGGCTCAGAACCAAAGACAAACAATATAGCAAAAAAAAGTGACAATACACAATTTTCTCTATGAATAAATGGAGTATACTCTCAAACAGGTTATCCTATCACCTGATGGGAGGACACACATGCAGAGTAAATACATGATCTGGGAACACTCATGGAGGGAACCCATGTGGCCGGGAGCCTGAGTGAGCAGCTAGATGACACAATAAATAGCAGACCAGACTCAGAGTTAGGAAGACTCTTGGTTCAAATCCAACCTCAGACACTTACTAGCTGATAACCCACTTAAACTGTGAGCCTCAGTTTCCTCAGGTGTAAAATGGGGATAATAATAGCACTTCAGGGTTGTTATGAGGGTCAAATGAGTTAACTATAAAGTGTGTTACAAAACTTAACATGCTATATAAGTATTACCTGTCATTATTATTATTTATTATTACCAGGTCGACTTACCTTTCTGTACTGTGGGGTTGTTGTTGTCACACTGTTCTTATCCTACTTGTCCCTCCTGGGCATCACTTCATTGGTCTAGTGGTTATTGTTGGGCATCTCTGCTGGTCTTGTGGTTTTTCCTGAATGGCACCATTGAGCTTGTGATTATTAAGCATGTAGTAAAATTTTGAAAATGAAATCAAGAACTATGTCCTCTTTGTTCCTTTTCCAACCAGAAGTAGTAAATTTAGCTCTGTAAACCAGAACTGGTCTGCCTTCATTTTTATTTGTGAAATTGTATTGGTTGTAGCAACTCATAAAGGCTTTTTACTCTAAGGTGAACTGACAGCATCCAGACTTGTGAAAACATATCCCCAAAGGACTGAAGTAAGGTTTTGGTGATGTTTCTACTAAGCAGAACAGCAATGTTAAAGTTTCACTGTTTCGTTTGCATCTTCAGATTTTGTTTTTAAAGGAATAGATTTAAAGTCAAGGGACTTGGGTTTGAATCTTTACACTAGCACATTAGCTATGTGACCATGAGTGAGTTACTTCACCTTTATGGTCTCAGTTTCCTTGTCTTTAAAATAGGGTAATAATATTTATAGCTGTAGTATACCTACATCTAAGTGGTGCAGTGGATAAAGCTTGAGACTTGGAGTCCAGAAAGACCCAAGTCTAAATTCAGCCTCAGATATTTAATACCTGTGTGGCACTGGGCAAATCACTTCCCTTCTATGCTTCAGTTTCCTTATCTATAAAATGGTGATAATAATAGCATTTCCTTCCCAGGGTTTTTGTGA
The DNA here is from genome assembly GCF_028583685.1 of Petaurus breviceps papuanus. Lineage (NCBI taxonomy): Eukaryota > Metazoa > Chordata > Mammalia > Diprotodontia > Petauridae > Petaurus > Petaurus breviceps. Next base: position 1,453,734 of record NW_027187267.1, read on the forward strand.
GGGTCAAATGTCTTAAAATATATTAAGTACTAGGAAAACCTTAGAGCTCTATATAAATGCTAGTTATTATTTTTACCTCACAGTGTTGTTAAAAGGTTGATACTTTATGAAATGATCTAGAAATATTGTTGTTGTTATTGATGATGATGATGATGCTAGTGCCTGGAATTTTTTAGTGTGGTACCATGTCTTGATTTCAATCTTTCCTGCTTTCTAAATATTCCACTATTTTACTTTAGTAATTTAGATATTCTAAAAATGTTCTAAGTTAATTTCTTTTAAAAAAGCATTTTAAAAAACCATTCTAATGCTCTTAAGTTTCTTTATCCACATACATTTGAAGAATAATTTGCTCCGGGATAATTTTGATAGCTTCCTCCTTGTAGAGATTTTTGACTTGGGATACCAAGCCTGCTTTCCTGGTTCTGAAGAACTTTATTGAAGCCCCAGAAATTCCTGACCAGGAAGTCATGGACAGTGCCTTTGGGCATGGAGGTCTGGAGACCTTCCTGTAGAGGAAGAGGCTGGAGGAACCAGAATGTTTTATCCTAGATATGAGAAGACAAGTGTGAAAAGTACATGAATGACTATAATATGGAAGACATGGTCTTGACCTGGGAAAGCAGAACTCATTAGGAGCAATGCTTGTTAGTGGTATGGAGGTAGGGAAAATCTTCCTAACTGTTAGAGCTACTTAAAAGCAAGATGGGCTGACTCTGGTGGTTGCAGATTCTTCTTCACTGAATTTCTTCCATAGAGGCTGGGTTAAACTTGTTGTAGGGAGGATCCTTGTTTGGCTATTGGATGTACCAAAAGTGTCTCCAATGTCCATTTTAAGTTGGAGATTTTGTGAAATGCCCTGGTAATAATAAATAATAATAACGATAACTAATACTTATTTAGCACTTTAAGCTTCGTAAAATACTTTATCTTTAACTCATATGAACCTCGTAACCTCAAGGTACTATTATTATTATCCCATTTTACAATTGAGGAAACTGAGGCTCACAGTTTAAGTGGATTATCAGCTAGTAAGTGTCTGAGGTTGAATCTGAACCAAGACTCTTCTTAACTCTAAGTCTAGTAGGGACTACTTGTTAAGATGTTGTAGGGGAGGTTCTTGTTTGGCTATGGAATGGACCAGAGGGTCTCCAATGTCCATTCTAAATTGGAGATTCTGTGAAATGTCTGCAGGGAAGCATGGAGGTGTGGGGATGAACAATGAGCAGGGGAAGCACACACCTGTCATTCAACAACATGAAACACAAGTTAGTGGCCTGGCAGGGACGAAGACACAGTGAGATTAGTTTCTCAGTCCCCAGGATCTGGGATATCGGTAGCAGAGAAATTAGAGATGAAGGATTATACTTAAAGGAGTAGAGGGAGAAGGGAACAAGAAGGAAGTGGCCAATTCAGTCACCCTCATGGTGACTCAGATTTTTATAGTGAATTCCTAACAGCAATCCTGCAAGAGAAATAATGATGTGTAGGTCTTTTTGCTCCCTTTCTACAGGTGAGGAAAATGAGGGTCAGACAGGTGAGAGGACTTGCCCACAGTCATTCTTCTAGGAAGTGTCAGACCTAGAACTCAAGACAAGGTTTTCTGACCCTTCAATGCAAGGGTCATTATACAGCCCAGGCAACCTATGTACTCTGCCTACTGGAGAACAACTGAGCAATGCTATTTGCATAATGGCTGGCCCTGGACTCAGGAAGACCTGAGTTCAAATTTGACCTCAGATTATTACTAGTCCTGGGCAAGTCACAACCTCTTTCTGCTCAGGTTTTTCAACTGTAAAGTGGGGATAATAATAGCAACTGCCTTCCAGGGTGGTTGTGAAGATTAAATTAGATAAAATTTATAAATAATTTAGCACAACACTGGCATGTAGTAAGCACCTAAGTAAGGTTAATAGTAATGCTTTTCAGAAACTTCTGGGTATTGTTATTGTTGTTGTTCAGTCATATCTGACTCTCTGTGACTCCATTTGGGGATTTCTTGGCAAAGATACTGCAGTGGTTTGCCATTTCCTTCTCCAGCTTTACAGATCAGGGAACTGAGGCAAACAGGGTTCAGTGACTTGCCCAGGGTCACATAGTTGGAAAGTTTCTGAGACTGGATTTGAACTCAGGACCTCCTGACTCCAGGGCTGGCACTCTATCTACTATGCCACTTAGCTGGGTAATTTATATACAAGTGCTAAGTTGTAAAAACCTGACTGGACTTTGATTCCTTACCTCTAAAATTCAGCAGTTGGACTAACTGAATGTGAAGGTCCCTCTGATCCTCATGTTACAGACAGGGAAACAGCATCTTAGAGATCAATGACCTCCCTAGGATCATATCACTAATAAGTGGTAAAACTGGGATTAAAGTCAGGCTTTCTGGTTCCTAATATTATGTTCTAGGTCTGGACTTGCTATCAGAGTAACTAGCCTTGGGCTATTTATTCACTTTATTTTCTCTGGGCTTTGCTTTACTTATCTGTAAAATAAGGGAATGGGGCTGGATAATCACATCTAATATTCTATTCTAGAACAGGCAAAGAAAACATGAAAAAATCAAGTTAATTATCCAACTGTCTACAAATCCCAAGCACTGGATGTTTCCCAGTATTTGGATATTTTGTCATCATGTAAACAATGACAAAGTTGGGCAATCAGTCAGCAGTATCAAGAAGATTGGACAACTGGAAGAGGGAATGGTCCAGGGCATGATTCCAAGTGCCCAGGAAGATTGGGCAGAATTCCCTTATTCACAGTTTCTATTTGACCATCATAAGTAAGGATAGACAGAGCCTCAGTTTCCTTGTATTTAAAAAAAGGGATAATGATACTTGCCCCTCATGGGGTTGTGTATGCTTTGTAATCAATAAAGTGCTATAGAAAAAGATATTAGCCATTTCTTGAGAGAGCCTAGTACAATCAAAAGAAAGCAGCTTTCGGAGTCATAGGACCTGAGTTCAAATCTCAGCTCTGTCATTTACAAGCAATGTGACTCCTGGCAACCTCTCCTGGCCTCAGTTTCTTCATCTGTAAAATGAAGGCATTAGATTGTGTGACCTTAAAGGTCCTACCCATTTCTAAACATGATTTTTTTTTAGATTTTCAGAAACTCACTAGCAGAGAAAATACACTTACCTGTTTTCCTCAGAAAGTCCAAGGAAGCTAAGGTCTTTGGTCCTTTGTCTCAGGGCTTTTGAAGAGGGGCCCTTGGGGAGAATGAATTGGAAAAGCTAAGGCATCTGTTTTTAGAAACACTGTATGTCCAGTTAAAAATATTGTTGTACATGCAGAAGGGGAATTATTTGGACTTGAAAATTTAGAACTATTTTTTTTTCTTAAATAAGAGGCTGAAAGTAGTGCAGCTTATAGAGAAGTATTAAATTGTATAATTAGGCTGGAGTGTACTTATGGCCTTCTGGGCTTCCAGGGACTGGTGCTCTAGGGAACTTAGGAAAAAATAAATGACTAAAATTGAGAGAATTGTTTGACCTACTTAATGCCAGGAGACAGAAAGGCCAGTCCAGGGTGAGAAAAATACTTCATAAGAGTAACACTGAATGATAAATTGTAGTGTAGTAGAAACCTTGGCCTTACATTTCAGTCTCGAGTATGCAATTTACCATTTGTTTGACCTTGGGCAAGCCATCATATCTCTCTGGGCTTCAGTTTCTTCATCTATAAAACAAAGCTATGATCTTTAAAGTCATTTCTAGTTCTGAATCTTATAATACTACACATGTAAGATTTTATAAGATGCTTTCCTCATAAATGTCCTGTAAGGATGTTAGCATAAGCACCGTGGGCCCCATTTTATAGATGACTCTTAGAGGAATTAAGTGACTTGTCCATGGTCATTCATTCATTGAAGAAATAAATATTTACTAAGTACTTATTATGTTGGAATGGGGCAACTAGGCAGCTCAGTGGATAGAGGGCTGGGCCTGGAGTCAGGAAGACATGAGTTGAAATCTGGCTTCATATACTTACTAGCTGTGTGACTCTGGGCAAATCATTTAACCTCTGTTTGTCTCAATTCACTGAAGAAGGAAATGGCAAACTACTCTTTTTGCCAAGAAAAAACCATGGACAGTATTGGCATTCTGTGGTCCATGGGGTCATGAAGAATCAGACACAACTGAACACCTGAACAACAGCACATCAGGAACTATGATAGACATTGAAGGTATAAAGACAGAAATGAAACAACCCCATTTCTCAAGGAGTTTACATTCTAGTAGGGGAACTCAGTAAATGTCAGATCTAGCATTCAAACTTGGGTCTCTTGATTCTAAGACTACCCACTATGGTGGATGATCAGAGGAATAACCAAAAGCAGAGAAGTCACATTTGTGGAATTCAGTGAGTTAAGGGCTTTTCTCAAGGGAAAATTTCTTTGATAATAGTCAAAGTTATTTTTCACTAATGTAGACTGTACATTCCTTTTAAATTTTTTTTCTGGAGCTCTTTCAAAAAAGGAATTTTTGGGCAAGGGAAAGAGAATGGACATAAGAAGCATATTAGATACAGTCATCTTTGGCTACAAGAGGGTTTGCCCAATTGGCCTCCATAGAACTTTTTGGGCCTGAGGATTCCAAGTCCCCTAAAGACAATAGTCAAATTAATGTGTGCAAGAGTGGTTAGGGGAAGCATCCCATTAATAGACACTTTCCTTTCTACAACCCCAGTTAAATCTCTATGCCTTGAGATCCCTGAATGATGAATACCATGAAGCTGGGAGAAGAAAGGCTGATGGAAACTCAGATCTTATGAGCCAGTCATAGGCCTAGATGCCAAAAATAGTTGTGTTCCTTCCTTCTCCCCATCCTCCTCAGTTGTTTTTTGGAAAAAATTTCTCCTACTAAACAATTTGGTATATTTACAAGCTCTGAGTCTGAAGAATAATTCTTTTTTGTTATTGGCACTATAACTTTATGTCTCTTTTGCAGCAATTTGCTAGTTGTACCCCACACTATTTCCCCTCAAAGCACCAACATCATTCACAAGCATAATTTAACCCTTCCCCACAAGCATGGGTCCCTGGAAATTCTTCAAAGCTTCAAGGCATGATGGTATGATTTTGGTCAGCATCTATTCAAACTTATAACTTATAAATTTCCAATGCGATTGCATTTTTCTTTCTTCTCTTTTTCCTCTTCTACTCTTCCTCTTTCTTCTCCTTCTCCTCTCCTCCCTTTTCTTCTCCTCCTTCTCTCCTTTTCCCTTTTCCTATTTCTCCTTCTCCTTTCTCCTCCTTCTCTTTCTCTTCTTTGTCCTTATTCTCCTTCCTTTCCCCGTTCCCCTTTTCTTCCTTGTCCTCCTCCTCTGACTTCTCCCCTTCATAATCTTTCTCCATATCTTCTTTATTTTCCTCAAAAAAAAAAACCTGGCACATTAATTCAAAACAAATGCATTAAATTAAGTAAAAGAGCAAGATAAATGACAGGGGAAATCTCCTACCTCCTTCCTATCCCTCTCATACAAAGTCATGTCTTTCCACAAATTTCCATGCTACTGGTGGGAGAGGGAACACACATATCCTTGACAATTCATTTGATTTGGGCTATCTGTAACCCAGCTAGAGAATATTTCTCACTCTAAAGTTTCCTTCCCCTTTCTGCTTTCCTGTAGAGTTCCTGATATTATTTGAAAGTCTCCAGGGACAGAGCCAAGATGGTGGAGTAAATGCAATATCTGACCTAAGTTCTCCCACATTCCCCTCCATACAACTTAAAAAAAAATCTCTTCAAAATAAATTTTGTAGTGGCAGAACCCACAAAAGGACAGGGTAAAACACTTTTCTAGACCAAGACAACTGAGAAGGTTAGCAAGAAGGTTCTATTTTATCAGGGTGAGAGTGGCACACAGTCCAGCCTGTGCCTTGTGCCTCAGCAAACCAGCATCAGGGTTTGGGAGTGACTGAATCGATGGCAGCTTCTGGAGCTCTTAGCCCACAGACAGTAAGAGGGTTGGACAACTGATCTTAAGGACATGACAAAGGTCCTTTGGCTTGCACTTGGTGCAGGACTATGTTGTATTCCTCATACTAAGATCTGGACTGCAGTGTTTAATTGCAATCCCAGGGTGAGGATGAGCACTAGTACATCAGCACTTGTAAGGGATTCTAATCAAAGTTTCAGGATGGAAAATAGTGCTTGTGATCATTCACAGACCAGAACACAGTACAGGAGAGCAGTGATCACACCTCTCCTTAGATAAAACCACCTTGGAAGAACTGAAAACTTATAGACCCTCAGAATTAGCTCTGAAAACAGCAACATAAAATCTTGAAGCTTGTTCTAGTGCCCCCTTCACCCTGGGAGCAGAGCCCAACTTTAACATAGAGCTCAAAGTAAAGAAATAGGCTAGAAAAATGAACAAACAACAAGAAAAGAACATGACCATAGAAAGTTACTATGGTGACAGTGAAGATCAAAATACAAACTCAGAAGAAGATAACTAAGTCAAAATAGCTACATCTAAAAAAATCTCAAAAAATGTGAATTGGTTTCAGGTCCAACAATAATTCATGGAAGAACTCAAAAAGGATTTTAAAACTCAAAGAGAAGCAGAGGAAAAACAGGGAAAAGAAATGAGAGTGATAGGAGAAAATAATGAAAAAGTCAACAGCTTGATAAAGGAGGCAAAAAAATAAATGAAGAAAATAACATCTTGAAAAACAGAATAAGCCAAATGGCAAAAGAGACACAAAAGTCTACTGAAGAGAACTCCTTAAAAAGTAGAATTGGTCAAATGGAAAAGATGGTATGAAAGCTCACTGAAGAAAATAATTCCTTAAAAATCAGAATGGGCAAGTAGAAGCCAATGACTCCATGAATCATCAAGAAGCAATAACACAAAATAAAAAGAACAAAAAATAGAAGAAAATGTGAAATATCTAATTGGTAAAACAACTGATCTGGAAGAAAGATCAAGGAGAGATAATTTAATAATTACTGAACAACCTGAACTCTGTGATTACAAAAAGAACCTATATACATAATCTTTCAGAAAATTGCTCTGGTTTTGTAGAACCAGAGGGTAAAATAGAAATTGAAAGTATCTGCCTGTTACCTTCTGAAAGATAAAATAAAAGGAAAACTACCAGGAGTTTTATAGCTAAATCACAGAACTCCCAGGTGAAGGAGAAAATATTAGAAACAGTCAGAAAGAAACAATTCAAATATTATGGAGCCACAGCCAGAATAACACAAGATATAGAGCTTTCTACATCAAAGGAGCAGAGGACTTGGAATATGATATTCTGTAAGGGAAAGGAGCTAGGATTACAACAAAGAATTAGCTACCCAGAAAAACTGAGTATAATCCTTCAGGAGAAAAATGAATATTCAATGAAATAGAGGACTTTTAAGCATTCCTAATGAAAGGATCAGGGTTGAATAGAAAATTCGACTTTCCAATACAAGACTCAAGAGAAGTCTTAAAAGGTAGACAGGAAAGAGAAATCATAAGGGATTCATCAAAGTTAAACTGTTTGCATTACTATATGGGAAGATGATACTTGTAACTCCCAAGAGTTTTATCATTCTTAGGGCAGTTAGGAATGTGTGTGTGTGTGTGTGTGTATTATATATATGGATGTACACATATATATGTATACATCCATATGTATATAATATAGTCAGAGGGCACAGGTGTGAACTGAATATGAAGGGATTATATCTAAGAAAATAAAATTAAGGAGGGAGAAAGAGGAATGCACTGGGAGGAGAGGTTAAATGGGTAAATTAGCTCACACAAAAAAACACAGGAAAGAGCTTTTTAAAGTGGAGGGGAAGATGGGGAAGATGAGGGAATGCTTTAACCTCACTTTCATTTAGATTGACTCAAAGAGAGAATAAAATAAACACTCAGTTGGGTGTGGAAATCTATCTTACCCGGCAGAAAAGAAAGAAGGGAAGGTAATAAAAGAAGTTGGGGATAGGGCTGATAGAATTGGGGGAGGCAATAGTGAAAAGCAAAACATTTTAAGGATGAAAAAAGTGAAAGGGGGATAGAGAAAATAGTACTGAGGGAAATACACAGTAATAACAAGTGTAAAAAAAATTTACAACAACTTTTTCTTATAAAGATCTCATTTTTCAAATATGTAGAGAATGGAATCTAATTTATAAAAATAAGATCCATTCTTCAACTGATAAATGGTCAAAGGATATTAGCAGGCTGTTTTCAGTTGAAGTAATCAAAGATATTTATATTAATATAAAATGCACTAAATCAGTATTGATTAGAGAAATGCATATTAAAACATCTCTGAGGTACCACCCCACATTTATCAGGTTGGCTAATATGACAGGAAACGAAAATGACAAATGTTGGAGGGGATGTGGGAAAATTGAGACATTGATGCACTACTGGTGGAGTTGTGAACTGATTCAACCATTCTGGAGAGCAATTTGGACCTAAGCCCAAAGGGCAATAAAACTATATAAAAAAGAGATTAAAAACAAAAAAAGGAAAGAACACATGTGTACACAAATAAAAGCATTTAAAAAAAACTTTATGTTTAGTGTGTTTTTTTTCTTTTTGGTCTGTGTTTTCTTTCACAACATGATTGATATGGAAATGTTTTGCATGATTTTACATGTATAACCTATATCAAACTATCTCTCAGTGAGGAGGTAGGGGAGGTAGGTAGAGAATTTGGAACTCAAAATAAAAAAAGAATGTTAAAAAATTGTTTTAACATGTAATTGGGGAAAAATATAATATTAAATATATTTTTAAAAAAGCTATACAACTATACTTTGACTTGTGTTTTATATAATTTAGTGTCTATAAAATATCTTTTGTTTACATGTACAAGATTTTAGAAGTGAATTATACATTTGATTGCTTATGTGTTTTGTTACTATGATGATGACCATCTTGACTGAGAATGCTTACTTTTGCCTACATGTTGATGATCTTGATAAGAAAGTTTTATTTTCATATGAATCTAACATAAAATTTTATTTTATATGTAATATATTATATATTTACATAAATATAAAATGTATAAAAATTTATGTTAGTAAAATATTTGACATTTTAGAGGTCACATGCTGTTTGTGCAATCCCTCCTATCTTAAATTTTTAGTTTTCAGAGGATTTAAAAAGTTCTCTGGTAGAGGGAAGATAAAAGGTACTGTTTGTTTCATGTCAACCATTTGGTTGCTGAAAAGGATAGAAAAATGACTCTTGTGGATGGGAAAACAAGATAATATTCACAGATGCAAGACACCTTGGTATATGTAAATTATTAAACACAGCACTTAGTGAATGTTAACATACTCATTACACCCATATCACATATTTTAAAGATAGGAGACTGACTTTAGAGATTAATAAATTAAGTTATAAATTCTGGACATGAACTAACTTAGTGACATTTTTATTTTCTTTCTTTCTTTCCCGCTCCCCCTCCCCTTCCCTCTCCTTCCCTTCCCTTCCCATTATCTCTTTCTGCTGCTTGGGCCCTCATGGATCATTCCTTGCTGATCCATGATGCAGGAGTTAAGCGGGCTGAGGGAGGATTCCTGGGACTAATTGTTTATAAGATTCACATCTCTTCAACCCATGTGTATTTGGTGGGGAAGAGGCAACAAGGAGCTCAGATCCCTTCCTCATCCCTTCTTTAAAAAAAAAAAATTCTGGGACAGAAAATGTTTCACTGAACGGTTTCTCATTTTATGTGCAAAGTAAAGCCAGGCCACCAGGTGGACTGTGTGTCACTAGGAACTAGCCTTGGAGGGTGGAGGGCCCAGAGGCCTCTTCAGGATGGGGGGAGGCCCCACTGTGTTAGGCCGAGGGTGGAGGGTAGGCACTCACAGCTTTGTTGTTAATTTTAAACTCTACTAAGGCCGAGGGCCATGGCTGAGGGCCCAACACCTCCTTGAGGAAGTTCTGACACCACATGAGCCAGGTTCAATGGACCTGCTGGAGACAAGGCCCTTGTACAAACACTTGGGGAGAGGCACTGCCTGCACCAAGTAGCCTGTTCTCTCTGACAGAGGGTAAATGATATGAACAATGGGAGTTTTCTATTTTTGTGCTGTGGTCAATAAATCAACTTTTGCTAAAAAAAAAAAAATTCCTTCCCTACTTCCTCTTCCCTCCCTCCTCCCCTCTCTTCCTTCCTTCTCTCATCTCTGTCTCTCTCTGTAGCATATAGATCAAATACATACATTTCATGTAATTTACAATATATAGAACAAAGTTGTTTACAATAGGCCAACCCCCTATATATATAATCATATATAATACAAGTCATATATAATACAGACCATATGACCTATTAAGTATATATTACATACATTCAATTAATGAGACCCTTCTGGTATTATGTGTAATCTCTTTTTCCATTGCTCCTAGAGTGTCATAAGTCAGTCTAGTAATTGCTAAGATTGTCCTGACACTCTGGTGATTATCTGGTGTTAATTTTCTTCATTCAGTGTTTTTAGATCCCTTGGCCTCCCCTACTGGTCCTGAGGTTGCCTCCTAAATCAGGCTGGTTACTTTTATTTCCAGTTTCTGTGTATGTTATCAGTTTCCTGAGGGCCTCCACAGCTAGTATATTAGTCAAACGGGGCAGTCTCTGTATTTTTTCTTAATACTAATCATAATTCTGATATTCTCCATATGATTCAACAGAACTTCTGTAATTATGTTTGTTTTGTACATTTTACTTAAAACGTATACACATTCTTTTCACTGATAAAGTATAAATTCCTGGAGGGGAGGGACAATTTGTTTTTGTTGCTTATAGAGTACCTAGCAAAAGTAGTCCTGGTCATAGTAAGTCCTGGCTCTCGCTGATTAACCAATAATAGGTCCCAGCCCAAGCCTCGCTCGCTCATTGTTTGGGTCTTGATAACTCAGAGTGAGTATAAACAGCAATTGTTTCTGTTTTGGCCAGAAACTCTGAGGGTCTTATTCTCCCTGACTGATTCTTTTGGAAGACAAGCTAGGCACCCCCCTTAATTCTTAGCTAGCCTTTAACTACTGAATGACTGTTGCCTCAGACAAACTGAGACCTGGGAAAGACCTTAACTTAAAAAGGCCAGGCCCTCCCACTGTATCCTGGGCCATTGCCAGTCATCCTGACCCATGTCTTGCCACTGGACTGGGATGACTTTGGAGGACAGTGGGGCTGATGACTACTCAGCCCTGCCTCACTTAAATCCAATTCACTTGCAAGTCAAGATGTCACCCTTCAGATGTCACTGTATTTCTTTGAGAAGGAAGAACAAATGATAACAACAGGAGAAACTAATGGCAATCATTACCTAGTAGTTACAGACTTGCATAGTAATTAATTTATTTCAGTTAATTTATAGCTTAATTAATTTTGATGAACTGATGGGTCCACCTGAGAACTCATTTGGCTAACTCTCCCCATCTCTTTTGTCCTCCTGTTCACTGGGGAGTTGGACTAATTTTTTTATGGACAGTGGGAGGTTTTAGTGCATTATTGTTACCCAGCGGACTATTCTCTAGGCACTCAGACCAAAGCTATTTTTCATTTTTTGTTTCCCTTTCAATGCTGGTTCCCTCCAGTCCTGCCTGGTGTTTCCCCTGTGATGAGCAAATTCTTTTCAGTTCCCATAATGACCCTGCTAGTGAACTTTGTGAGGATCTTCACTTACTAAGACTGGAGGGGATGGAGTAGAACAGGAGATCTTTGTCCTCCATCCCCGTAGTCATACCTTCCTACCTGGACTAGACTGGTACAACTGTTTCGCCTACCTCCGTAGATATCCCTACTTGGTCTTCATAGGTTCTCTATCCTGTATGACTGAGCACATGCCATCTGTGTTGCCTTCTGCTGCCATCAGCTGTCCTGTGACCCTCTCCCATTTTTGTCCAGCATGGATGCTTTCTGATGTCCTTTGTTGATTTCTTACTACTCTCCCTGTTCACAATTATTCTCTGCTATTTTTCCTTCATCATGAATTCCTCTCTTACAATCTCAACACCACAGGCTTTTTATGTTCTTTTGAAAAATAAACAAACAAAAAATGGGAGTTGTAGTTTTTCAAAAGCCATTCTTGCATTTATTGATATAATCATGTATTTTTATTTCTGTTTTATTAATATAATATATCATATATAGTTTTATTAATAGTGTACCAACCCTGAATTTTTAGCATGAATCCAACCTCTTGTAGTACAGAAATTGTCAATTTGTCCTTTCTGTGGTTCTCCCCTCCTTTTCCTATTGATCCAATTTTTTTCCTCCCTGCTATTCTCTGCCCACTTCTTTGCATTTTATTCATTTTAAAAATTTATTTCTCATTGTGAATGATTGAATCTACCTTATGAACTTGGTGACAGACTGGCAAGCATTAGTAATCAGGCAATGATGGATTGTAACAATTACCTAGATTTTTTCAGATAAAAAAATGATGTTTAGAGAGGTTGATTGATTTGCACAGTCCATAATGATCATAGGATCACAGATAGATCTGGAAGAGACCTTGGAGGCCCTTAAGTCCAAGCTTCTTATTTCATATATGGGGAAATTGAGGCACAGAAACTGGGGAAATTTGCCTATATTTACATATCTAGTAAGTGTCCAAGGTGGGACTAGAATTTAGGTGTTTCTATTTCTAAGTCCACTGCCCTCTCTACTGCACTACTCTGCTTCTCTCTATAGATTCTGAAGGCCAATGCCACAATTTTCAGGAAAATCAGGAAGCCAATGATGCTGTGAATGGCTGTCATAAAGTTGATGAGGAGTGGAGCTGAGTTATTGAACCTCACTAGGAATATGAGAATCTGGAAGAGTTAGAATTCCGAATAGTGGGATCACAGTCAGGAAGGAACTTCATATATGGAAATGGAATTAGGGGATCCTATCAGGGATACTCTTGGTAAGGGACTCAAGTCAAGTCAGATCTTTTGAAAAGAGTACCTCCAGCCTAATTTTAGTACTTGTATCTTGGTGGTAGTGAGAAGTGCTTGTGTGTGTGTGTGTGTGTGTGTGTGTGTGTGTATGTGTGTGTGTGTGTGTGTGTGTATTCCTGTGTGCATGCACATTTACATCAGTGAGCACTTGGGGTGTATGTGAGAGATACAATTCTCTACTAGTTCCTTTTCCCTTTCATTACCCTCATCCACTTTTGTGAGAGGTCTAGTATTATGCTTCCAGGATTTTACTGGGCTGCACAAATAGATAACTTCTCAAATAAGTCATCTGTAGAGACTTATTATTATTATTTATTAGGTAAGCTCCTGTCTGAGTGACTAGAGGTAGCCTAAGAGCCCTTCATAATCAACATAGTGAAAAGGAGGAATTTAGGAGTTCTACTAAACAAACTAATAAGAGACTATAAAAGAATTATCCAAATGACCCAACTATAGTATGAACATGTTGCAAACAGTGCCTCTGAACATAATAGACTGTTAGCCATCACGGGTGGCTCATTATCACTGATGACATTCCAGAAATTCTTCAGTAAATGCGATGGAATTATAGAGTATTGGTCACTGGATGCAGACAACTGAGAGGACTGATTGACTTGCTGAGGGATCTCTCTGTCGGCCTTAGAAAGCAAGTGGCAGCTCTGAGGAGAGAGTTCACTCTTTTTCCTTTCTCTTGTTCTTCTTGGAGGTTGTAGGGGGAGGGGATTTCTCTCTCCTTCCTTTTACCATCCATTATGGAGTCTTGCAGCAGAAGCAGGTAACCATAGGAGATCTGCTTTCATGAAACCTAATTGTGGAACTGCTCTTTCGATTCTAGTCTTTTTTTTTCCCCAAAGGGGGGAATTCTGAATTCTCTGAATAGCATGATCCCTGAGTCTAGATCTTTGGGTTAAGAAGGAGATTGCTGGGTCAGCACCAACTTTGAGAGTTGCCATATGGAGAACTCCCAGTTCAAGAATTCCTGAATTAAAAAATTCTAGGCATTGTTTCTTCTAGAGAGAGAAAATTTCCTGTTGCATTTTGCTTATAGGAAAAACAAGACCAAATGCTTACTTGGCTCCTGCCCGACATCCCTCATGGAAGACAAGTCATTGGCACCTTCGGCTGAGGTATAAGTACAGGCAGTATTGCCTACAGTCAAACAATGAAGCAGTGTTCATCAGAGCAGCATATGGTGGAAACCATCACAGCAGCATCTGGCAATGTTCAACAGAGCAACATCTGATGGCTGGTGAAGCCTATAAAAAATGTAAATGAATGGATACAAAGTAAGCCAATTATATTGAAATATGGTTATCAAACTATTTAAAAGGAGTTCATAGAGCCCAGATATAATGTCCCCTGCAAAAATAATGTCTCCTCAAGCATTCTCTTCTTCAGGCTTACTCATGTATAAACTCTGACCGACATAGAAGCCTAATTCAACAATCTATTTTGAGCTCTTGTATTCCATTGGATTAAGGGATAGGGACTGGACCTGTAATTTTATTGGTGTGTGGAGTTCCCAGAAAAGGAAAATCCCTCTCCTAATACAGATTGGTAACTTATACACAAGATGCAGTCTTAAATGTTTGCCTAGAGCACTTCATGGTAGAATGATTTTACCAGGGTTATAGAGACAATATGCCAGGGGTAGGATTTGAATTCAGGTTTTCCTGGTTCTAAAGCTCTCTTTCTATCCATTACATCACATTGTTTCTCCTTGTGCTTGCTACCTAAAGCTAAGCTGAATAAGCAGTAGGGGGAAACTTAACTTTTCCCCATAAATATTGTGGTCGATCAAGAATTTTAGGGATTTTTGAATGACCAGTCAATTTAGGCATGGCTAGACAAAAATGTAAGCAAAAAAGATCCAAGGGGTATCAGTGGACTACAAGTTCACTAACTGGTAGAACCTAAGATTTTGAGTGCATTTATAGAAATACAGTTATGCAGAATGAAGGAGACGATAGTCCCACTGTATTCTGCCATGGTAGGGCTATATCTGGAGAACTGTATTCTGTTCTGACCACCATTTTAAAAAGGATTTTGACAAACTTGAGGACACTCAGAGGATGGTAAGACTAGAAAGGATTCTGTGAGCATCAATTGAAGAAACTAAGGATTTTTGTTAGCCTGGAAATAGAGATGCTTGAAGAGGAAACTTATGATTTCCTTCAAGGGGTGGCTAGGTGGTACAGTGGATAGAATGGTGGACCTGGAGTCAGGTAGACCTGTGCCAAAATCTAGCCTTGGATACTTGTTAGCTAGGTGACCCTGGGGAAGTCATTTAACCTCTGCCCTCAGTTTCCTCATCTATAAATGGCCATAATGACCCCTATCTTCCAGAATTGTTTTGAGGATAACTAGAATAATATCTCTAAAGCACTTAGCCCAGTTCCTGTCACATACTAGATAACTGTTAGGTATAATTAGGATTATTAATTATTATGATTATTGTTTTTAGGTATTAGAAGGACCATCATGTGGAAAAAGGATTAGAATTCTTTTATGTGGACCCACATAAAAGGGCAGAAGGGAGTAGAATGAGTATAATGGGTAGAAATTGAAAGAAAGTAGCTATTGAATTGCTGTAAGGAAAAACTTCCCAATAAACTATCCTCTGTAGGTAGTGAGTTTTCCATCATAGCAGATCTTGAAGCATAGGCTGGATGAACATTATTGAGTGTGTCATAGAGGCTATTACTGTTCAGGGAGGTGTTAGACTAGATGCTTCTGAGCTCCCCTCAAACTTTGGTGTGCTCAGATTCTGTGATAACCCAGGACTGAGGTACTGTCATCATCTCTGGAATATGCTATATTGGCTGGACTTATCAATCTTGCTATCTTTCGATATGTGGTTTTCTAAGATCTAGGCAGGGTAGCCATCTTTGTATGTATGGCAAAGTCACATTTTAAATTCATAGATTTTTTTTTACTATTTAAACAGCCCTTGTGCATTAACCCAGAAAAAATATCTCAGTGTTTCTCTCCATTTGTTTATCTTTCTTCTCCTGGAGCTTTGTTAATTTTAGGGAAAAAAAGATTAGGCAGCAGCCAAGACTAAAATTAACCCCACTTTAGGGAATCTCACATATCTTTGGAATAAACTATGACTCCCTTTCCCCTTAGTTGAGGTCAACCTTATGCAGTTTCCAGCTGTCCACATGCTCATGAGCATGAAAGAGAATGATACCATTCACAGAGAGATTGGCAGATGGTGAGAGCATTCATAACTCATCAGTGAGCATTTGGTGATGATGATGCCAAGGACGAACATCTGGGGGCACAGATGGCAAAGATGATGGTGAATATGGAGTGCAGATTGGGGGAATTTCTGGGTCAAGATGAAGAAGGCACAACAGATTTAGAGGGAACATGCAGGAAGAAGCACAAATAGGTGTTGGAGGTTTTATTCTCAGCAGAGAAAAAATTGAAACTGATTAAAGTGCAGCTGCACATAATTGCTAGAATCCCAATAAGACCCAGATGCCCTGCCTTCCAGTTTCTGCTCTGATACCTCAAAGGGATCTTTGTAACCATCTCCTTTCCTAAGCTGTTCTGAGGGTGGGGTCCAGCCTATCTTTATTAAGATATCTTGACTGTACACTGACTTTTCTGTCCAAATCCCATGGCTCCTACTCTTTAGAATAGGGCCTCTGTTTTTCTGTCTCCCCTACAAATCTATTCTGAGCTGTCACCCTGATGATCATTACCAAGGGAAGTTTTCTTTGGTTTCTGTTACTCATTGCAGCCCCAGAATCTATGTCAGTAATTGTGTTAACCATGTCCCCAGAGAGTGATTATGGTAGTATGTTTTGACAAAGAACCTTCTCACAATCACTAATTAGGATTCTTGGGGGACAGTGAAAAACTTTCTAGCCCAAAATGTGAGATGTAAAAAAGCAATTAAGAATTCTATTCCAAAGAAGTTTCCCCAGAGCAAGGGGAGGTCAAATTAAGATGGAGAATGGAAGACTGAAATCTCACAGGGGATCAAGAGCACATGAAGCAACTTCAAATGAACCAAATTCACAGTGAGTGGACCATAGAGGCAGATTTCTGATCTTCTAGAGGGCTTCCAGCAGAAGCTGGATGATCATTTGTCAGAGGTGTTGTCAAAGAGGATTCTTGCTAAAGTTGGACTAGATACTCTATGAGGTCCTTTCCAAATCTGAAAGTCTGTGGTTCATGAATGATAAAGTGCTTAGGAGAAATGGAATTTCAGAGGTGGTAGGTAAAGAGCTCTAGATTGGGAATCAGAAAATTTGGGTTCAAATTCTACCTCTAATATTTACCTGATATATGACTTTGGGTAGGTCATTTAACTTTTCTAAGCTTCAGTTTACTTATCTGAAAAATAGGAGTATAATACTTATGCTATCTACCTCACAGTATTGTTGGAAGGAAAGCACTTTTGTATACTCTAAAATAAAAAAAAATAAAATTGAGAATCAGGAGAGTAATCAGGCAAAGCTTCCTACAACTGAGATGATTTCCAGCTCGATAGACTTATCCCTAATCATGTTCTTCCAATCGATCAAACTGTCTCTGCAGTGATCTGAAAGCCCTGGTGCAGATGTGGCCTGTTTGGCCATAGTCGAATTTTAAGTGTTGAAGCTCCACAAAGGTTAAAGTCTTTTCAGAGTTGTCCAGGATTTCTTCTGAGGCTCTGGCTGCTCAGTAGAAAGGTGCTTATAATCTAAGGAAAAAGGTTTAAAGACTGGTGAGTCTCAATTAATACGACAGTTATTTCTCTCTCTTCTCCCAAATTCTCTCCAACTCTTCCCATCATGCAAGCGTAGAGTGCCAGGTAAACATTCTTTCCACCAATAAGGAGAGCCTTATGCAAATATTTAAGCTTGGACCTTCAGTTAATTTTATAATAAAGAAAAATTGAAGCAAAATTAAACCACACCATAACATTATCTGACAGAATTTTCAGTATTCTACTTCTATAGACCTCTATCTCTTAAGAGAGAGGGAAGAGAGATGTGTTTTATCATTCAATCTCCAGTCTGTCTTTGAATGCTATTTTTCTTCACATTATTGTAATTGTTGTTCAGTCATTTCAGTCACATCTGACTTTGTGACATCATTTGGAGTTTTCTTGGCAAAGATACTGGAGTGTTTTGCCATTTCCTTCTCCAACTTATTTTGCAGATGAGGAAACTGAGGCAAACAGGGTTAAGTGACTTGCCCAGGAACACACAACTAAGTAAGTATCCAAAGTTAGATTTGAACTCAGGTCTTTTTGACTCCAGGTTCAGGCACTTTATCCATTGTGCCACCTAGCTACCCACTATTATAGTTAGTCATTGCTAAATTCCATTTTAAATACTCTAAGGGATGTGACTATTCCATTTATTAAACAGATAGACATTGAACATTGCTAACAAGACTTTTTGCCTTTTATTCTTTTTAGCAGTTCTAATCAGAATTGGTAAAAGCCTACTCAGTTTCTTCAACAGACATAGTTTTGCAAATTTTAATCATGTGACTTTGTAGTGCATCTTTTGAAATCTTTTTCTTCCTTTGAAGTCCAGCTTAGGTATAGCCTCTCTTGATACTTATGTAGCCTTCTCTGTGCCTCTCTGAGTACAGGCTTGAGGTAGAAGTGGAAGTTAGAAGGGGGAAAAATACTTCCTTCTCTGGGTTTGTCTTTGGAATGGGAGCTTTGCTGTCTAGGACCAGGTACGCCTGTTTTTCTTTAACCAGGTAGTTCCTATTTCCTAGTCACTGCCCTTAATTCCACCTCTGTAGAGAGATTTTTTTTTTCTTTCATTTTCATGGGGGTAGGAATGATAGAAGGAATGAATAAGGATATGTGTCCTGACAGTCCAGCATTGTCTATGATAACAAAAATGGTCCTCTGACTAATTTTCAACTTAGGAAACACCCAGATCCAGTTTGGTTCTGCCATCTGGGATGTTTGCTAAAATGATAAATAGATCAAAAACATATGATTCTTTTTTTTTTTAATTTTTTTTTCTTTTTTAAAGCAATCGGGGTTAAGTAACTTGCTCAAGGTTACATGGCCAGTTATTTCTGGGCGTGGTGCTAAGTATCTACACCCGGATTTGATCCCCAGGTTATTCCGACACTGGAGCCGGTGCTCTTACTTGCTGTGCTACCTGGCCGACCCAAAAACGTGTGATTCTTTATTTCAATTTGGCTCAAGTCTCATTAAGGAGAAGTCAGAAATCCTGGCACTTTTTTGTTTAGGCTCAAACCCTGCTCCTTTTTGTCTTTCTATACAACAATATTCAACTACTGTTCCTCAGTGTTACAACCCTCACCATCATCCAGTTCACAAATAGGGTAATACATCTATCAATAGCAGTTAGATTGATAAGATTTATCTAGTCAGCAAAATAAATTCAGAATATTTCAACAGAAATTACAAAAAATAACTATTTAAAATTTTGATAATTTGAATAATAAAAATGCAGTAAAGGCATTTCTGTATGCAAGGTAGAACAGAAGAAGAAGATTGTACATGACTTTGTGAATTTTTTATGCAGAACTTGCTTTTCCTTTTAACTATATAATAAACTCAACATGTGACTTTCAGAGCGATTCTGCATGTCCATGTTTCCTTATAGGCTTCTTTCTGTTCCTTTCTATACATTAAAAAATGTCTTAGTAACACTTTTTCCTTTTACTTATTTATTTTTTGGGTGGGTTACTCCTGTCCGCTTTTTTTCCCTCTCACCTATCAACAACAACAAAAAAAGAAAAGAAAAAGGAAGTCATTATGACAATATTCACAATTAAGCAAATCAAATTCTGAAATTAAGCGTGTCTAAAAATCTAGGTCATGTTTTACGCCTTGAGTCTATCCCTTCTTTGTCAGGAGGTGGCCAGCATACTTTCAGCATCAGTCCTCTGGAATCATGTCTGGTCATTGCATTGGTTAGTCATTAAATCTTTCGAAGTTGCAAGAAAGGTGATTTTTGCAGAATAGCACAAGATTTAGAATTGGCTCCCAAATTGAGTTAGCAACAATAACCCCATTTTGGCAACTAAGACATGAGACAGCTGTAGCTTCTGAGGCAGTGGCCCTGAATCTTACTGTGCCCTAATGCTTGGCTCCCTAGTCTGGTATCTCACCCCAGTTGCCACTTTATTTCCTTCTTTGCTAAAATATATGCTT
Organism: Petaurus breviceps papuanus; assembly: GCF_028583685.1. Lineage (NCBI taxonomy): Eukaryota > Metazoa > Chordata > Mammalia > Diprotodontia > Petauridae > Petaurus > Petaurus breviceps. The sequence continues at coordinate 1,473,799 of NW_027187267.1, forward strand.
CCACATCTGCTGCTACCACAAAGAGTTGCTCCTCCCTTTGCCATAGGGTCTGTTCAAAGACTTCCAGAGGCAGCAGTAGTCTATCTCACCCCTTATGTTCCTGTGGTCAAGCCTAATTTAGAGTTTGTGACAGTTTCCATCTATACCAGAGCAAGAAGAAAATAACTCTTCAGGGCTTCTCTCAGAAACCCACATAACCAGGTTCTGTATACTTCTCCTTATCTGGAGGGTTCGGTCCCCAAAACCTATAATATCTTCTTTTTTTTAATGGAATCTTATTTTTCCAATTACATGTAAATATAGTTTTCAACATTCATTTTTCTAAGATTTTAAGTTCCAAATTATTCTCCCTCCCTTCCCATACCTCCTTTCCCCCTCTGTCAAGATGGCAAGCAATCTGATATGGGTTGTACATGTGCAATTATGTTAAACATATTTTCACATTAGTTATGTTTTGAAAGAAGAAACAGAACAAAATGGAAAAATCACAAAGAAAAAAACACACACACACACACAAAAAGTGAAAATAGTATGTTTTGATTTGCACTCAATCTCCATAATTCCATGTCTGGATGTGGATAGCATTTTCCATCAAGAGTCGTGGAATTGTCTTGGATCATTTTAGTGCTGAGAAGAGCTAAGTCTATCATAGTTGATCATTGCATAGTGTGACTGTTATTGTATACAATGTTCTCCTGGTTCTTCTCACTTCATTCAGCATCAGTTCACATAAGTCTTTCCAGGTTTTTCTAAAATACAACTGCTCATCATATCTTATAGCACAATGGTATTCCGTTACATTTGTATGCCACAAATTGTTTAACCATTCCCCAATTGTTGGGAATTTCCTCAATTTATAGTTCTTGGTTACCACAAAAAGAACTGTTATCAATATTTTTGCACATATAGGTACTTTCCCCATTTTTATGATCTCTTTGGAATACAGACTTAGCAGTGGTATTGATGGATCAAAGGGAGTGCAGAGTTAGATTGCCCTTTGGGCTTAGTTTCAATTTGCTCTCCAGAATGGTTGGATCAGTTCATAACTCCACCAACAATGTATTAGGGTCCTAATTTTCTCACATTTTCTCCAACATTTATAATTTTCTTTTCCTATTATATATTAAAGGTACCATTCTCTTATCTAATTTTTAGTAGCACTTTATCTGCATTTTATATTGGTCCTCTTACTGTACTAGATTTAACTGTATACATCATATAATTTCAGGTAGATATTAAGTTATTTTAGGAAGGGATTGTACCATTTTTCATCTTTGTTATCCTAGTACCTAGTGTAATGACTTGTATATATAGTGAGTCTGCTATGAGCTCACTATCTGGGAGACAGCCTGTCTATATCTGCTTCTTTGGGGTTCTACAGACACCCTGAGGAGCTGAGAGTGTCTCTTTTCATTAACTTGAAACTTCATCTGTTGTGTGACTTGTTAGGTACCAATGTTAGGTTCCATTGAGTAGGGCTGTCCTAGCTTCATCAAACCACTTAACACCAATTAGCTTTTACTAAAGGATATTTAATTTGAAGATATAGCAAGAACAAAGATACAAAACACCTTGGGGGCCACACTCTCAGTTTACCCCAACCTGTTTTCTGGGGAGAGAGGGCTCACATTTAACTCAATTCATGCATAGCCTTGGTCTCACCAAGTTCACATTGAGACGTGGTATCAAGAGAATCTTTGTCTTGGCTACCTAAAAGCTGGGTACCAAAGATCACTTCGAAAAGTCATGCTTCAGTTCTCAGGGGCATCAATCTGGAACTGGCTACAAAACCTATATGCTGGGATATATTTGATTGTAGGAAACTGGAACACCCAGAGACATGATTTCTAGACCTTTTTGAAACTCACAAGGTCAGAGGCTCCAGTTTCTTCAATGGAAAAGAACAAGTGCAAAGGACCAAGACTTGTCTTTACAGGGCCACCCACTTATTTGCCTTAGAGGGGAAAAGACTCAATGCACCCCACCCCTCTCTAAAATTGTCTTTCACCATAAGTGGAGACAAATCATGAAAGAGCAATGGTTGAGGCTCTGGTCTCCTTTGTAAGACTTCCCAAGTTCCCACTAAGTAGCCAATCATAAAGGCTTCCCCTAACCATGTTGTTTAGCAGACCAGAACTAGATATAAAATATCTATGCACATTTGTGTCTCTCTAAGGGATCTCTTTCTCCATTACATGTCACCATAAAGCAGGCTCCCCTGTCTCTTCCAGATTCTGTCAGAGGTTTGCTGACATATGCCAGTCCCTGTTACAAATATAGTTGATATTTTTTTTTTTAAGCAATCGGGGTTAAGTAATTTGCTCAAGGTTACACGGCCAGTTATTTCTGGGTGTTGTGCTGAGTATCTGAGCCCGGGATTTGATCTCCAGGTCATCCTGACACTGGAGCCGGTGCTCTTACTCGCTGTGTTACCTGGCAGCCCCTATAGTTGATATTTCATAAGGGTTTATTGATTTGCAAGCCCAAGAAGAGAAAGCTCAGCTCTTGCCCTTAAGAAGCTGACAGTCTGGGGAGGAAATGAAACATGGGCATAGGTAATTATAATGCAAGGTAGAACTTGGAAATGCAGTAAAAAGGCTACAAGCATACTGCTATGGCAACACAAAGAAGAGAAGGCTTTCGTCAGTTGTTTTTCAGTTGTGTCTGACTCTTCATGACCCCATTTGGGATTTTCTTGGTAAAGAAACGGAAGTGGCTTGCCATTTCCTTCTCAAGGTCATTTTACAGATGAGGAAACTGAGGCAAAAGGGGTTAAGTGACTTACCCAGGGTCACACAGTTAGTAAATATTTGAAGTCCAATTTGAACTCAGGAAAATGAGTCTTCCTGACTCCAGGCCTGGCACTCAGTGCACTATGGTGCCACCTAGCTGCCATAGAAAAGGCTTAGGAGAAGTTCACATTCCATAACTATATGAAATAAGTGTAACCCGTATCTTAGAACCCAAAGTTCTGGGTTTACATGGCCCAATATCAACTTAAGTGGTTTCTCAAAAATCTCTTTCTTTATCTCATATCCACACCCAGAACTCCATCTGGGAACCTAGAGAATAGGTAATGTTTAGGTGTCCACAGATGCGAGTAATAGGATCCCAGTTCCTGTACTAGATCTCAAGTTTTAACCATGTCAGGTGCATTTATTTCTCCCTCCTCCCCAAAACCTACAAAACTCACAGAAGCCCATAAACAAGACAGACTCTCCTCTACAGTGAACCCCACTGTCATAGGCTTCTAGTGGCACCCTAAAGCTGAGTCTACCCCGCCCCCTTTCTCCCTGCCCTTTCCCTCTATCTCTATGGAAAACACATTTAGGATTGTAGTAGAGTCAGCTTCTATTCTTCTGGTGAATCCCTTTCCCCTCCACATGAAACTTTACATACATGCAGTTAGGTGTCACAATGGGTAGAGTGCTAGGCTTGGAGTCAGGGAGGTCTGAATTCAAATTTGACCTCAGATACTTACTAGCTGTGTGATCTTGAGCATGTTCACTTAATCTCTATCTGCCTTTGTTTTCTCAGCTGCAAAATTGGGATCATGATAGCACCTACGTCTCGGTGGTGTTGTGAAGATCAAATGAGATTTAGCACAGTACCTGGCACATAGTAGGCATTTCAATGCTTGTTTATTTCCTCCCTTCCTCCAGGGCTATATTTATCACTTGGGGTTTCTAGAAAAGCAGCCCTCTTTCCATTAGACATATACAGTCCCAATAACTCATGCTGGTAGAAAAGGGCTAGGTTTTCTCTCCCCACTTTTGCTCCATGCTTTCATATCTGCGACCATGTTTTCTCTTCTCTTCAGGTTCTACTGATGCCCAAATAGAAGGTCTTGGGTTAAAGAAGGATCATTGTACTGTTCCCTCTTGACTACTGCCATCTCTCTTACTAGGTAGCTCCCTTCTATCCTGGGGTCACATGGTTCCCTGTCTCCACATCTTCAATCTATAGGGCCATTCAATGTCCACAGGGGCTCTCTCTGAGGCTGAGGGGTTTGTGGTTCCTGAGATGCTGTGCCAATGCCCATGCGTCAACCCCCAGGGAACAAACTCTGCTCTCTGGATTCCAGTCTCTGGTTGCTACTCTGTGCTTAATTTCTCTCTTTACTCTCTTAATTTCTGTCTCTTTTTTTGGTTCAGACCAAATGATGCAGCTGAGATCTATAATAACCTCATTCAACCTTAGAACTGACTCAAGGAGTGGCTAGGTGGCACAGTGAATAGAGCACCAGCCCTGGAGTTAGGAGAACCTGAGTTCAAATCCAACCTCAACACTTAACACAAAAACTAGCCGTGTGACCTTGGGCAAGTCACTTAACCCCAATTGCCCTCCAAAAAGCAAAAAAAAAAAAATTAAGAACTGACTCTAGAGGTCAATTCAATACCCTCATTTTGAAGATGAGGGAACTGAGGCTCAGTGAATTTAAGTGATTTGCTTAACATTACTCACCCAGTAAGTGGTAGAGCTTGTGGTGTGTTAGTAATATTTATCAACTGTGTATTTGGAAAAAATATTGTTTTTCATCCTTCATTTTTGAAGAGGACTAACGACACCACAGGTGATGTCTCGACTTGTGTGAGAATTTGGATTTGCCTGAGGTAGAACTTTGCAAAATCGTTAGCCTCACTCTTTCTTCCAGAGTCATCAAAGTCCAGTGGCAGAACAAAAGTCAAGATGAAAAAAAAATATATGCAATGCACTTTTAAGTTTAATCTACATTATTAACATTTTACTAACATTTTCTCCATCACTTCCTTAAGTCTAGACCACAAGCAGTCTTCTAGGTCCTCAAGTATGGTTCTTTGACTGACTCCAACCTTCACAGAACTAATTCCTGGTCTAGAAAATCAACAAAACAATAAATCAAGCTCTGATGTTTGTTTAGTACAATCTCCTAAATTTCATATAAGAAGAACTGAAATCTCATAGAGGGTAAATTTTGGAATAAGGTCACACAGAACACAAGGAGGGTAACCTGGAAAGGGGAATTTAGAACTGGAAAAGGCCCTAGAGATCACAGCATAGTCAGGTTTCCTGACTCTTAGACCAAGGTGCTTTCATTTCTTCTGTCTCTTGTGGCCTCTGGGTATCTAGTACTTGACTTTTTAAATGATTTTGATTCAGATGATCTAAGGTAGGCTCAATGTTTCCATTGTAGTGGGGATTCTCTTTACTGCAAGAAGATAGCTCTGCCCTGCCCTCTGTGTACAGAAGCCACAACTAGAATTTGTGATACAGGATGAGCTTAACTGAACTTTGGGGTGATAGAGGTTGTAGAGGCAGTTGGGAAGATATAACACTGGAGAGAAGCTGTGAGTCATGTGGAAATAGGTGATGGAAACTGGAGAAAAGCAGACTTCACTGTCAATGTTATTGCCAAAATGTGGTGACTATAGTTATTTCCCTAAAGTGCAGATCTGATCATGTTGCCTCCCTACTCAATAAACTCCAGTGGCTCCCTGTTGTATTCAGGATCAAATACAAAGTACTTTGTTTGGCGTTCAAAGCCCTTTATAACATAGGCCCCTTCTACCTTTCCAGTATTCTTACACATTCTTCCCTGCCATGTCCTCTTTGATCCAGTGACACTGGTCTCAAATCTGTTTCACAACAATATGCTCCATATCTCAGCCCTGGTCATTTTCTCTGATTGTTCCCCATGCCTGAAATGCTCTCTCTCCTCCACTTTGAATACTGAACTCCCCGACTTCCTTTAAGTCCCAACTAAAATCCCACCAACTACAGGAAGCCTTTCCCAACTTCTCTTAATTCTAGTGCCTTTCCTCTATCAATTATTTTCTATTTATCCTATATATAGCTTGCTTTGTATATATTTATTTGTATATTTTATCCTTCATTAGATTGCAAGCTCCTTGAGGTCAAGGACTGTCTTTTGCCTCATTTTGTATCCTCAGGGCTTAGCACAGTACTTGGCATAGTAAGTGCTTAATAAACATTGATTGATTGATTACTACTAGTGGGCTATCTTGATATGGATTTATCCAAGAGGTAGTGGACATCTTGAAAAAACATTGGGAAGAAATACAATGTAGGGAATGAATAAACAAAACAGCATTAACAGGATAACAGAAAACCTAAAGAATTATGATAACCAACATTTATATAACACTTTATGGTTTGCAAAGTACATTATCTCATTTGATCCTCATCAACAACCCTAGGAGGTCGATGCTATTATTATCTCCATTTTACAGATGAGGAAACTGAAGCTGAAAAATGTTAGGTGACTTGCCCAAGGTCACACAGCTAGTAAGCATCAAAGACAAGATTGAAATTCAGGTCCAGCACTATATTGGTTGTACCACATATCTGTTGTGGTAGGGACCTAGAGCTTAGAAGCAGAACCAAGTACAATAGTGAGCAATGGGGAATAGCAAATCTTATCCCTTAATGGTGCCCCACCTATGGAAATACTATGAGTGCCAGGGATTGTACTTGTCTCTGTTGGATTAGGGAAGATGTGTGGGGAGAGATGCTATTGGAAAGGGGTGAGGCACTCTCCACTCTTGGATAGAAGTCCTCCCTATATTCTTTGTATCATCAGATCCTATCACAATGCCTGGCATACAGTAGGTATTGGTATAGGTATTACCTGCTATTGGTAAATATAGTAGGTAATACTTGGTAAATATAATTGGTGAAAGTTTTAAAAATTGATAAAAAAAATTGGTTAAAATTGGCAAAGAAATTGGTAAACATAGTAAGTTTGGTAAATACTTGTTGATTGATGATTTAATGTGTAAACAAACCCTGCTCTGTGTTTGATGCCTTGTGATCCCTAGTGCTTACTAGACTGCTATTGGCCACTCTTTTGAAGGATGCTATACATTGTGGTCCTCAGGTTTTATCTGGGTGGGGTCAAATTAGACCTTAATAAAAGGATTTGTTCTGTAAAAGTTAGACTCAGTCAAAAAAAGCTGTGGCACATTCAAGGTCTGCAAGGCTGCAGGTTCCCCACCCCTGGTCTATATTGAGAGATTTGTAATAATTCTCTTCCATTTATTCCCTTCTAGTCCCAAAGTGTTCTTCAGATCAGGAAGAGACCTCTCACACAGAAGTTATGCCAATTACCTATCTCAAGAAAACTCATCTCCCCTTTCCTTTTTTATCAGATCTTTATTCTTCTGGATTTTCAGTTTGGATTCTGCTACAGTTTGACAAATACACCTTCCCGTCTCTATTCTGTGTCCTGTCCTGTCTCTGGGCTTCATGCAGACTGTTCTGGGCAGTGTGGTATAGTGGAAAGAGCTACTGTAGATTTGGAGTCAGACAATCTGGGTTAAAATTCTAGCTTTACCACTTAACACCTGTGTGACCTTGGTTAAGTAATTTATCTCTCTGGGTTTTAAATGTAATTCTAACTTTTCTTACTTGTTTGGGGAATACATGTTTTCTCTGTGTATCTCTCAGATGGTTGGATGTTTGTCTCTTTAAGGTCACCCCCTTCCCCTATCTAATAACCCCTAGTGGCTTCCTAGTACTTCCAGGATCAAATAAAAAATCTTTTGTTTGGCATTTAAAGCCCTTCATTTCTGACTCATCTTACCATTTCACTCCTCTTAAAAGGAGAATTATTGGGGCGGCCAGGTGGCTCAGCAAGTAAGAGCACCAGCCCCAGTGTTGGGATGACCTGGGGATCGAATCCGGGCTCAGATACTTAGCACCACACCCAGAAATAACTGACTATGTAACCTTGAGCAAGTTACTTAACCCCAATTGCTTAAAAGAAAAAGGAGAATTATTCAGCTTGATTTGATCACCTTTGGATATCTATCTACTAAGGATAGATGTTCTTCCATATTCTGTGACCCAGTAACATGGACCACCTTGCACATGACAGACTATCTACAGACTCCAAGCATTTTCACTGGCTGTGTCCCATGTCTGGAACCCTTCCCCCTCTTTATCTTTACCTCCTACCTTCTCTGGCTTCTTTCAAGTCTCAGATAAAATCCTACATTCTAAAAGAAACTATTTCCAGTCCTTCTTAATCTTAGTGCCTTCACTCTGTGACTACCCTCCAATTTATCCTGTACAAATCTTGTTTATGCATAGTTGTTTGCATGTTGTCTCTTCCCCCACCCCCACCCCCTTAGACTTCGAGCTTCTTGAGAGAAGAGACTATTTTTTAAATCTTTCTTTGTTACCCCAGAGCTTATCACAGTACTTGGCACAACTTAGGCCCTTACTAAGTGCTAATCAACTGATTCTTATAGCTTTAAATCTTATGATACTCTCCCATTAAGACTCATTCCCATTTTCCACCCTAATCCTATTCTAATTCCACACTCAGCCTTAATTTGCTTCTAGAAAGTTTTCCTAGCCTGATCCCATTGCTCTGCTTTCTCCAACCTCTCCCAATCAATTTGACATTAATGTATGCCCTGGTCAGGCAGCTAGGTGGAGCAGTGGATAGTGCACCAGGCCTAAAGTCAGGAACACCTGAATTCAAACCCAAGTTCCTACATTTACTAGCTGTGTGACCATGCGCAACCAACTTAACCCTATTTGTCTCAGTTTCATCCTATGTAAAATAAGCTGGAGAAGGAAATGACAAGACACTGTAGTATCTTTGCCAAGAAAACTCCAAGTGGGGTTATGGAGAATCAGACACAACTAAAAAATTACAAAATGTCCTGGTCCCCTCATCTGGCTTGAAACTCTTCAAGTCTGTATGTCCTTCTGTCTTTGGGTCTTGAACTCTGCAATCAGCAAGGAGAACAAGACCAGGCATAGTATGATGCGGGCCAACTGACTATGGATTTGAAAGGAGCAACATCCGTGCTTAGCTCCTCAGAAGAAGTTGAAGCCTGGGTCTGCTTCCTTCTCCTTGGAGGAAATGTACAAAGAACTTCATTTCCTGCTCTTCAAACCCCATTGGATATAATGTTCATGTTTTGGATGGAAGCCTTAGGGACATCTACATCAAAACATGCTTTTCTGAAACCATGAGTTTGGAGAAAAGTGGGTGGTGATGTTAATTTAATAATAAATTAATAAATAACGATGCATTTTAATGTGTTATTTTAATTTAATTAAAATATTTTAATTTAACTTAATGTATTAAAATAATACAAATTAATAAATAATAAAACACTGGATTGGGATCTGGTTTGAATAGGAGGACTTCACAGCCTATTACATACCTGGATTCAGTAGGGCTAGTGATAGTGCTACACTGTCCTGGACAGGGCTCAACCAAAGAGAATGGAAAGTTTGGGGAATGTGTGGGGGCATCAGAAGGTGAAGATGTGGCTGTATTAACAGAACATTATGTAGGGTCTCATACATGACACAAGGACATAGGAATAGAGAAAAATTCCGACCTCAGTCCCAGATATCCCTTTTAAGTGAACTGACTTTGAAGTAGAGACACAGGTGTATCAACTTAATAACTTTTAGTTTCCTGATCATCCTTAGGTTGTTGGAGGGAAGCATCTCTGCAGTGGTGGAAGAACAAAGGGATACCTGGAGATAAGAGCAGAAGAACTGAAAAAGCTAAAGAAGGGGAAATAGGAAAAGAAAGGCTATAGGCATTTGGAATGTTTAGCCCAAGTTAAAGAAGGTTAAGGGTTTCAGGTTGAATAGTTCTCTATCTTCATATCTAAAATGAGTGATTATAAGGAGAAAATTGACCAGTTAACATTAGTTTATTTACACAGAGAATTGAACGAGAGAAAATAAGAGGAAAAATTCAGAAGGGGAATTGGTTAGACTGAAGGAAGAAATTTCCAGTGTTGGTTGAATGAAACTACAGTAGAGGCACCAGAGACAGATGGAAGAATACTTGTCTTTATTAGATGTTCAGAAGTGATCATATCAGGCTGAGTCATTCTGTTTTCTTGGCAGTGTAAGCTCCATTTGATGAGAGAGTCTCAGAAGGAGAGGAAGACTTAATTCCTTACTGTTTTATATGGTGGAGGGGAGAGATACAATACATGTAGGAATAAGACACTTTCTTTTCATTAATTAATTAATTCATCAAATCAAATGCTTTATTAACTTCTGGTTTACATCATTCATTTCCCCCAGATTTTGAGTTACAAATTTTCTCCCCATTTTCCCCCTACCCACTGCTCCAAAATAGCAATCCCACAGGATATTCCCTTCTCCAATCTGCTAATAAGACACTTTCAATGGGAATTATAGGAATATGAGGAATGGCAATTCCCATAATTTCCCACTAGGGGAGAAAGGAGAAATGGCCTGTGGTCTTAGAAATTCTTTTAGATGATCAAACATTCTGGAAAATTGACCAGCCTGCCTTGGGGAGGTTGACTCATCCTCCTCTGCACTTAGGTCTTCATGGGGTTGGGCAAAAGATTTAATATCATTGTTGTGTGGAAAAAAATGTTCTCCCTATGACTCTTCTAAGTGCTGACTTGAATTCCTTGTTTCTCAAGCTGTAAATCATGGGATTAAACAGTGGGGTAAGGATGGTGTAGGATACAGATATCAGAGTGTCCTGGCTTGAGGTATAGTTAGTCTTGGGCCTTAAATATATGAAGGATGCACAGCCATAATGGACAGTTACAACAATGAGATGGGAGGCACAGGTGGAGAAAGCTTTGTACCTCCCTAAAGAAGAGGGGAATTGGAGGATGGCAAAGATGATGTGAATGTAGGAGACCAGGATAAATAGCAGGGGGATGACCAGGACCAATGCACAGAGCATAAAGATGAGCATTTGGCTGAGGTGGTTGTGGTAGGAGGCCAACTTGAGGACAGGGGAGATGTCACAAAAGAAGTGGAGGAGCTGGTTGGAGGAGTGAAAGGGCAGGTGAAACACCAGAGAGGTGATGATGACGGAGACAGTGAAGCCACAGACACAGGCCATGGCCACTAGCCATAGGCACACCTCATGGCTCATCAGCACTGTGTAACGAAGAGGATTGCAGATGGCCACATAGCGGTCATAGCCCATGGCTGCCAGCAGGAAGGAGTGAGAACAGCCAAGAAAGAGGAAAGTGAACATCTGTATAGCACAGCCCATAAAGGAGATGACCTTCTTCTGGGACAGGAGGTCTACCAGCATCTTGGGCACGATGACAAAGGTGTAGCAAGTCTCAGAGCAGGAAAGGACAGCAAGGAAGAAGTACATGGGGGTATGGAGGGCTCGCTCCAGTAGGATGGTGGACAGGATCACAGCATTGGTGCCCAGGGTGAATAGGTAGAGAAGGAGGAACACTACAAACAGAAGCCGTTGTAGCCCAAACAGAGACGAGAAACCAAGAAAAACAAACTCGTTCACAGTTGTCTCATTGGTCCTCTCCATAGGGGAAACATCTGTCTGGGAAGACAGCCTGCAATGAAAAGCCATAGAAGATGTCAGTTGAATTTCCATAAATGCTTAGTAAGCACCTATTATATGAAAGGCATAGTGCCAGGCACTTAGGAAACAAAGAGAGAAACAAAAGTTTGTCCAACTGCATTGAGTAGAATTTCTTTTAGCAGAATAGAGGATGAGTGCACAGGTCAGGTGCTCCCAGACATTTAGTCCCAAACTCTTGTTTCCTTTTTAGTCCTTATCTATTAAATTTCCAAGAAAATGCCATATGAATCTGACTTAGTATCTCAGTTTCCTAGTCCAGGAACCATGAACCTCCATGACCTTTTCAAGCTACTCATTACATTGCCGCCATGATAAACTTAAACACCAATTCTAGTATGTCACTTCCCTTCTAAAAAGTTTATAAATCCTTAATTTCAATCTTATCAGGTCCAAATTCCATTTATGGCCCTTAGTACTCTTAGGATGATAGCTAGAAAGCAAAACAGGACCTCAGAGGGTGAAAGATGACAAGCATTTATTGTCTCTAGCTCCTAAATATGACCCCCTCATTTTGCCAATAAGGAAACTGAGGTACAGAGATGGGAAGTGACCAGGTCAAGGTCATACAAGTACTAAGTTGTAAAAGATGAATACAGTTGTTCTGTCTCCAATCCGGGGCTTTTCCTACTGTGTCATTATGCTTCTCCTATCTGTCTAACTTTAATCTCCCTACTATCCTGGATGAACTCTAGCCTGGGCAGTCTTTTCTGGTCTTCTGTACACATCTTTTTCATTCCTCTTGCTGATCCTTTGCCCATGCTACTCCATCTTGTAAAGCCACCTCTTCTTTTTCTAATCCTCCTACTGGAGGCTTTCTTCTCAATGAAGACTTAGGCCAGTCCACACCTAAACATAACTAACAGCTGCTCATCCAGCCTCCAAGGAGGGGCATCCGCCATCTCCAGAGGCAATCCCTTCTATTTTTGAAAGTTATTGAGACTTTTTTCCCCTGAGACCAAACTTAAATTCATCTCATTGTGACTTCAGGTCTTTACTTCTGACCCTGGGGTCAACAGACCAAATGTAATTTCTTTCATCAGAAAAGCCTTTTAAAGACTCCTAACTCTTTTCTTATCTAGGCTAAACAGCAATTTCCTTCAAAGGACTGTCATATGATATCAATTCAAGACTCTTCGCTATCCTCCTTGCTCTCCTCTGGATTCTCTTTAGTTTATCAATATAAATATCCTTCCCCAACTGTGAGTACTCAGAAAGAAGTATGTTCACACTTACACTATGTGTACTCTGGTCAGGTACTGAGTGACTGTCATCTCCTTAGTTCTGAATTGATGCTCTCAACATGACCCCAAAACACAGCAACTAGGTGGTACAGTGGATAGAATGCCAGACCTGAAATCAGGAAGACCTGAGTTCAAACCTGGTCTCAGACACTTACTAGCTGTGTGATCCTGGACGAGTCCCATAATCTATTTTGCTTTTTAGTTTCTTCATCTGTAAAATGAGCTGGAGAAGGAAATGGGAAGCCAGTCCAATATCTTTGCCAAGAAGACCCCAAATGGGATCATAAAGAGTTGGACACAAGTGAAAAGACAGAACAACAACTGAGCACAATTGCACTTTAATTGTTTCAACTTCTTTAGACATAGGAGTTAAACCTGGAACTAGAAGTCTAGTTCAACACCCTCATTTTATAAAGGAGCAAACTGAGGCCGAGACAAAAGAAATAACTTGCCCAAGGTCACATAGCTAGTAAATGGAAGAACCAGAATTAAAATTCCTAGCAGTATGTTGTAGTGGAAAGAACTCTGGTTTAAGACTTGAGACCAGGGAGGCGTAGATTCACAGCTCTGATAATTGTAACTGTTAATTATTTTTGTCTCTTAGGAGATGTCAGTTATCTAATCTGTAAAATGGGGTTAATAAAACCTTTTCACTTCATGGTATAATGGAGAGACTTCTAGATAGAGTTGGAGAATGTGTGTTCAAATCTCTGATTCTGCCATTTACCATCTGTGTGGAAAAAAGAAAACAAATATTTATTAAATGCCAGGTGCTTAATAAATATTATCTCATTTAACCTTTATAACAATCCTGGGAAGCAGGTGCTATTTTTATTCCCATTTTAGAGTAGAAGCAGAGGTTAAGTCACTTGCCCAGGGTCACACAGCTAGTAAGGGTCTGAGGACAGGTTTGAACTCATATCTATCCTGATTCCAGGATGAGACAGTTCTATGCATTCCCCTGCCGAGGTACCTTAATCTAGTACTTAGTTTTACTGAGTCTCTATTGTCCTCATTTGAAAAAAAGAGAGAATCGGACTAGCTAACCTCTAAAGTCACTTTCAGTTCTAAACCTATGTTTCTACTATCTTCTGATGACTCTGATGAGGTTGTTGTGCACCAAGGTCTTGGTAAATCCTAAAGAGCTTTAGATAGATATTATAACAACAACAACAACTGCTACTACAACTCCTCCTCCTCCTCCTACTACCACTACCACCACCCACCACCACCACTACTGCTGCTGCTACTACTACTACAGTCTCTGTTGGGTATTTAAAGTCCCTGCTACCTTTTCAACCTTATTAGACCCTATTCTCTTTCAAACAGTGTATGGTCTGGTAAAACTGGCCAACTTATTTTTCACAAATGTTACTCTTAGAATCTGTAGTTTCCTTTAAAGTGACTGAAGTGCCATGTTCTATGTGAGTCCTTTCCTAATACCTCGATCTGTCTAGAGTCTCCCTCCACAATGATCAATATTTTTTTCATAAATATCTTCTGTATATATACACATATACATATATGTATATATTATATACGATATAGCCACATACATGTACAAGATATTTAAAAATATACTATGTTTTGTCTTTCCTGATACAATGTAATCTTCAAGTCTCAGCTAAAATGTCTAATGAAAGAAGATTTTCCTGGTCCCCCTTAATGTCTTCCTGCTGAGATTACCTCCAATTTTTTCTGTACCTATCTTGTTTGCATATTGTCATTCGCATGTTTTGTATGTGTATGTACATATACACATATATCTTGTTTGTATATTGTCATTTGCATGTTTATATATGCCTACATATATGCATACACACATACATATTCATACACACACATACATAAATAATCTCCATTAAATTGTGAACTTCTTGAAGGCAAGGATTGTTTTAGCCTTTCTTTGTATCCTTAGAGCCTGGCCTAGTGCTTGGCACATAGTAAGCGCTTAATAGATGCTTATTGGTTGATTGGTTGGTTAATTATCTGGAACTCACTCCTCAAGAGGGTAAAATATGAATCAATTTGGGCCATTGCACCATTTTTATCAGACCAGGGAATGGGTAGAAAATCAGGTCTGGTTTTGAATAATCCAATCATTTTGTTTTCATGGGGATAGTCATAGTATTTTATCCAAAATCTGGGAAAATTTTCCTGGGATACACTGTGGTCATCTCATCCTGACCACCAGGATGTCAAGATACCTTGCAATACTCTCTGTGAATCTCTGGCTGAAGATAATAAGATACTTCCTGTGTGTGTGTGTGTGTGTGTGTGTGTGTGTGTGTGTGCATGCGCGTGCATGCACACACACAAACATACACATGCACACTCTGGAAATTCCTTCCTCCCAGTGTTGCTATAATTCAACCTCTCTCTCCACATCCTAGGAAATTTGCTGATGCATGAGAAACTGTGAGTCTGTATACTAATGGGTAGTAGACATAATTCAAAATCAATTTCTGTGAGACTCTCAAAATGAGACTCGGATCTAATAACATGATTCCTAAACAGTTTTCTGGAATTGAAATTCCATTTGTAGTCAGGCGACTGGAAATTGAAAATAATGGATAATTTGGAGTATTTGGACAATGGATAATTGGATAATGGGAATAATTATAGTTCTATGAGCCTGCTGAGAATTTCCTTTCCCAGCTGTGTATTTGCATATTTGATATTGTAAGTATTTGAATTTTCCCCTTCTGTTACTCATGTTTGTGTCCTGGATAACCTCTCCAAATTGTGCTAGGAAAAAAAAATCCCATGATGTCAAGTCACTAGGCACTGTTTCTAAGGGAACCCACTGTGGCTCCCTGTGTCCTCTGTAAACTGAGCAAATGTTCCATCAGTCAATTAATAGATGTTTATTAAGGGCTTACTATGTGCCAGACCCTGGGCTAAGTATTAGGAAAACAATGAAAAAGCAAAAAACAGTTCCTGCCATCAAAGATCTTATAAACAAGCAAACAAACCAATAAATATAGCTACAATAATACAGATTAAATGGAAGATAGCCTTGAATGGAAGAGGGTGATACCCGGAGAACAGGAAAGGGTTGTTGGACATTGGGAGGAGGTGGTGCTTAAGGTGAGTCTTAAGGAAGCTGGGAATTCTAAAAGGTAGAGGTTAGGAGGGAGAGCATTATAGGCATTGGGACAGTCAACACAAAGTCAGAGAGAAGAGGAGGGAGCAGTCATGTGTGAGGAACAGTAAGGAGGTCAGTATGAAGGAAGGCTGGAATGCATGGCAAGTAAGGGAATAATGGGAAATGACCAAGTTGTGAAGTACTTTAATGAAAAAAACAGAGGAGTCTATATTTGATCCTAGAGGAAATAGAGAGTCATAGGAGTTTCCTGAGTAATAGGGTGACATTACTTAAAGCTTACACTTGAGGAAAATCACTTCGACAACTGTTTGGGGATTGATTGGAGAGGGAAAAGATTAGAAAAGACAGTTCAATGAAAAGGTTATTGCAATAGTCTAGATAAGAGATGATGAAGGCCTGACCTAAGATTGTAGATGTTTTGAGTGACTTCCCCAATGTCGCAAAGATAATAAGTGTCAAGTGTCCGAGGTCGGATTTGAACTCAGGTCCTCCTGACTCCAGGACTTGTGCTCAATTCACTGCACTACCTAGCTGCCCCTAGGGTTTTCCTTGGACATTAACAAAGGACTTTACCTACAGTCATGAATACTTGGACTGCTGGATTTGAGGGCAGTGTGTTCAGATGCCAAGGAAACCTGATTGCCTTTTAGGGAATCCACATTAAAAAAATTCCTTAGAGGAAGCAACATGATATATCAAGGCCTTGTAAACTTAAACAAGTCCCCAGACTTTCTGAAGTCATTTCTGGTCTGAGCTGCTTTATGTCACACATGATAAGCCCTCAGTGAATGGATCCACATAAACATGCAACTAGTAGTGATAATAGTAATAATTGTGCCATCTTTATTCATGTGAATAGTTCATATTTCTATAGTGTTGAAAGGTTTAGAGTATGCTTTCTTCACTACAATCTGAAATCAAAAGGTGGTGAGGCAAGTTGTGTTTTATTATTTTCATTTTATAAAAAACAAGCTGAGGATCAAAGGGGATAAGTGACTTATCCCCTGCTCTGGGCTATGATGTAGGCTTCAGAGTTTTGAGTGAATGGGTTACCTAATAGGACTGAGTTTTCACAGAATTAATGCTAGTTTTCCTTTAGACAGTTTTGTTGTTGTTCATTTTAGTCATGTCTGACTCTTTGTGACCCCATTTGGGATTTTCTTGGCAAAGATACTGGAGTGGTTTGGCCGTTCCCTTTTCCAGATCATTTTACAGATGAGGAAACTGAGGCAAATGGGATTAAGAGACTTGCCCAGGGTCACACAGCTGGTAAGTGTCTGAGACAAGACTGGAACTCAGATCTTCCTGAGTTCAGGTCTGGCACTCTGTCTACTGAACCACCTAGCTTCCCTCCTTTAGGTAGCGTTTTACAGTTAATGAAGTACTTTCACATCCATTATTTCTCATGATCTCACAACAACTCTGTGAATTAGTCAATGCTGCTAATATTTCCCCCATTTTATAGATAAGGGGACTGAGGTTCAATGAGGCTGTTTGCAGCTATAACTAGGCTGGGGTAATAGATTTAACCCAGGTTATTAACATTTTGAGGAGCATGCTTCTTCCCACTGTAGTCTGCCCATTTTTCCTATGCTTAATCATTCTCCTTTCTGTGCAATGACCCCTACATTTATAGCGTCACTGCTCTTTCCCTTAATCCTGGACTGCTTTCCCTGACATGTCCCTCTCCCAGAGCCTGCCTGCCTTTCCTGCTGCACCTTATGGGATAATTGGGGGAGTAATTGTCTGTGTCTGGACCAGAAAGGATCAGTTTCTCTTGAGGACATACTGTGCCTTACTGAGGTGGGCTATCATCTCTCCCCTTACAAGCAAATTTTTGGGTGGGAACACCAGAATTACCAATTACAACTCTGATTAAGTGGTTTTTCTCAGCTTAGAAGTGGTAGAGTTCAACTCAAAAAGTGTTCTCAAAATTCTTATTCCAGGACCCTTTCCACTACCTTCCATCAATATGACCAACCTAAGAAAATTATTCTATTGTTCTTGTATACTGATAGTAGTCATAAATAAGCAAAAGCATGTTGTACAAACAGCCAGGCCCACACATTTACTAATGCATGAACAAAAACACACAAACACAAACTCATTCTTTCCCTCTCTCACTTTTTTTCTGTCCTTGTCTACCTCACAGGATTGTGAGGAGCAAATTAACTGCCTTTGAATATACCTTGAAAACTGCAAATTTCTCTAACATATTCAGAGGGTTGGTGGAATAATTTTTTTTTTTTAAATTTTGGTCATAAACTCTGAAACCTCAATCACTTTCTTGAAAGAATTGCATCCTCACCCATCAGTGTATTACATGTCTGTATCATGGGGCAGGACAAAAAAGAAAATGTCACATTTTCTCTGTCAATGGATTTCCCTGGAATGAAAACTACCTTTTGGAAAAGGATCTGTACCAGCTAGGGGGGAGGAATGGAACATCTTTGAGCTGGTGGTCTTTGTGAGGCCTATGCCTGAACTCAGTTCTCCATGCAGGTGAGTGTGTTGTTGGGGGAGTAGAGAAAGGAAAGAATCATTGCTTTCAACATGGTATGACCAGAGGGA
The DNA here is from genome assembly GCF_028583685.1 of Petaurus breviceps papuanus. Taxonomy (NCBI): domain Eukaryota; kingdom Metazoa; phylum Chordata; class Mammalia; order Diprotodontia; family Petauridae; genus Petaurus; species Petaurus breviceps. Next base: position 1,492,088 of record NW_027187267.1, read on the forward strand.
TGATTAGTTCCAGTTTATAGTTCTAAAATGGGACTGGATTGGAGGTGTTGTAGATAAAGTTAATGGCTGTGCATAATTCCACTTCCTTGTTCTCCTCCAGGAAGGCTTAATGGAATCAATGAATACTGAAGGTGAAAGAGAATTTAGAGATGATTTAGTTGGAATCCTTTATCATTCTCACCTGTACTTATAGGTGAAGTTATTTGTGTTATCATTAATATTATTAATAATAAATAATAGAAAGACAGTATAGCAAAAGATCTAGATTCAAATGCCATCCCTAATACTCACTAGTTGTGTGATCCTATCATTGAACCTCTGTTTAAGGCAACTCCTTAGGACTTATTGAAGTCATTAGTCAGGTTGCAATTTGGAGGGAGGTCCCTAAGCTTACAAAATAAAAGACACTTTAGACATTTGCATATACTATATATGTTTGAGCTAATAGAATCTGCTTATTTTATAGATGAGGAAACTGAGTCTCAGGGAAGGGAAATGACTTGTCTAGGGTCCATGAAGGAAGGAATAGGTCTCCTTTTCCCCATTGGGAAAGATTGCTGTTTGTTCCTTCCACTTGCAGATGAACTCTCAAGTCATTCTCCATATTGTTAGTGAAGTTGAAGAAGTTATGATGCACACACACAGGTGTGGTATCAATATTATCATGGTCTATCTGTGAACTGGTTTCCCATGTTCTTGTTTTGATTCTGTTTGTTTCCTACATATTTGTACCTCTCTGTGCATCTACCTTAGACTGGGATCCTTTAAAGGTCAGGGACCATGTCCATGTAATCAGTTAACTGATTAGAGGTCCTGAGCATCCACAAAGGGTCCAGCCAAGTGCCAGGTGTAACTCAAATGAGAGTCCAATCAATACATCCCTTTGTGAAGAAATGTGCTTAATCGAGGTTTTTTATAATGGTGGTATTGAAGGACTAGTTGAATCTTATCAGGGAAAAAGGGCAGTGGATTAACCTAGACATAGGATGTGTCTATGCAAAATTAAATGGAGCAGATAGTGATTCAGCTAATTTAAGGCATATAAAAAGTTTATCTGTATTGTCTGTGCAAAGAAATATTCTTTTGAGTTTATTTATATGCAGACTAGTTAGATCCTGTGAACCAAGTGCTTGACTAGTATCGTTTCCCCTTTCTTAGCACTTCACAATTGTTGCATGCTATCCCCTTCACTCTTACGTCTTACCTCACTTAGAGTTGAAAACACTGGCTCACCGTAGGCTGAATGATATGACCCTCAGCTACTGTCCACCATTCATGTTCTAGATTCTGAAGGTCTTCTGTTTAGAGCTGATTTCTTCACTCTGTGGGTTGTTTTCTGAGCCATTTTCCTCTTTGTCGCACCAAAGTGACTGGCTACAGAGCTCCTTGTTGAGATTAGCAAAAGAATGAGGTTCAAGTTAAAGAATTGATTGTGGACATCAAGGGTGGAACAGAGGGAGCCAATCTCAGCCCACAGGGAGAACTGAGGCAACAGCCTGGGCTCTAGCTTACCCAGTCACCTCCCTCCATCTGGTTTCTCATTCCCCGTCGCCAAGAACCCACTAAGCCTTGGGGCTGACAATGACCGCTGGGGCATGGGCTTTTATTCTTATTGATTTGTGGCTGGCAACACTTTGATTCTTCTCCCATGGCAGCACTTGCCATGGAGATGATGCACTGGGTATAATTAGCAGACAAGTTTATTATGGAAAATAGAGGAAAGTCACCAAACCCCAGGTCTAGGGAGCAAGAGCCTCTGAAGACAGTCCCTTGGATGATGTAGCAAAACCAAGGAAATTTGTCTAGGACTAGGTAATCAATGTTCATTTATCAATGATAATGACTGGGTAAAAGGAAAACCAGATAATGGAGAAATGTAGTAATATAAAAAAAGATTCTATTTGTCTTAAGAAGCTGTTTTAGTCCTTTGCATCTATTCTGTTCTCTCTAATCATCCAGCCGTTTCTCTAGTTTGGGCCCTCATCATTTTTCATCAGGATTATTGTAACAGCTTCCTAATTAATTAATACATCTCTCCCCACTCTGATCCATCCTATACATAGCTGCCAAAGTTACTTTCCTAAAGTACATACAGATATTCTATCTTGACATTACTCAATGAGTTCCAGAGACTCCCTATTCCTTCTAGGATGTAATAAGGTTCTCTGACTTTTAATACTGAATGAGTCACTCATCTGGATTCTTTGGGTTCTGCTCCTTTCCACAACTCTATTCTTTTCTGCCTGGCTAGATCTTTCTTGAATGTATAGTTAGCTCTCTTTTCTGCTGCCAGAGGTCTCATTCCTTGAAACTACTTCCTGCCTTGAGATTCATCTCTCTGTGTACAGTATGTTTAATGCTCCCTGCCTTAAACTGCTTGATTTGCTAAGCTATTTCCTGCTGGATGTTGTGTCTCCTCCTGGGAAAGTAGCTCTACTTCTGGACATCATGGTCAAATACATGAGGAAAAAATGAAAATTTCTCCCCACCTCTATACTCTTATAGAGGCACTGGGATCACATTCCCCAAAATATACCTCAAAAACTTTAAACTCTTGAAGTGTTCAACTTTCTTTAGGGCTTGGCAGGCTTAGTTTTATGAAGGCCACCAGGGCATGGCCAATTTTGTTTTATTATCCAATGGCCAGTTGCCCTTCCAATTCAATCAGAGGCCTGCTTCCTACTTCTTAAAGGGATGTCAGGGTTTAGGCACACCTTTGTACTTTGTTATCCAGCTTACTCTCATGCTGACACAGTAATAGCCTAAGCAAATCCAACATTCTAAAAGGTAGAGATGATGAAAGAATGATTTCTAGTCAGGGGTGATGGTCTATGTGAATGTATGGAGCTGAGAGATGGAATGCTGAATTTATATAACAATTGTGGTCCAGTTTGGCTAAAACATAGAGAGTATGAAGAGAAGTAATTTAAAATAAAGATAGGAAGGTGAATTAAAGGGCCCTAAATGCTAGGCTGAAGATTTTTTTTGTTTTATCTTGGAAGCAATAAATCACTTAAGGTTTTTCAATAGGTTGGAAAAATAGAGCTGTATTTTAGGAATAGAAGTTTTTCAGCTGCATGGAGGACAAAGTGGAGAGGAGAGAAGTTTGACATAGAAATACCAGTTAGATGAAGATAAGTTAGATGCTTATACATATTTGTGAAAAGCAAAATCAAACAAAGAAAGGCTGTCCTGCCTTTAAAACCTAGCTATTGCCAGACTGGTGTAGGAAGGAAGCTGTACTACAACTTTATTAAGTAGATTGTAGGTGGGGAAATGTAGCAGCAAGCACCCCAAGCATCCTCAGGGTTTGCTGCCACCACAGGTTCTTGGATCTGCTTTGATAAAGGAAAGCAACTCAAAATGAGTTAACAAGCTTACTTTAATCAGTCAAACATGTATCGTTTACCTAGTTCAGGGGAAAAAGGTCAGCACCCCGAACTTCAGAATACACAGACAGAATTATCAAGACAGAAACAGATCAAGTAGACAGATTTCCAAACTGTCCAACCATTACATCCATACCCAGTCAACATCTGGGTTTCAACATCTGGGTTTTTTCAAAGCCGGGGGGGCTCTGGACAACGGCTTCCCAGAATCCAGATAAAATCACAGAACACTTCTCAAAGTGAGCCCCAAAACAAAGCTACACATCAGGGCTTATATAGCCTTCTCCTGGCTCAGAGAATGTAACAACCTTTTGGACCCACTGGCCAATCAAGAAGTATCTACTGAAAAACAGGCCTCCCACCCCAGGCTCCAGGTGCACTTTAGCCTAGGGGCAGGGAAGATCTTAAAATTTACATTCCCATTACAGGAAAGTACAGTATTAAAGTCAAGAGAAACAGAATCAAGTAATTAAAAATGGTTATTTCATATTCTATTCCTTTTTAGTATATTGTCCTAGGGAGTCCTAGGAGTCTTACTTTAGTTTTAAGCTTTAGTTAAGACTTTTGGGACACCCTCTCTGTCATGTATTTTTGTCATAAAAATATTGGGGGGGGGGAAGGAGAGTGAGGAGGGAATATATGGGGAGTAAAGATCTTATCAAAGGAGATATATTATATTCTGGGAGTATGATGGGTAATTCTGGGGCATATTACCTCTTTTTCACTTGTTTCACTCTTTTATTCCTCTCTCAGCTCCACTTAAGAGTTCTATCTCAACCATTAGGTAGCACCCTTTTCACCCTGGAAGATCATTCCACCCCTGGACCCCCTTCCTCTGACTGGTCGGTTTCTCTGAATCTTTCATTTTAAAGAGAATGCCCATGTCAGTCATGTTCTTCATTTCTTCTTTCATTCTTCTCTCACCTCCACATCTTCTCTCCCTACTCCCTTGTTTTTCAATTTTCTTTTATGTTTTGTCTTCCCCCATTAGAATTCCTTGAGGGCAGGAACTGTCTTTCTTTTTTCTAGTACTTGTCTTCTCAGCACTTAGCACAGTGCCTGGCACATAGTAAATGATGAATAAATGCTTATTGATTTGTTGTTGACTTTCTCATGAGAATTTAAGTGATGCTGTTAGGATGAGCGGGAGATTGGTGAGAGGTTGGTTGAGAGAGAAGGTTTAATTGTATGCACTGACACAAGTCTATTTTCAGAAGAATAAAACTTTAGTTCCAGATGTGAATATCCAAGTGCCAAGCTGACCTATTGGATATGAGTTAGTTTTCTGAGCACAGTGAGGGCTGAGCTCCAGTTTCCCATCCTGATAATCCAAGAATATATATATGTATATATATGTATATATATATATATATATTTATAGAAACATTTTAGCTTAATACTACATTAAAAAAATCACTAGGTGATTTGGACCAAGAAGATACAGTAATGCACCCATTCAAAGTCTACCATTGTATTTTATTTCAGAAAGATCTATCTACGTGTTTACCCTTCTAGTTTAGGGAAATCTGTGCCAAACGATTTCAAGTTCATAAATTTGTCCAGGGAGTGGGGTGGAAGGGAAGAAGAACTAGTTCACTGCACAATTTATGCTTAAATCCCAAACTAGGAAAAAAAGTCTAATAAAGCATGGCTCAAATTAGAATAACCAGATGAGATCCAACTTCTCTGTCTTTTTGACCCACTCTGCAAACTGTTTTCAACATTTTCAAACTCCTCCCCCAAATCTGTGGCATGCTTAGAGCTTGGTCAGATGTTGAAGATGCCAAGGTCATCTACTGCATTCTGGTTCATTATCAGTAGTCCTGACTTTTGTCTTGCCACTGGACTCTGATGACCCTGGAAGAGAGAGTGAGGTTAATGACTTTGTGCAACTCTGTGTCACTTAAAACCAGTTTACAAATGAGTCAAGAAATCACCCTGTGATGTCATTGGTCCTCTTTGAAAATGACATTTAATGGTTTGTAATTTTTCTGTGCCTCTGAGCATCATGGGCTGGGGCCTATGTTCTCCTGCATTGGGAGACAGTTAACTTATAGAGAAAAAATATCAGGCTGCTTCTAAGAGTCTTATACCCCAGAGTACTCAAGCAAAAAGAAAGACAGTCCCTGCCTCAAGGAGTTTACGTTCTAATGGAGGAAAGACAAAACATAAAATGAAATTGCAGTGGAGTCCAGAGAGGAGTAAGAGAGAGGAAGAAGTGACATACCTCAGAATTACCCACTATACTCCCAGAGTATAATATGTCTTCTCTGAAAACAACATTTAATGCTCTGAGCCTCTCTAGGCAGCTGTTTGCCTCAGTTCCTCATCTGTAAAAAATAAGTTCAAACAGGAAGTGGCAGACCACTCCAGTATCTTTGCCAAGAAGTCCCCAAATATGGTCATGAAGAGTCAGATACCACAGAAATAACTGAACAACAACAGTTTAATGGTCTTCTTAACATAAGGCTCTGTGGTCTTCCTCTGCCTTCCTCCGCTTGGTGGTTTTGAACAAATTCTTCAGTGGGAACATTGAGCTGAAAGCCTTGTAGAAGTCTGCCTATTTGGAACTCTGGAGGTCAAGACTTTTAGAAGCAGCCTGAAATTTTGTCTCTTCATGTTAACTGTCTCCCAGTGCTGAATGGGACTGGCAGGAGAATATTGACCACAACCCATGATGCTCAAGGACAATGAAAGCCCTTCCCTTGCTCCTAGCTGTAAACTGCTCTCCATCAGCCCCCACTCCCACATCTTGAATGATCATTTTGAACTGGATATCCCATGGGCATTTTATATTCTACATGTTTGAAATGGAGCTCATTATCTTCTCCTCTCAAACGTATTCTTCCTTTGAACTTTCTCATTGGTATTTGAAGACACTGCCATCCTGCTAGTCAACTTGGTTCAAATGCTTGGTGCCATCTTCATTCTTACTCATCCCACACAGCCAATCAGTTAATGAATTTCATTGTTTCTATCTCTACAACATCTCTTGGATATTTCTCCTTCTCTCCATTTGCTCAGCCACTATCTCAGGTTAGGCTCTCACTCCTTTGTGCATAGCAATGGTCTCCCAAAGTCTCTCTCTACTCCAAACCATATCCTACAGAACCACCAAAGTGATTTTCCCAAGTGCAGCTCTGACTGTGTCATCCTCTACTCAGTACATTCCAGTGACTTTCCACTACTTCAAGGTTCAGATGTAAACTCCTCTATCTGATATTTAAAGCCCTTCCCAATACGACCCTTTTCTAGTCTTTTCACACGTCACCCCTATCTACATCCTTGATAGTCCGGGTATACTGACTTACATGCTGCTCCTCATAGACAACATTGTATTCCCCAGCTTTAGGCCTTTATCTTGGCTGTCTCCCATGGAATGGTCTTCCTCCTCACTTCTACCTCTTAGAATTCCTGGTTTTCTTCAAAACTCAGCTCAAGGGCCATCTTATACACAAAATTCCTTCAGATCTGCCTCCCCTTCACTCCCCATTTCCCTCAGCTACAAATGCCTTCTATCCCAACTCCTATACATATCCATATACTTCAAACTCCTGTAAATACTTATGCAGAGTAATTCAAAAGTCTCAGTGCAGTTTAAGCTCTTAAAACTGTTAAAGTACACTTAGATTTTTGAGACACCCTATATATGTGCATCTTCTTCAGTAGAATGTAAGCTACTTTGTTGCTATTTAGTCATTTTCCATTTGTGTTTGCTTCTTCATGACCCCATTTAGGATTTTCTTGGCAAAGATACTGGACTGGTTTACCATTTCCTTCTCCAGATCATTTTACAGATGAGGAAACTGAGGCAAACTGGGTTAAGTGACTTGCCTAGGGTCACACAGCTAGTAAGTGTCTAAGGCTAGATTTGAACTGGGGAAAATAAGTCTTTCTGATTCTAGGTCTGACATTCTATCCTCCGAATCACCTAATTGTTAACAAGAACTACCTAACTTTTGTCTTTTTCTCCCTGGTACTTGGCATAGCATTGGACACAGAATAAACTCTTAATAAATGCTTATTGATTTACTGATTGTAATTTTATCTTGCTTGTATGTTTTCTAAGTACAACTGGGCAATAAGTCTGAAAGACAAGCCAGGTCAGCAGGTGCCCTGTGTGCTTTCAGCTTTAAGACTTTTGGAAATATGTCATGTTTGCATTGAAAATTTTACAATTTATTATCTTACCTCCCACCCCCTTCCCCACAAAAAACATTGTTACCAGGAAATAATTTCCACAAATGACATACAATCCTCCTGCTTTTCCTCAGAATTCCAAATAGTGACTTTTAAAGCACACTTTTTTTGGAGGGGGGAAGGTAAGGCTATTGGGGTTAAGTGACTTGCCCAAGGTCACACAGCTAGTAAGTGTGTCAAGTATCTGAGGCCTGATTTGAACTCAGGTCCTCCTGACTCCAGGGATGGTGCTCAATTCACACTGCACCACCTAGCTGCCCCTAAAGCCAGATCTTAAAACAAATGATAGCTGTAGCTTCCACTGCTACCTTTCTACCTCTTATTTCATTATAATCATTGGATGTTTTGTTTTGAATTAAATTTTATTTGTTCACTTAGGAAGCATTCATTTTCTCCTCCCTGACAATGAAAAGTAAAGAAAAACAAAACCCTTCTAGCAATCCTTCATTCAAAGCAAGTTCCCACATTGACCATGTCAAAAAATGTCTTATTCAGGGGCAGCCAGGTGACACAGTGAATAGAGCACCAGCCCTGGAGTAAGGAGGACCTGAGTTCAAATCTGACTTGACACAATTACTAGCCGTGTGACTTTGGGCAAGTCACTTAATCCCAATTGCCCTCTAAAAAGCAAAAAAAAAAAAGTCTTATTCTGCATATTTATTCCATGACTCCCCTGTCAAGAGGTAGGCAGCTGTATCATTGTTCTCCTGTAATTATGCTTGGCCATTGTGTTGAGCAGAGTTTTTTCAGTTATTTGTTTACTATGCTGTTGTTATTGTATACATTGCTCTATTGGTTCTGTCCATTTCACCCTATATCAGTTCATATGAATATTCCCAATTTTCTGTTAAACCATTCCTTTTATCATTTATAATAGTATTAGTATTATATAATATTATATATAATAGTATTTGCATAATCATATTCCATTTTGTTCACATATAGTACTTTATTCTGCAATTCCCAATTGGTATCAATCCCCTTAAATTCTAGTTTTTCACCACCAGAAAAAGAGCTTTTTGTACATATAGGTCCTTTCCTTTCTTCTTTTTATTTCTTTGAGGTATAGATACAGAATTAGTATCACTGGGTGAAAGGGTATATATGACTTTTTGGAGATAGTTTCAAGTTACTTTTTAGAATAGCCAGACTAATCCCACAAGTGTATTGACAGTTCATTTGAATGGGACTATTTTTACGGTTTGAGAGGTTAAAATTCACAAAGTGGTTAAGCCAAGTAACTGTTTGGAGTCTTTTGGAAAATGAAATAAGTACTTGGTTTTATAACTGACAGAAAGGTGGATTTCATGAATCTCATCTCATAAGGGAACAAAAAGCCACCAACCACCAGTGTTTTCTGATATGAACAAATGCAATCTTTCTTCACCACAAGTATTTCATAAATAGTTGAGAGCAGGAAAACTGAATGTTTTTCCATTACTTGTGGCAATTATTCATGTTGGTCAAGAATAGAGTGATAAACTCTTCAGTTTCTCTGATATCTATACCATTTCAAGGTCTTAACCACTTAATATCAATTAGGTTTTACAAAGGGATGATTACTTTGAAGACAAAGCAAAAACAGAAGTTATAAATATTTCCCTCCCATCACCAGGGAATACATTTTCCACTATAATACCTTGGTCCCGGGGGAGAATAAGCTCAAACTTCAGACAGTTTCTATGTACCATTAACTGCACCATGTTTACTTCCAAATGCAGCATAGCTGGTGGGTGGGTGAGGCCACCTTTCTGTGACTGCTGGGATAGGTCATGCAGGTTGCTAAGAAATTTGCTCTTCATTGTCTGACTTCTGGCAAATCCTGGCATGAACTTCAGCTCTCAATTTGTTTTCCTGATCTTTCAAAGTTCCCAAGTTTATAGACATTTCAGACAGTCATTAACTTAAAAGCATGAAAGAATAGTTACAGCAGAGACAGAAACAACAGCAGGGTTATAATCTTGTGTCTTCAGGATAGCTCCAAGTGAGGAAGCTCCTTAGGCTTCTTCCACATCTATCCTGGTGGACCACAGAAATTCAACTTATTTCTCCAACATTAACCAGGCAAGAAAGACCTTGAACAAGAGGCTTATGTTGGCTGGTTAGACCCCCATCCCAGCTCCACAGACAACAAAAAATGCCCCCCTCTATCACCATGCTTGGAAGATTGAAACCATTACAGAATGTCTGTTTCTATTCCAAAGTCTACTTTGGACCACACTAGCTGAGTATGTTGAGCATACTCACTGTCTCCTTTTACATAAAATATACAGAATTAATATAAAGAGAATAATTTCAAATAAAGCCAAAGTAGTTAAATATAAGGAAGTTTGAGAGTGAGACTGTCAGAAAAAGCTTCATGTAGAAGGTGCTTCTTGAGCTATATATTTTTTTAAATTTTCAAGTAATTAATCATTTTTTGAACTACGTCTTGAAAAGGAGTTTATTCTAATCATGGGAGTCAGTCAGTGTAGAGATACAGAGATGGAATTCTGTGTATAAGGAACAGAGAAAAGTCCAGTTTTGTTTTCTTATAAAGTGTGGGAGCTTCAATGAGGCTGGGAAGATTGGTTGGGGTGAAGTTATGAAGAGTTTTAAGACTGAGGTAGAGGAATTTATATTTTATTCCAGGGGCAATAAGAAGCCATTGGAGTTTATTGAATATGGGAGTGAGCTGGTCAGATCTAAACCTAAAGAAAATTACTTTGGCATCAGGGTAGAGAATGAACTGAAGTGGGGAGAGGCCTGAGGCATGGTCATTGCAATTAACTGGTAAGAAGTGATGAGGACTTGAAATAAGGTGGTAAGTGAATAAGTAGAGAGACATAGTTGAGTGTGGGAAATATTGTAGAGTCAGAAATAGCACAAAGTGGGGAGTGAAGAGTCTAGAATAGTGCCATATTTACAAACCTGAGAGACCCGAAGAATGGGGGTGACATTGAAGGAAATAGGGAAGTTTGGAAAATGAATGGCTTTAGGGGAAGAAGTGTTTTGTTTTGGACATATGGAATTTGAGATCCTCTAGGACACACAGTTTGAAAGATAGTTGGAAATATGAACTCGAAGCTAAAGAGAGTAACCAGAGATGACAACCAAACTCATGAGAGATGATGAGATAACTAAGAGAGACAATGTAGAGACCAAAGAGTAGGGGGCCTATGATAGAATATTGCAGAAGAGCCACAGAGGGCATAATCTGCAAATGAACCAGCAAAGGAAACAGAAAAAGAGCTATTAGATATGTAGAAGGAGAATCCGGGGACTTAAACACACACATGTACTCGCACACACACATACACGAGAGTATGCAAGAGGGAAGGGTGGTCAATGATGCCAAATGAAACAAGTAGATTTATAAAGATATGAACTGAAAAAATCATTTGATTTGGCAATTAAGATATCATTGATAATTTGGAGGGGCAGTTTCAGTCAGGTGATGAGGTGGGAATTCAGATTGTAAAGAGTTTGAGTGAGTGAAAGGAGAGGAAGTGGAGGCAGTGAATAGACAGTTTTTTTTTCTGTCCACAGAAAAAGATTTGGAAAGGGAAGACAGATAGAGGAAAATAGATGAAATGAATGATAGGGTCTGATGAAAGATGGCATGACTGGCATATTTGAAGACAATAGAAAAGGACCAGGATATAGGGAGAAGTTGAAGGAGGAAGAGGAAGGGGAGAGAGAGAGAGAGAGAGAGAGAGAGAGAGAGAGAGAGAGAGAGAGAATTGCAGTTTTATTCTGATAGAGAGGGTAGGAGGAGATGAGATCAAGGCACATATTCTTGCTTTGGCATGAAGAAAAACCGCTTCATTTTCAGAGTCAGGAGGAAATGAGAAGAGAGTAGGTGGTGATATCAAAGGGTTTTGAGAAGAAGAGAATGAGGAAGAGAAAGTTCATGTTGAATGGCCTCAATTATCTCAGTAAAGGAAGAGGTGAGGTCTTTAGCTGAGAGCACAGGAGAAACTGGAGGTGTGGACGTTAGGAAGAGAGGAGACAAAGTCTGGACAAGCTTTTGTGGGGAATGAGATAGGGAGGGGATCAATTAGGGAAGAATAAAAGGATTGCCTCACTGCATGTGAGATCCCAGTTGAAGTTGTATTTCATGAATTTATAATCTATTCCAGTACCATTCTTCAGCACACGAAAAGCAGCAGAAAGTTGTGGGAATAATCCAGGGATGAGTGGTGTAAAACAAGGAACCAAGGAATTTAAGAGTACAACATAGTGTAGAGTTGAATTGGGTAATTATAATGGCAAGATTGTAAAAGGGAGGGAAGTGAAGTCAGAGTAGAGGTTATATAATGAAGCATATAATGAAGTTGAAGGGATTCTAGTTTTAGATGAAGGTAAATAACGAATTTATGAGGTGAAGTATAGGGAAAAATGGAATGATAAAAGGCTATGGTCAGATAGAGGAATGACAGAGTGGGTATTTAGAAAAGCGAAACACTTGTGGGTAATACTGTGTTCTGATCACTATTCCATGTCTGGTTCAATGTATCACTCAAGGGTTAAAAAAACCTGTTCTAAAACCAGATTCCAAAATACACCCCCCCCCCCAATCCCATCCAGATACAGATCCCAAGGTGAATAAAAGCAGTTCAGGAAGATTAAAAACACAGAAAAACTACAAGCATGAGGACTAAAAGCAATTGTAAGGAGTTTTATTGTGGTCTCCAGAACCCTTCACCAAAGACTTAAAAATGGTTTTGAATTCTTCTTGCATGAAAGGCCCACAGTTGGGTTCCAAATCAATTCACTTGGGGTGAGGGAAGGGGAATAAAGTTAACCAAAATTGCACTAAGTCTGTATCACAACTTCCTTCCTTACAAGAATCTTGCCTGATATTGTGGGTGCATGGGGTTGTTAACTCAAGTTCCCCAGTATCCTGGCACACAAAATAGTAAGATCCAGTGTGACCACTAACATATAGGGAGGATATAGGTAGAAGTTGAAGGAGGAGGAGTGACTGAGGGCCTTTTTAAGGATATTGAACTAGATATTCTCTGAATTCTCTTCCAAATGTGAGATTTTGCGTTTCCATGACTTATAGAATGTCATTAAGCTTGTTAGTAACAAAGATGGGACTAGAGTACAAGAATATTGACTTATAGAGTTCTTTCTACCATGATTTGCTGTCTTTTCTTGGTAAATGAAGTAACTTGATAAATAAGTGTATCTTAGTCTGGTACATTTTGGTTCTATATGATTATTTGAATGAATTTTTGCTTCAAAAAAGTCTTTACTGAATTTAGATTAGCTTATGTGAATGTAGTCTGAGGAGGGGGTAAGCTATGGCGTTTAAGAAGGAGACAAAGAAGAAAGATATAACTCCCTATCTGCTTTCCTTAGGTGCTTGGGAATCTTGTCATGTTTTTCTTTTTTTGTGGAGGAATCATGAAGGAAGTATTTAGGTTGAAGTTGCAGATGGCCTTAGGAAGTCTGTAGATGAAAAAGATGAAGAACCATTGCTTGAGGTCATGTCTCCAACCAATTTGATGGAATCTGATTAAATCAGGTAAAGTTCTTTAAAAAAAGCTTTCATTCAACATATTCATTCCACAGCAATTTATTTAATGTTTATGCTACATGAGGCATTGTGTATTGTGTATATTCTGAGAGAGAAACATAATGAATTGTACCCAGCCTTTGCCCTTAAGGAGCTCATGATACAGTAGAGGAGGTAAGATGTCTAATCAAATAACTGATACAAAACTGAAGTTGATAAATCCATGAGAGAAAGGCAGTCTGGCATAATGGATAGAGAGCCAGTTTCAATACCAAGAAGACCTAGGTTCAAGTCCCACTTCTGATACAGACTGTGTTACTATGGGCAAATCATTTAACCTCTTAGTGCTCTATAGAGGCAACTGTCTAAGGTCAAAAATTATATTGGTAAAAGTTGCATTGGTAAAGGGAGTTTCTTTCCCCACTAATTCCCAGCCTGTACCATTGAAATCAAACATTTTGTCCCTGTGCACCAGAGGCATGAACCCAGTGTTATGAAAATAATGCTGACCAGAAACCTTTCAGATCTGAAGATGGATGCAAGGAATTTTCTGCCAATTATACACCTAAAGCAACCTGTATAGCTTATCTGAAAACTGGCCCTTATTGGTAAATCGCTTACTGTTTCCTTGTTCCTTCGATTGAATACAGACACTTGAGGGGGTGTGGGAGACCTCTTTTTCTGATGTGAAGGAATTGCACTTGTTTGCTCTCTCTCTCCCAACTTGGAAAATCTCTAATCTTTCCTCCAATTAAGAATCAGATTATTTGATCTCATATCCTGGTTGATACCCTGGTAATTGTTTTCTTTTAAAGCATACAAATCTGTCTCTTATATTCAGGTTCCAGTGTCAAGCTGAGGAGGCCTGGTACCAACTTGTTATACAATTGGCAACTGTTGCTCTAAAGCTCAAACCTTTGTTTACCCAGTTATTTTAGATTTCATCCGTCATAATAATTTGTTTGTAAAATGTTTGTTTGCATGTTGTCTCTCTCATTAAACACTGAGATCCTTGGAGTCAATGGTTTTTTTTTTTTACCTTTCTTTGTATCTCCAATATTTAGCATAGTCTCTGGCACAGAGGAGGCACTTAAATTCTTGCTGACTGACTACCCTGTAGGCAGCAGCATTACATCCAAATGAACGGACAAATATTAAACAATCTAGTAAACCAGTCGTTTAGCATTGTGTAGGCATATTTTATTTTCCTTCCAAGTGAAAAAAAATTACTTGAAATATTCACTTTTGCCTAGGTACTGTGTTGACACAAAACACATCTTAAAACAGAGTTTTTGAATTCAGTCAAATGAGTTATTTTTGAAACAACCTGTTAGTAAAAAGTGGTTCCATGGAATTCTACCTTTCTGGTCTCAGACAGGCTCCTATGTGAAAGCAGAGCTAAGTTGTAAAGTCAAGTTAAGTATTCATTGAAAGGAAATACAGGGGTCATTTGGCAACTATATTAACATTGATGATGCTGATGAAGGAGAAGGGATGCAATGCTTATTGTATTTGGACTTGAGTTCCCACATACAAAAATTGGAACCCAGGTCATCTGGCTCTGAACCTAGAGCTCCTTCCATGGCATCTCTTGAAATTGGTCAGGCTGTGCCAAATCTGTTGAAAAGGGAAGAACTTATGACCAAACAAGAGACAGAGAGAATTGTAGGATGAAAAATGGAAAATTTTGATTATATTAAATGAAAGGGTTTTTACACAAACAAAACCAAATGTAGCTAAGATTAGAAGAAAAGCAGAAAACTGGGAATTTTTTTTTACAATAAATTTCTCTGATAAAGGTCTAATTTCTCAACTATGTAGAGAACCAAGTCAAATTTGTAAGAATAAAATTCATTCCCCAATTGATACATGGTCAAAGGATATGAACAGGCAGTTTTCAAAAGAATGAATCAAAGCTATGAAAATCTATCAACAGCTGTCAAAGTCAAATGAAAAAAAATCTAAATCATCATTGAATAGAGAAATGTAAATTAAAACTATTCTGAGGTATCACCTCACATTTAGGAAAATGACAAATGTTGGAGGGGATGTGGAAAAATTGGGAGACTTAAGGTACTATTGGTGGAGTTGTGAACTGATCCAGCCATTCTGGAGAGCAATTTGGAACTATGCCCAAAAGGCTATAACAGCTATGTGTACCCTTTGATCCAGCAATGCCACTAGAAGTTCTGTATCCCAAAAAGAGAAAAAAATGAAAAAGGAAAAGAACCTGTATGTACAAAAATATTTATAGTAGCTCTTTTTGTGACAGCAAAGAATTGGAAATTGAGGGAATGCCCATCAATAGGGGAATGGCTAAACAAGTTTCCTTATATAAATGGGATGGAATACTATTGTGCTATGGAAAATGATGGGCAGGATGCTTTCAGGAAAAAAAAGCTGGAAGGACTTACATGAACTGGTGCAAAATGAAGTGAGTAGAACCAGGAGAACTGTGTACACAGTAACAGCAATACTGTACAATGTTCAGCTATGAATGACTTAGCTATTCTCAGCAATATAATGATCCGTGACAATTTCCAAAGAATTATTGTGAAAAATGCTACCAGCTTCCAGAGAGAGAACTGATGGAGTATAAATGCAGATTGAAGTAAATTAAAAAAATTTTTCTTTTTTTTTGGATCTGTTTTCTTTTATAACATGACTAATTTGGAAATATGTTTTGTGTCACTGCACATACATAACCTATATCAAATTGCTTGCCTACTCAAGGAGGGGGGAAGGGTAAGAGGGAGGGAAAGAATTTGGAGCACAAAATTAAAGAAAAAGCAATGGTCAAAATTGTTTTTTATATAATTGGAAACAATATAAAAATTTTCACATAAAACAGTTGACCAGGCTAGTGATATTCAGTCTCTCTTCTTTAGCTTTCCTCTCTTACTAATTTGCTAAGCATATTCCATTTTTCTTTTCTCAGAAATGAATGTAGTTTTTATATCATATGAAATTCCAAAATAATTATGAAGGAATACTTTAATAATTTTATATATGAACATCCAGCTATTCATAAATGCTTCCACCAGATAATAACTCACCTTTGTTTAGCATTTTGGGAGTTAAAATGTTTTCTACACACATTCCACTGTTTGAGTCTTTTAGCCATCTGTGGGACAAGCAATATAAGTATTGAAATTGAGGCATAGAAACAGTGAGAAAATGTTGTCCATGGTACAAAGTGGCTTAGGAGTCTCCTGACTCCTAGTCTAATGCCTTTTTAAGATCATCTCTTGAACAGGGATGCCCTGGAGGTCAATAGATCATTTGAGCTATAACTCTGTAAAGAGCCTAGACTCATAGAATCTTAGAGTTGAAAACAACTTTAGAGATTATCTAGTCCAATCTTTTGCCATATGCAAAAATTTCCTCTTTAATATCCCTGACTTATTTAGTACCTGTTGGGGCAGTTAGGTGGTGCAGGGGCAGCTAGGTGGTAGAGTGGATAGAATGCCAAGTCTGGAGTCAGAAAGACTCATATTCCTGAGTTCAAATCTGGCTTCAGACACTTACTAGTTGTGTGATCCTAGGTAAGTCACTTAATCCCATTTGTCTCAGTTTCCTCATCTGTAAAATGCTCTAGAGAAGGAAATGGCAAACCACTACAGTATCTTTGCCAAGAAAGCCCCAAATAGGATCACAAAGAGTCATGCACAACTGAAAAATGACTTAATAACAAATAGGCACTTTCAGTGATGAGGATTTCATTGTTTCAGAAGGTCACCCATTCCATTTTTTAAAAGAAGAAATTGTTAGAAAGTTCATCCTATTCTTTACTTTAAGGGTGTGAAAACTCAGAACTCTGAGCCTAATAATTCCTGGTGGGCACAACCAAAAGATCCAGTAGAAGACCATGGAATCTACTTTTTGAGAGATCATAAAGAAGTGGGGCAGATTTCTACTTGTAGGATTGTAGACTACCACATGTTCCATATAGCCTGAGTCTTCATCATTTATTTATATGCTTTTGGGAAATGAGTATCTGCTTAGGACTTTCATTAGGGCTGTTTTTACTTCCTTGTTCCTCAGAGTGTAGACAAGGGGGTTGAGCATCGGAGTTATCACAGTGTAGGTCACCGCCACTAATCGGTCCTTGTCAGAGGAATAGAGGGATGTAGGGCGCAGGTATATGAAAGAAGCACAACCATAATGGACTATGACCACGGTGAGGTGGGAGATGCAGGTGGCAAATGCCTTTCGTTGCCCCTCCACTGAGGAGATCTTGAGGATGGTGGAGACAATGAAGACATAGGAAATGAATATCAGCACAAAGGGGACCAATAATACCAAAATACTGAGGAAGAAGATGACCATCTCTTTCATATTTGTGTCAGTGCAGCCCAGCTTGATTACAGGAGAGATGTCACAGAAGAAGTGGTTGATCCGGTTTGATGCACAGAAAGGTAGACTGAACACGAGGATGTTGACAACCACGGAGATCATGAAACCACAGAGGGCAGAGGCCAACACCAACTGGATGCAAGTTGCTTGGCTGACGATGAGCATGTAGTTGAGAGGGTTGCAGATGGCAACATAGCGGTCATAACCCATCACAGCAATCAGAAAGCAATTGGTACAAGCCAAGCCTACAAAAAAGTAGAGCTGGGCTGCACAACCAGAGAAAGAAATGGTCTTGTCAGTAGAGAGCAGGTTTGTCAGCATCTTGGGGATGATGACCAAGGTGTAGCAGGTCTCAGAGCATGAAAGGATGAAGAGAAAGAAGTACATTGGAGTATGGAGGGTGCGATCCAGGCGAATGACAGTCATGATAGTGAAATTGGCCATTAAGGTGGTCAGGTAGACCAGCAGGAAGATGATGAAGAGCAGAATCTGCAGGTCTCCCAGACTCGAGAAGCCCACGAGGATGAATTCAGTGATCATACTCTGGTTCTGTCTCTTCATTGGTCACAGAAGAGAAGCTGGAATGACCTAGAAGTAGGAAGAATTCACAAGAGTTGGTTAGAGTTTTTGTAAAAGGGACATGCCCCAAATAAATCTGATTTATCTCTTTGTCCTTGATCCAAAATCCTTTGTGTATTTGCTCCTTCCTCTGTTATGTGATTTCAATAAAGTCGACCAAGTAAATGTTAATTGTTTTCCCATCCTTAGTATTGATTACTCTTAGAGCAAATTGTAGCAAGAATGACTCGAAACTTTGATTAACCCCCCCAAAATTTCTTTTTGTCTCTTCAACATGTCTTTTCCCTTCCTTTTTCTTATGTGTAAATTTGTGACTTTTTTTTTTTAATATAGGCCTAGGGAAGCTAGGTGATGCAGTCAATCAAGTGCTGGGCCTTAATCAAGAAAATTTACTTCCTGAATTCAAATTTGGCCTCAGATACTTACCAGCTGTGTGACCTTGGGCAATTCACTTAACTGAGTTTGTCTCAGTTTCCTTATCTGGAGAAGGAAATGGCAAACCACATCAATATCTTTGCAAAGAAAGCCCCAAATGAGGTCATGAAGAGTTGGACATGACTAAAAAAAAAAATCTGAGTAACAACTTTGAATATAGGCTACCCTTAAACTTATATCTTTTGAAACAGAAAATAAGTATATGTGGCAAAAATAGTATCAAGTATAGGTTGTACTCAGATTTTATATAACTGAAATTGGAGAGGTGGGGAAAGCATACCCTATATTTGGATAAACATAGGTTCATAGGTTCAATTCAATAAAAAATACCACACACAGAAGATGGAAAGAACAATTCACAATCAGGCAGAACTGTATTGGGCTGAAAGAGTGCTAATTAATAGATTATAAACAACCTGAAGGAGTCACAAATGAAATACTCCTGTAGTCTGGCTTTAATTCTTTTGTTAAAGTCTTTTAATCAGTGAATTAAATGGAGGAAGAATGCAAAGGAGTAGCAGATTTGTAAGAAACTCACAATGAGTTGAGATTGTAATTAAATCTAAGAACAACAAAAATGTCTTCACATTCAGGACAAGAAAAGGATCAAAGATGAAAGGGAAGGCATTGCTAGGAGAGGATGAAACAATGATAATGAAGATAATAAAAAAAGCTAAATCACTCAGCTTTTACTTTACTCTTGGGTTTTCTGCCATGGAAATAATCTTTGAAAAAAAAGTGGTAAAAGGGAGTCGGAACTCATGATATGTGTGGAGATAATAAGAGAACACCTAGTCCTTGTAAATGAATTAAAGTCTTCAGGTCTCAATGAACTAGTTACCAGGGCACTGAAGAAAAATAAATTCAAGATGTGATTATGGAGCCAATATCAATGATCTTGATAAAATCAAGGAAAATGGAAATGGTACTTTAGGATCAGAGCTGAGCAAATCAGAAAGGGGAAAAAGGTTGTTTCTTTAAACTATAGACTTGAAACTTTATTTCATTTCATAGCAAATAGGATTTATCCTTACAAAATAGTTTGTGGACACTTAGAAAGTAAAGTGGTGTCTACTATAATTCAGGATAGGGTTGTCAAGAACATATCATACCATCCTAACCTAATTTCCTTTTTTGACAAAGTTACTATACTGGCAGAGCAGAGGAATGACAGACATAGTTAAGCTAGATTTCAGGAGGTATTTGACAAAGTATTTCATGAAATCATTGTGGACAAGTTTGAAGACATATGGATTGGATGACAATTCACAATTAGGCAGAACTGGATTGGGCTGAAAGAGTGCTAATTAATAGTTTATAATCAACCTGAAGGGGTCACAAATGAAATACTCCTGTAGTCTGGCTTTAATTCTTTTGTTAAGTCTTTTAATCAGTGAATTAAATGGAGGCAGAGGTAGAATGTTTATCAGTTATGTAGATAATATAAGCTAAAAGAAATAGGGATAGCTAAATACTTTGGAGGACAGAAATGGGATCCTAAGAGATCTTGACAGCTATAATTAAGTACTAAATTTGATAGGATAAAATGTAATGACTTTAAAATATGAAACAGTGTGTGTGTGTGTGTGTATGTGTGTGTGTAACGAAAAGGTACAAGTTGCAGGAGACATTTTAGTTGTTTGGTCAGATTCAACTCTTTGTGATGGCTTTGGGGAATTCTGGGCAAAGATACTACAGAGGTTTACTACTTTTTTGGTAGTAGCTCATTTTATAGATGAGGAAATGGAGACAAATAGAGTTGTGACTTGCTCAGGGTCACACAGCTAGTAAGTTTCTGAGCCTGGGTTTGAACTCAGGTCTTCCTGACTGCAGGTATGGTGCTCTGTCCACTGTGTTATTTAGCCCCTCCTGAAGGAACCATAGCCAGACAAAAGTCCACGTGAAAAGAAACTTAAAGTTTTGGTGGTTGATAAACTCAAAATGACTTGGAAGTGTGACATGATAGCTCAAGAGATCTATTTGAAGAGAGGCTCTGGCTGCAGGAAGAGAAACACTGCATAGAATGAGGACCACCAGAGTTCCTTGTACCCCGCCCAGGTCAGACAGCATCTAGAGCACTTTTTTCACTTGTGGGCACTACATTTTTGGAAAGTCTTTGGCAAGCAGTGGAAGTGACAAGACTAAAGGAAGCTTGGCGTGAGATCCAAATGGGCTGAAATATTCCAAGAGCATTCATTGAAGAAACTGGCAGGAGGACAATTCATAGATATAAAAGAGAACATATTTGTGTCAACATTTCCATAGCAATCTGTTTTATAATCAATGACGGAGGCACCCTTTCATTTGTACTTCAGCACCTTAGTTCTGAAAGTTCTATGTGACAAAAGTAAAATGATACTTAGGTCTATGAACTTGAAAGCCCTGTGTGAAGAATAGAAACAAATGATATTTTGGAATATGAAATTGGGAAGGGTGACTGAAAACAACAACAAATGGACATTGAGCAAATACAGGTTAGCTTTGACACAATCTTTAAAGCATGGAGGGATTTCTTTTAACAGTATCTCATGGAGGGGATGTCAAAAGAATGGAGAAATTATGGGAGATATTTGTATCCACAAAAGGAGACCAAGAAAATATCATTAACTACCAACTTATGTGCTTCCTTTTCATCTTTATCAAATCTTTATGGAAATGATGACTATACATATTCAGGGTATACTTGATGAATATATGGGGAGAGAACAGGCAGGTTTTTGTAAACAATTTTATACAGGAGACCACATCATTACAGTTACACAGGTGACTAAAAAGTGAAAACAAAAGAGATCCTACTGTGTTTATTGTTAGCTGATTTTTTTGCTTTTTGGAGGGCAATTTAGGGTTAAGTGACTTGCCCAAGGTCACATTACTAGTTTTTGTGTTAAGTGTCGAAGGTCGGATTTGAACTCAGGTCCTCCTGACTCCAGGGCTGGTGCTCTATTCACTGTGCCAACCAGCCACCCCAAGCTGATTTTTTAAAAAAGCACTTGAGGAGGAAGTGACTGCAGGGTCTGAGGGTGTGGAGACCCAGAGCTGGCACAGACCTTGGCAGTAGCCGCAGCAGCAGGTGTTATTGGCAGGCTGGGTGACAGCCTGACCACACTGCTCAGTCACTTGGCCTTCTGGGAGCTGACGCTGAGCTCGGACTGGGCCAGAGATCACCAGCAGTGCCAGCTGTGGATCAAGCGATACATCATGTCCATTTATGAGGAACTTCTGCTAGGAATGTTTGTCATGCCCAATCCCCTTGACATGACTAAGATTATCCTATTCACCCACCAGGGGTAAACCTCATGACATCGGGCAATAACCCCAACTTCTACAAAATGGGAAAGTCTACCTGAGTATTCTGGGTGCTTGTGGCCCTGCCTGGAGCCCAGCCTAGTGTATCTCCTCTGCACTTATCTCCATCCAGTCACTGAAGACTGAAAGCCTCTGCCACACTGAGACTGGCTTTCAGGACAATTCCCCTGAAGGTGCAGGAGATACACTGACTGTTCCTCTGAAACAGAGACAGACACACAGGGGAACTTGAGGGCCTAGGCCTCCTCCACCTCATCCCAGAATGGAGTAGCACCACATCTCCCTGGTGCCCCCACAGCATCCGACCAATGTCAAGAACCAAAGTCTCTCAGACCCCAGAGTGGAAGCAGGCTGTTGCTTGCAACCTTCTTGGCATCCTGATACCAGGGACCATTTTCATCCAGTGCCTAGGGTCAATCCCAAGGTACTGACACAGGAGAGCTTAGAGCATAGTTCTTTGGCAAAAACTGAAGGACATTTCCACTGGGGCAGTTTGCTGTAGATAGAAGGCGAAGACTGAAACTCCCAGAGGATGTTGCCCAGAAGAGTCAATGGGGATACCAGGAGGGAGGGCATGGTCAAGGGGGTTTGGGAGGAGGGAAGGCAAGAGAGGGGAGTAACACATGACTTGTTAAGGTGGTTTGTCTGCCTTTCAGTCTTGAAGCTGGGCCTTCCCCTGCTTAGACCAGTGCAGCCCAGCCTAGTGTGGTGTCCTGGAGCTCATTTCCTGTCCACTTATCATTTCCCCCTAATTTACTAATTTATAGTCACTGTTCCATACAGATCCAAGAAAAGAAACAGTAGTGGAGTCTGGGCTTCAGACTTAGAAGACAGATTCAGATTCAGAAAGCTTTAGCTAGCACCCAAGTCCCTTTCCCTCCTGCCTCTTCCCCACTCCCCTCTGCTGCCATTAGATGGAAATTTGATTGAGACCAACAACAAAAAAGGGTCTTTTCAAATCCAGCACAGGTGCAAGAAAATACTGTTTATTCTCACAATCAGTGATTCTCATGAAAAAGTACCCAATACTGGCAGCCTCTGTCCATTTGGGGTGAGAACACATTATGAGGGAATAGTTCCTTCTGAATTCTCATCCAAACAAGGATATTCTTCCTTTGGAGTGACAGGGAATTGACATTTTTTTTTGAGGAGCGGATGGTCCAGCTACTCTGCTTGGTGTTTGCACTCCAATCTAGGGTTCCCTCACAACTTCACAGTACTTTGGGACCTGGAGGAAATAGTAGTAGAGGGGAAAAACAATGGCAAGGAGAAGAGGGGAAACAGAATGGAGACTGGAGGGCTGTGTTCTAGGCTGTGCACTCTGCCAAATTGACCTGGCAGGGGAATGATCAGAAGGGAACACTGGCACAGTTGGATGTTGGCATGGCTAGTTTTCCTTCCACTTAGCTTTGTTTAGCTGCAGGTATCCTTCTGGCTGGTTAACACAGAAAGACATGATTTGGGCGCTGTAGTACTAGGCATTTCCCTTCCTCCTTATTTTGGCTCTATCCCAAGTTCCCAGTAGGTGGCAAGGTGGGGAAGTGGATAGAGGGCTAGGCCTTGGGAGTCAGGAAGGCTTATCTTCCTGAATTCAAATCCAGTCTTAGACACTTACTAGCTATGTGACTCTGGGTCAGTCACTTAACCCTGTTTATTTCAGTTTTCTCATCTGTAAAATAGCTGTCTAGCTAACCATAAGGCTTTGGTCAGCCTTTAAGTTTTAAAGTCAGCATCCTAACTAGTTCTGAGGGAGAATGACTGGATTCTGTGGAAAAGAGAGGCCAGAGTTTAAAGGGCCTCTGCCTTGTGAGTCAGATGACATATACTTTTTCTGAGGTTCCAGAATAACTGGACTCTATTTAACCTAAACACTTACAATTGTGGGATGGAACTTGTTGGGCAAGAGGGGGAGAATTCCTTGGAAGGGAAAACGAATAGGGTAAAATGGACTTGTGAAGAAGGAAGAAAACCATAAGCAATGATGAATCAGGATCAGTTGTTACTTTACTCAAAACAAATGCCAAGGCTGCTAGTCTACCCATACGTATAGGTCTGGGGTAAGTACCAGACTTAACCCCCAAACTCCCTCAATTGGAGCCGACACAGGTGGTGGATCAGTGCTCTTGGCCTATAGATGTAGTGTTGTCCTTCTACCATTCAAGTGTTTCTACTTCCTAGTGACAATCCTCTCCCTGATCCTGCCATGAGCAGAGCACCTCTGGCATTGTGACCCAACTTTTGTGCTCTAATCTTGAATTGAGAAAATACGTGCGCAGAAGTCACAAGGAGACATCTTTATATCTGACTGCACATAAATGATTTTTTGTGAAATAAAGTATATTTTGGCAAAGAAGAAGCATTTAACTTTGTAGGAGAGCAAAACCAAGCTTTAAAATTCTCCTCCAAGGGGCGGCCAGGTGGCACAGTGAGTAAGAGCGCCGGCCTCGGCATCAGGAGACCCAGGATCGGCTCTGGCCTCAGATATTTGGCACCCACACAAAATAACTGGCTGTGTAACCTTGAGTAAGTTACTTAACCCCAATTGTTTTAAAAAAACGTCTCCTCCAAGTGACCTCTCATTTATATAAAGATCATACAATATTTCTTAATAAATGCAAGCACTGAAACAATTCTGGTCAATGATGCTCTATTCCTTAATTAATTGAAGCATTAAAAACATATGCTCACCAAAGGTGTTCTCCACAGTCCTGAAGAATGCTTTGTTTAGGTCCAAATGGAAGAGAGTTTCCCCATGGATTATGAAGTCCTCCAGAGCTATTATCTATACCCAATATTATGCTGAATATGTCAAACTCCAGAACATGACAATGAGATCCATGATTATTCAAAAGAGATTGGCCTACAAATCAGGAAAAAGTTAGATGGATGATAATGCCTATTGTTTAGATGGTAGCATGCAATGGATTGGCCAATCCATTGAGTTAGAATAATATTGCAATTGGGATATGTACATAAGATGATGATGATGATGATTATATGACATTTATATGGTGGCATATATTACAAAGCTTATTACATGTTGTATTTTTTTATCCTCATAAATACTCTGTGAAATAGGTACTATATATTTTAATTCTATATTGCAAATAAAGAAACTGAGATTCAGAGAAGTTAAATGATTTGCCCATGGTCACAAAACTACTGAGTGTCAGAGGCAAGATTTGAATTCAGGTGTTTCCAAGTCTGAGTCTAACACTCTAAGCCTAGATGAACAATGAGTTTGGCATAAAATTGAATGGGAGGAAGAGAGCAGATGGATTACTTTTGGGAAATTGCACAAAACTCTTAACAACTCCATACTGCTCACCAGTACAAAGGTCCCTTTTTAAATAAAAGTATTCTTCCATTGATGCTCTACAGTGGCATATCTTAGAATACTATGGAATTGATGTTGTGGGTTAACCCAAAAGGCAATGGAAAGACACAGGGTGGTCATCAGTAGGCTGAAGTATATTCATAGTTATAATCTAGGCTCAAGAAGAGATATAAAAGATATCACTGAGGAAATGAATGATGGGAAAGGAGTCAGGCTGGTCATGGATTCAAAGATAGGTAGCCCAGTTTCCTTTTTGGCACCCTTAAAATGTAAAAAAAAAATAACTAGAGGAAATCTTTCAGCATGTTGGGTAGGTACTCTGTGTGGGCATTTATGGAGCAACATGGGCAAGAACTGAACAGGATAAGAAGGCATGGATAGGTTTTTACCAGTCTTATATACACAAGAATATAGATTCATTGAAATATTTGAAACTAGAGCATCATGATGACAAGGAAACTCAAAACCATGTCATATCTCGGTAAGTTGGAGAAGAGAAGACTCAAGAGTAGATGGAATAAATGTATTTAAATATTTGAAGGACTGTCATGCAGTAGAGGGATTACAATTGTTCTTGGCCTCAGAGTGGGAGAACTTGGAGCAATGGGGAGGAATATAAGATATTCAGCAATGGTAGAGTTGCCTTAAGAACCAGAGAATTTTCCTTCCCCAGAGGGTTTTGAGAGTGAATTGGATGAACACTCATTAATTGTAATAATAATAACAATAGTAGCCTATAATAGATAATATATACACAACAAATACACACATGTGTAAATATACTA
This sequence comes from Petaurus breviceps papuanus, assembly GCF_028583685.1. NCBI lineage: Eukaryota > Metazoa > Chordata > Mammalia > Diprotodontia > Petauridae > Petaurus > Petaurus breviceps. Next base: position 1,517,981 of record NW_027187267.1, read on the forward strand.
TATATGTATATACATATAGAAGTATATATATGCATATATACTACATATGTACACATATGCAGTGGGTAAAGTACTAATTCAGGAGTCAGGCACACACACATATATGAATACATACATGTACACAGGAATGCACAGATACATACATATATAGTATACACATATATGTATATGTGTGTAATACATATATGTTTGTTTGTATATCTATCTATATCTATCTATCTATAGCTCACTTTAAAGTTTGCAAAACACTTTACAAACATTTTCTCATTTTATTTTCATAATAACTCTGGCAGGTAGGTGGTATTATTATCCCCATTTTCCTGATCATGAAACTAAGGTCAGTAGAAGTTAAGTGAGGTAAGGTTGCCTAGGGTTGAGCAGCTAGTAAACATCTGAGACTGGATTTGAACTCAGGATTTTCTGACACCAGGCCTTTACCCATCTAGATCACCATCTAGATACCTATTATAGATGGGGGTTTCTACTGAGGTATGGGGTAAACGAAATAGTTTCTGAGGTTCCTCCTATTCATAAGAAGGTAATAGAACATTATTACTGAAAGGGTACTTAGAAATCATGTTTTCTGACCTTCTTCCATCTCACATACTTAGTAATTATGTGAGCCTGGGCAGGCCACTTAACCTCTGCCTGCCTGTTTCTTCCCTCCTATGTTAAACAAGGGAGTGGCAATCAATGGCCTCTAAGGACCCTTGTAATTCCAAATCCATGATCCTATGATCAGCCAATTTCATTCAAAGTATTTCAGTTCAAATTATAGGCATTTTGGAAGCCCCTGGGATGCTCAGCACAGAACCAAACAATTTTTGTTCCATTGATTTTTCTCTAAATCCTTTGTTTCTGTGCAAATAGGAGTAAGAACCAAATCAAAGCTGAAGGCAGTGCCAAAATCAGATCACTTCCTTGGCACCCCACTACATGCCAGCTCTATGCACACTTCAGATGATCTTTGCACTGCCCTCAGCCCTGTTGTATCCAGGGAAGCCTGCTGTTTTGTTAGCAGACCTACAAATGAAATGCCGACATGGTGCCGATGTGCTCCACATGTACCTTTCAACACTGGAGGAGATTTTAGATTTATAGACTTATATTGACTTGGAGCTGGAAGGGACCTTGGAGATTATCTGGTCCAAGTGCTCACTTCATTTAATACTATCCCTGGCAGGTGGTCATCAAATCTTTACTTGAACACTCTCCAGGATATCAAAGGCTCTTATACATTCTTGTTTATTGATCCAAGCATCAGGGAGCTCCCAACTTTGTCAGCAAATACAAAACCACAATTCATCTCTCCTTCTGCTGCCTTGGGTGTTCTCACAGAATCTCAGAGTCAAAGACTTCAGAAGTCGCCCTATCTGAGCTGTGCTGAACAGAGGTCATCTGTGTAGTATCCATCAACACTTGAAGACAGAAAGACACACACACATATACACACCACAGAGACAGAGAAAGATGGAGAGAAACTGAGAGAGAAAGAGAAACACTGGTGAGGGAGAGAAACTGAAGGGGGGGGAGAGAAAAAGAGATGGGAGGGGAAGAGAAAGAGAGGTAAAGAAAAAGAGAGAAAGAGAGACAGAGAAAAAGAGAGACAAAGACAGAGTGAGACAGAGACAGAGCAAGACAGAGATATACAGACAGAGAGACAGAGAGAGAGAGCGAGACAGAGACATATAGACAGACAGACAGACAGATAGATAGATAGACAGACACACAGAATCTATTATTCTTCTGGTTATCATTGTTGTTCTCCATGTGCCCATGTCCCATGCCTATAATGCACTCACCCCTTACCTCTTAGAACTCCTAGCTTCCTTCAAGGCTTTGTTCAAGGGTCATCTAATAAAACCTTTCCCTCTTTCCAGTTATTAGCACCCTCCTACTCATCCCTGAATGATTTGCATTTACTTTTTTTGTACTGACCAATTTGTATATAAGTTATTTATTCCTGAAGAATGTTAGCTCCTGAAGAGCAGGGATTATTTTGGTTTTGTCTTTTTCTCCCTAGTATATAGCATAGAGATAAAACATAGTAGGTGTTTAATAAATAGTGACTGAATAAATGAATATGACATGATCTCCAGTCTCTTCACCCATCTGTCTGCCTTCCTCTGTACTTCTTTAATTTGTCCATGTCCTTCTTAAATGTGATGGTTAAAGTGAGCACAGTTCTTCAGATGAGGTCTGGTCAGGGCAGAGGACAGTGAGTGAGCCTTTCTCAATTGCCCTCAATTGACTCAGATTATCCTTTCACTCCACATCCACCCTTGTCTACATAATATTTGCATTTGCACTTAGAACCACAAAATGGTTGGAGCTTCAAGGACCTTATCAATGTTTCCAGCATCTCCATTTTTTTACATATGAGAACACTGGGGGGTAATGACTTGCCCAAGGTCATTCAGAGAGCCAGTGAGCTAAGGAAGACTAGAAGTCAAATTTCCAGGTGCCCTTGATCAATGTTCCTACTGTCATGCTGCTTCTCTTGAGATATATAAAACTGAATTTTCTAAGTTTCTGTTAGACTAAATGGTTCAGAACAGTCATTGTCAATAAAGTAGAGAGACTATTTCCCTGTAAGATTAATAATTACAGGAAAAAAATCTACATGGAATTAAAAAAAAAACCTGAATGAACCAGTATGACCATTTTCACTGATACAATTATAAAGGCAACAGTCTGTCACATTTCTATAACATTTTAGTGTAAACAATCCCCATTTTTTTCACAGATAGCTACAAAGGATGAGAGGTTAAATCACTTACTCATGCTGACAGAGAAAGCCAACTTTAGAGCCAGGGCCCAAACCCAATAGTTTCTCATTACATCATTGCTCTCCAATTTACTGGACACCCTTTGCTCGTCTCAATATTCTGTTCCTACCATGCAAACCTGCTCCCTACTCCCCCCCTCACCCCCCTCATGCTTGCTCTCCTCCCTCCTCTCAGCCTTTCACAATACTACTCCCCTTATTGAGGTGATGCTAACTCTTCTTGGCCTCTTTCTTTTTTTTCCAACCTAGATTTATACTCTTTTCTTCCAAGAAGCCCTACCTGCCCGACATTCTTGTTTCCTGACTTCCAGGTCAGCTCCCAGTAATCCCTTCTCAACACTCTTCTTAGTTCTAACACACTGTTATCTGGGACTCTGTGCCACTGGAATATTTGTCTTTGTCTCTTTGTCGCATCTTGGGGGATATATCTCATTTCAAACCCCATCAAAAATGGAGCTTCCTAAAAGCAGCAATCTTGTCTCATCCTTCCTCTGGATTTCTCTGCAGTGTCCTAAACAAGCATTTGCTTACAGAAAAAGGGGACTGGAATTGGAGACAAGGAATTAAAAAAGATAGACTTTCCAGTAGAGTGATACATTCCTTGATAGGTTGGACTGATTAAAAGAAAATGCCATCAAAAATGAAAATTGTCCTTAAAAAGTACTTTAAGTAATACTTACACTTGCTGTCAGGATCCAAGCACAGGTGTGATTTCCTTTTACCTCTTTAAACCTGGGAAAGCCTGAGGAAGAGAAAGAATGGAAATGGGTTTTTGGAAACTAAGAAGCAGCATCTATCTACCTTCCAGTTCTGACTTTGAAAACATTTAGGATTCCTGGGTCTGAGGATGTGTAGAAACTTCCCTGGAGATGATGGAGCTGCCTGATGGCTTTGATGTCAACAGCTGTGCTGTGGACCTGAAACAAACATCAGTGGTGCTTAGGCCAGGGCTAATATGGCTATAATGCCCCATAGCGATAAAGTCTTGAGGGAAATCTTGAACCTTGGAATCTGGGGTGTAAAAAAGTCAGGCAGCAAGTTGAATCTTTAAGCAAGTGTGCACAGGCTTGGGAAAGACCTTAATTTAGAAAAACCAAGGTCACTCGTTGCATCCTGGGCCATTGCCAGTCATTCTGACCTTCATTAAAAGGAAAGGGAAGTATGAAATATGAATGGATAGAGTGCTGGATTTGACCTGGGTTCAAAACTTGCTTTTGACAATTTAATCTGTAAAACTAGAGTTCATAGTAGCACCCACCTCCCAGGGTTGTTGTGAGGATCAAATGAGATGACATATATATATATATATATATATGTCTTTTTGGAGAGCAATTGGAGTTAAGTGACTTGCCCAAAGTCACCCAGCTAGTAAGTATGTCAAGTGTCTGAGGCCGGATTTGAACTCAGATGCTCCTGACTCCAGGGCTGGTGTTCTATTCACTGCAGCACCTAACTGTCCCTCAGGATGATATTTTTAAAGCACTTTGCTAACCTTAAAGTGGTATATAAATGTTAGCTCTGATTATTAATAATTTCTATCAGAATTCAAGTAATTGAGCCCCTCTTAATCTCATGTAACTCTTTAAGGCTACCCACTAAATTACAAATGGTTTAAAATGGAAGAGCTATAGAAAGCTACATGAAAGTGAGTTATTAATGAGGTATTTCATTGGACCAGTACGGACAGGCAACATCTGAGCTATAAATCATGGTTTTCTGTGTAGCTTAAGTTATATTCTAATGGATTCCTCTTCCTGGAACTGTATGGATTCCAAGTCTTGAATGAGCAGCTTTGTGGTTCACATAAACTAATTGCCTAATATTCACTCCACTAGTGGTGTGTAGCTACAGATGCAATAATATACAAATAATCAGTTTTTAAAAAATGCATCTAGAGAAGATTCTGGGAAGATGGTGGAGAAGGTCAAAAAACTTTCTGCTTTCCAAATTTACTCGACAAAAAAGACAAACTATCACCTCAGTGCAGCAGAAATAAACATGGGATAAAATAGATGTCCTCCTAAGACAATCTGAGAGGACCCCAGGAAAGATCTGACCTCCAGGGGTGGAGGTTTGACCTGAATGAAGTGCAAATACCTCCAGGCTAACTCTGTAGAATCAATGAACAACAAATCTTATAGGCAACTGGGTTGAAAGGCAGCCTCATTCTTAGAAACTTTCATCTTAAAGATACTGTAGGGGTTTTGACACAGAACAGAACATTGAAGGATCTTCCATTGACAAAAGACACTGAGCACAGCTGTGTGCTGATAAGATGAGTTCTGGGCTTTGGCTGCGGGAGGAGTCAGCACACACCTGATGAATACAATAGTGAGGGGCAGGGATCCTTTTGTTTGGGGATACTTGCAGAAGAGCAGAGTCCCTGGTTTCAGTCTCGGGGCAGAGAGGACAACTGTAGATCACAGCCACTGAAGGGACTGCAGGGTGCAAGATCATTTGTTGGACAGTGAGGCTAGAGGCTCTGGCTGTGGCTTATGAGTGAAGAGGACAGCCCAAGGTTGGGTCTTGAGATAGACCTCAGAAAATAGCAAGAAGAACCTGAGGCTTGGAACATTATTCCTGGCACCTCAGGACTGTTACTTGATTACAGTAATAGATGCTAAAAACAAAATAAAACAAAAAAAAATGAATAAAAATGAGTAAGCAAAGGAGTAAAAACACAACCATAGAAGTTACCAGGGGGATAGAGAAGATCTGGTTTCATATTCAGAGGAAGATAATGGAGCTAAAAAATCCACTCCTTTTTCAATGAGAAAAGACAAACAGGGGCTGCTAGGTGGCACAGTGAATAGAGCACCAGCCCTGGAGTCAGGAGGACTTGAGTTCATCCGGCCTCAGACACTTAACACTTAATAGCCTTGTGACTTTGGGCAAGTCACTTAACCCCAATTGCCCATCCAAAAAGAAAAAAAAAGACAAATGGTCTCAAGCACACACACACACACAAGTTCTTGGGAGAACTTAAAAGGACTTTAAAAATCAAATAAGAGAGATTGAGAAAAAAAATTAGAAAAGATACTAACCCAAGAAAATCTAAAAAATTAAGAAAAGAAAGCCAACCAACTGCAAATAGAAAATAAAAAAACTCAAAGAAGCAAATAATTCCTTGAAAATTAGAATTGCACAAGGGGAAGCTAATGATCTTCTAAGACACCAAGAAATCATAAAACAAAAATCAAAAGAATGAAAAAAATAGAAAAGAGAGTAAAACATCTCATCAGAAAAACAGTTGATCTTGGGAATAGATCATGGAGAAATAGTATAAAAATAGTCAGACTAGAAAATTATGATTAAAAATCTTGATACAATATTACAAGAAATCATCAAGGAAAATTGCTCTAAAGTTCTAGAATAAGAAGGCAAAGTAGAAATAGAAAAAAAAAACCCACTGATCACCTGAAAGAGATCATAGGAGGAAAACTTATAAGAATATCATACCCAAGCTTCAAAGCTCCCAGGTTAAGGACAAAATATTGGAAGCAACAGGAAAAAAAACCCCAACAATTTAAGTATCATGGAGTTACAATAAGGAATACACAATATCTAGCAGTTACTACATTGAAGGATTGTAGATCTTGGAATACTATCTGTAGAACAAAAAAGTTGGTGTTATGACCAAGGGTAACTTAACCAGCAAAGTGAACTATTATCCTGAATGAAAAAAAAAGACATTTAATGAACTCAAAAGACTTTCAGGTTTTTGTGACAAGACCCCCAGAACTTAAGGGAAAATTCAATATAGATCATCCAGTAGTAATCAATCCAGTAATAAGGTAAACATTAAAGATGAATTATAAAGGACTCAATAAGGTGTAATGGAAATGCAAATTTAAAGATCTTCCCTGCCCTTAGGCCCTTTGATAGGCTTAAGAGACTCTGTGAATCTTTCTTGATTTGAAAATATACTCTGCCTCCTAATAGGCTGAATGTGGTCACATGGAGCCTGTGGCAGGAGGCTTTGTTTTCAGGAATTCCCAGACCTTGAAGCTGTGTGATTGGGCAGTGGGTCAAGAGGGTGGTTACATTCTCTGACCGATGAGAAGGCTATATAATCCCTGATGTGAGGCTTTGCTTTGGGGTTCACTTTGAAAAGTGTTGTGTGATTTGATCAGATGAGACTCTGGGAAGCCATTGTTGAGAGCCCCCTGGCTTTGAAAAACCCAGATGTTGATTTGGTATGGATGTAATAGTTGGACATTTTTGAAACCTGTCTACTTGATCTGTTTCTCTGTCTTGATAATTCTGTCTGTATACTCTAAAGTTAAGAGAGCTGACGTTCCCCCCCTGAACTAGGTAAAAGATACATATTTGACTGATTAAAGTAAGCTTGTTAACCCATTTTGAGTTGCTTTCCTTTAACAAAGCAGATCTAAGAACCTGTGTTGGCAGCCACCCTGGGGTGCTTGCTGATAGATAAGGTCAAATTGTTTACTTTGTATATGTGAAAATATTAGTAGTACTCTTACGATTGTCATCATTATTTGGGTAGTTCAAAAGAAAGGTGTGGGTTGAGCTGAATATGATGATGTAATTCTAAAAAAACAAAACTGTAGGGAGAGATAAAAAGGAGTGATTATCTCATACAAATGATGTATAAATGGAAAAATTGATACAGAAGAAACTAGCAGGGGGGAGGGTGGTTAGTGTTGGAACCTTACTCTTGGTGGGAATGGTTTGAAGAGGGAACAACATATGTATCTAGATGGGTAAAAAAACCTTCTAACTTTGAAAAGAAATAAGAGGGCAAGGTGGGGGGAGAGGAGAAGGAAGAGATTTTTGGAGGGATCTGTAGGTTAAGGAATAGGAGGGCAAAGTGGTGGGTAGAAGTAAAGCAGAGGAGTGAGGAGGGATAGGATAAATAGAGTGAGAAAGATAGTGAGGAAAAATAGGAAGGAGGAAAATACACAACAAGTAGTTTAGCTTAGAATGTGAATGGAATGAATCTATTCATAAAACAGAAATGGATAGTAGATTAAAAATTTGAATTCAACAATATATTGCTTTCAGGAAACATTATAAAAATGAGAGATATACACAAAGATAAAATAAAGGGCAGGAGTAGAATTAAGTATGCAAAAAAGCAGGGGTAGTAATCATGATTTCAGACAAGAGTAAAGTTAAATTAGATTTAATCAAAAGTGAAAAATAGAGAAACCACACTATGTTTCACAAGTATATTATATCTGCCAGAAGAGACACAACAACTATTTGAATACAAAGATAAAACACTTTTTATACAAATAAACTCAGTTCTAAATAATTGAAGTAATATATATTGTTCATGGGTAGGTAAAGCCAACATAATTCTTAAAATGACAATTTTACCTAACTAATCTGTTTATTCAATGTCATCCCAATTCAATTACTAAAAATTTTTTTACTGGGTTAGAAAAAAATAATAAAGTTCATTTGGAAGAACAAAAGGTCAGGACCTTCAAAAAAACCAGGAAATTGTTGACAGAATACTGGACTCAGAGTCGGGAAGACCTGGGTTCAAATTCTACCTCACACACTTGTGAGAATTCTCCACAAGCACTTTATCAGCTTACTTTTGTGTGTTAATCCTCAACTAGTTTCCTGTAATGGGGTTCTACAGTATTAGGGGAGGGACTAGCAGAGTGGGAGGACTCCAGAGGATGTTGAAGAATTTGACTGGTGAGAAGGAGGAAAGGGGAGAGTCTCCATTTTCTGGAATAGGACTGAGAAACAGCATCGGAAGTACAATACTAAATTGCATTTCCATATTCCCATGTTCCCAACTTGGCCCTAATGATGCCAGTACCACCAGTAATTGGAAGTCAACAGTGCTTGCAAATCATGCCCCTGGAAGTGCCCCTGTAGCCCTGTTAATCTTCCAGAGCTCACAAAATCATCTAGCAGGAAGGAAAAACTCAGTTGGAACTGTTCAGTCTTTTAAATGCACGTTCCATTCCATATTCATAATCACTTAACAAGCTTTTCTTTATCAAGAAACAAGGAGATACAAAATAGTTTGCACACATTCTGAACTGTGAAGTAAGACTGTATTATGTGTCATCAATTAGACAACAGTCAGCAAACATTGATTAAACTCCTACTATATGCCAGGGCAGCTAACTGGCGCAGTGAATAGAGTACTGGGCCTGGAATCAGGAAGACATCTCCATGAGTTCAAATCCACTCTCAGACACTTACTAGCTGTTTGAACCCAGACAAGTAACTTAACCCTGTTTGCCTCAGTTTCTTTATCTGTAAAATGAGCTGGTAAAGGATATGACAAATCACTCCAGTATCTCTGCCAAGAAAACCCCAAATGGGGTCACACAGAGCTGGATATGATTAAAATGACTAAACAACAAAAATTTGCCAGGCATTGTGCTAAGGATTGGGGACATAAAGCAATGCCAAAGACAGTTTAACAGTGCATTGGGGGATATGATGGGAAAGCAACTGTGTACAAACAAGATACATACAGAGTAACTTAGAGATCCTCAACAAACAGAAGGTACTGGCATTAAGGAAGGTGGAGAAAGGCTTTTTGTAGAAGGTGTGATTTTAACTGGCACTGAAGAAAGTCAGGGAAGCCAGGAGGAAGGAACGAGTTAGAAGAGAATCGAAGGCAGGGGAGACAGCCAGTGAAAATTCAGGGAGTGGGGGAGATGGCTTGTTCTGTGGGAGGAACAACAAGCAGGTCAATATTGCTGGATTGCAGAGTGCCTGCAGATGAGTAAGGTGTAGGAAGACTGGAAAAGCAGAAGGGGGATCAGTTATAAAGGATTTCGAGTGCAAAACAGAAGACCTTATATTTGCTCCTAGAGGTAATAGGGAACCAGAGAAGTTTTTGAATTGTGAAATGACATGGTCAGGACTGCTTTTTAGGAACATTGCTTTGACCGCTGCTTGGAGGGTGGACTGGAGTAAAAAGAGATTTGTGGCAGGGAGACTGACCAACCAGTAGGCTGTTGTAATAATGAGAGATGATAGGGACCTGCATTGGGATGGTGGCAGTGTCAGGGGAAAGAAAGGAGAATGTAAGAAAGATGTCACAAGGGTAAAAATTGGACAGACTTGTTAATAGATTGGGTATAAGGTTGGGGGAGGGAGTGATAGAGGGTGTAGGGTGGAGGTTGACTCCTTGGTTGTGAACCTGGGGGACTGGGAGGATGGTGGTGCCTTGGACAATAATGGGGAATTTCAGAATGGGGTATTCTAGAAGCTGGTTCCATAAGAATTATCATAGGTTGACACCAAATAGGAGTGAATGAACATACTTAAAGAACAGGGCTTCTATTGGATAATCCCCCACTTACACTAGGATGAAATAGAAACTCCTCCTTCTGGCATTTAAAGACATCTACAGTATGGTTCCAGCTATCTTTCCAGGAAGACCTCACATCAGTCTCCCTCACACACTAGATGTTGTAGCCAAATTGACTTACTAGCTTGTCCCTGAACATAACATTGGAGCCCTCACCCCTTGTTCCTGGCCTGGCTGTCCCAACAGGACTAGAAGGTTCTCCCTTAGGGTGTCACCTAGATTTGGAATTTGGAGGGACTTCAGAAGCTATGTATTCCAGTTATCTCATGTTGTAGATGAGTCAAGGGAGGCCCTTGGAGGTTGAGTGATTTGCCCAAGGCCATAAGGCAACCAATCTCACTGCTGTTTTTGGGAATCCGTAGCTCCTTTCAAGGCTGAATTCTAGTGGTATCTTTTCCACTAGGCTTCCCCCAGCCCCAACTAAACTGCTAGTGCTCTCCCTCACCTACAAGAATTTTGTGTCTACCTATCTGTGTAGTTGTCCATAGAATCATACATTTAGAGCTAAAAGGAATATTAAGGGTCATTCAGCACTTAGTCTTGTTTTCACCTGGTAGAATGAGGGTAAAGACCAAACATGTATTAGTAAATGTTTAATAATCATCTCTCTGAGAAAAAAAATTATACATGAAAAAATTTTAAGTTTAATCTCAATTATTAACATTTTCTCTATCATTTTTTGTTTTTTTATTTAAAAGTTTACTTTATTTTCAATTTTCTTTCTCCATCATCTTTGAAAGTATAGATAATCAATAAAATCAAGCCCTGATTTGTAAAGCCTACCAAATTCCAAGGTGCAAATGTTCACTGTAAATTTAGCCATTGGGTCTCCAGAGCCTAAAGGAGTTGGCACCTCACCATTATCAAAATCTATCACAATTTTGTGTTTATATCTCTGGTGCCTAGAATTAGTGATTGCCATGTAGTCAGAACTTCATAAAGGTGTGTTGAACAATGGAAGAATAAAAGTAAGATAATATTAATACTACTTATCTTACAAGGCTGTTTTTAAAGCACTGTATGAAACTTAAAGCCCATAGCTATGCATAGCACATTTCATTAGGCTGTACATTTAGCAAATTTGATTTTTTCTGGTCAATTTTTATTGAATATTAAATTATAAAATACAAAATTTTTATTCAATAAAATTAAAGAAACAAAGTAAACTAAACTCGATTAAAAATAATAAATGAACTTACAATAAATTTAAAAATGATAAATAAAATAACATAATGTTTTTGAGACATTAAGGTGTGTCCAAGAACATCTGGCACATCATGGACACACACTTAAATGAACTTAACATAGATGAATTATTATTACTGATCCAAGAAACTCTGCCTAATACCCTTTGCAATACCATTTCTAGGGCTCTATCCCAAAGAGATCTTACAAGTGGGAGGAGGACCTGTATGTACAAAAATATTTATAGCAGCTCTTTTTGTGGTGACAAAGAATTGGAAATCAAGAAATTGGGGAATGGCTGAACAAGTTGTGGTATATGAATGTAATGGAATACTATGGTGCTGTAGGAAATGATGAGCAGACAGACTTCATAATAATCTGGAGAAACTTATATAAACTGATGCTGAGTGAGGAGAACAGAACCAGAAAAACTTTGTACACAATTACAGACACATTGTGTCTGTGATGACTAACTTTGATAGACTGGGCTCCTCTCAGCAATGCAGTTATAAGACAACTCCGAAAGACTCATGATGGAGAATGCTATCCATATCCAGAGAAAGAATTACAGAGTCTGAAAGCAGATTGAAGCAAACTACTTGCTCTCTCTCAGTTTGTTTAGTTTAGTTTTGTTCTGTTCCTTCTTTCTCGTTCATTCCATTGGTTATAATTCTTCTTTACAACTTGACTAATGTTTAATGTGAAGGTATTTGTAGAGCCTATATCAGATTGCATGCTGCCATGGTGGGGATGGTGGGAGGAGAGGGGGAGGGAGGGGGAGAAAATTTGGAACTCAGGGGATTGTGGAACTGAATGTTGTTAACTAAAAGTAAATAAATTTGATGTGAGAAAAAAAAGGAAAAATTAAAAAGCTGGAAATGACACTATTCAAAATAAAAAAAGAAACTCTGCCTAGTGGTATTATGGTAAATTGCTTGGCCTGCTGTGCAAAAACTATTTCCCTTTGGATATCTGAGAAGAGAGGAGGACAGTTTGGACAATGTTATTCTATTGATATTTCTAGGTTGAAGAAGACCCTTGGGAGCTAATTCCTTTTTCCTAAGAGCAGAACCCTAAGCAAAGAATGTAGTTGGGGGAGACCCAACAAGGGGGAATAAGAGAGAGAGATTGAAAGATATATTGAGAGATGTGGAGAGGAGAGAGGGAGGAAGGGGGAGAGAGAGAGAGAGAGAGAGAGAGAGAGAGAGAGAGAGAGAGAGAGAGAGAGAGAGAGAGAGGTATAATCAGTGATCTGAGCCTCTAGAAAATTTGTTGAAATACTTTGGTGTATTGGAAGAGGTCCAGCCTGCTTTGGGGAGATTGCCTAGCCCTGTGAGAGAAGAATCAACAGCCTTTGTGATTACCAGTTTTATTATACAAATCCACTTTTCATAAGATCATAGACTTAGAAACAGAAAAAAATGCAGAGGCCAAACCCCTCATTTTAGAGACAGGTAAACTGAGGTCCAGAGAGTTTAGGTGACCTACACAAGGTCACATGAGTAGTTAGTATCAGAAGTGGGACCTTACTTTATTTCCTCTGACTTCAGAGTCAATGTTCTTTCCTTTAGAATCAGAAGGTACCTTAGAGATCATTTAGTTCAATGGTCTTATTGTACAGATGAGGAAACTGAGGCCCAGGAGAGGTGAAGAAACATTCTCATGGTCACCTAGGCATCAGAATTGCCAGGTAAGACCAGGTGTTCTGATTCTAAGTGCAGGGGTCTTCCATTACATCATGTGCCACTCTATGTTTATATCTATATTGTCCAATCAACCAAATAGTTGTTTGTTATCTTGATTTAGTTGTTTATGTGCAACATGAATTGGTTGCTTTAACAATTAAAATCTGGATCAGTTTTCACATCTACTTTTGCACAAATACTTTACTGAACTGATGGAAAACTCTAAATTCTAAAACTGATTGGTTACTTCTGAAAACAAACAAACGAAAATTGCATCAGCCCCTTGGAGAAGAAGAGCATCCCTCAGACTTTCAGGCTGGGAGAGGACACATAATCATTGACTCATTGAATGTGAAGATAACTCGACTAAGAAAATGTTCTGGGCATAAAGTCAGTCAGTTTAGGCCCAGAGAGAGTTAAGGGAGTTTCTTGGCACTAGATTTAAAGAAGCGTCTTTCATAGAAGAGGAGGAGTTAGTGGCCTTTTCTCACATTGAGGGCTCTTGCATATAGTCTTAGGTCCTAGACTGACTGAGGGGAGGGCTCTCTAGACTCAAATGACTTAGCTATCTGAGTGAAGGGAAGGGCCACCTAGCCTATGAGTTGAGAAAATGTATTGAAAAGACTCTGCATACTTCGAGGAAGATACAAATGCAAATGATGATGATAAGAGATTCTTTCTTGTGTACCTTTCCCTCCATGTTGTTTCACCCATTAGAATATAAACTTCTTGAGGGCAGGCACTATATTTGCTTCTCTTTATACCTCCTGCACTTGGCACAATGTTTGGCACATGGTACGTTCATAATAAATACTTGTTGACTAACTCATTGACTGGAAAATGTTCTGCATACTCTAAACCCCGAAATAAATGTTAGTGATGGTGAAAATGATAACTGACTTCTGTCTCATTTCATTCTATTCTGAAATGGTTTGCATATAGTAGGCGCTTAATACATATTTACTGACTGACTACTATTTTATTAAAATTAAATTAAATTTGGCAAAAATTTTATAGAATCAAACAGTTTCAAGGTTAGAAGGGACCCCAGAGATCATCCTTTCCAACTTCTCCCTGAATAAGGAACTATGTTAACTGCTGGGGGAGATATAACAACAACAAAATTTCACTATCCCTGTCCTTGGGGAGACTATGATCTGATAGAGTATGGGACCATCCTGAGAGAGAGAGGCAGAAGAAATCCCTCAAAGGGATTTCTGCAGAATAGACAACCTGCAGCCTATCTCATCAGAAAGAGGAGGAAGGAAGATAGGGAATCCATAAGGCAGGACTTGTTTCCTAGGATAAAGCACTAAATTTCTATAGCACTTCTGCCTCTGGCAAGGAAGATCCTGGCAATAAAGCATGTCGTATGTATACAGGATTTAAAATTGGAAAATGAGTTCAACAATTGCCTATTGCAACCTCATCATTTTGTATGTGAGGAAACTGAGGTCTTGAGAAGTCACTTGGTCAAGTTCATGCTATTAACTAAGAGTTATGGTTTGAATTCAGGACCAATTGACTCCAGACCCATTTCTCATGCCTATACATCACAAAATTATAAAATCACAGAATATGAGGGTGAAAAAGAACTTTCAGTATCTCCCCCTGTCCCTGTCTAATTGGTACACAGAGAGAATCCTTACTGAGATCATAACAGTAGAAATGGAAGGATCTTAGAGGCCATTGAGTCCAACTCCCTCATTTTACTTATAAGGAAATTGAGGAACATGGATATGACTGTGCCATAAGAAATGATGAATGTGATGAATACAGAGAAGCATAGAAACATCTACATGAACTGATGTAGGGTGGAACAAGGAGAGTCAAGAAAACAATATATGGTCACTACATGAATGTAAATGGAAAGAACTACCTACCACACACCAAGAAATCAGAAGCTAATATGGACAAAATATAAAGATCAAGCATGACTTGAGAAAAGAGAAGAGAGGATGGTCCCAATCTTCTCCTTTGTGGAGATGGTGGTTTCATATGTGTTGTACATTGCAAGTGGGTTTTTTGGGGAATTTTTCAAAGTATTGATTGATTGTGTTGATTTTTCCATGTCTTTTGCTTTTCTTTTATCTTTAGAAAGTGTATTTATTATGTAGGTTGTCTCTCTGGGAAAGGCAGGGGGAGGAATACTGGGGAAAACTATGGTGATGCAAAAAAGAGACATTAATAAAAACTTTTAAAAAAGAAAAAAAGGGAATGAGAGATGTGGAGAGTGATCTGTCCTTGTATCTGGCATAGGGTAATAACGACTAGGGGAAGTTTGATATAATTGAAAGAATGTTGAGTTTGGCAACAAATAGTGTAGGCTTAGGGTCAGAAGACATGGAATCTATTTCCAGCTTTCCACTTAATAGCAGTTTGACCTTGGGCAAGGCACTTAACATTTACTTGCCTCAGTTTCCTCATCCATAAAGTGGGTATGCTAATAATTGCATTATCTACTTCAGAGATCCAATGTAAGGAGCAGTTCAGATAATGAATATAAAGTGTTTTTATACATGCAAAGTACTATATAAATATGGATTGTTGTTATAATGATGTTCATGTCTTTTGAGTCTCCAAGTGCCCTTAGGGCTGAGACCACTTGTGAGAAAAAGGTTACTATTTTCCATGAGAAACTTAGTTACTAATTATCCCCTGTGAAACTTCTCCATAGCAGCAATTCCAGTGCCAAGAGACCAGTAAACTTACCTCTCAAAATTAAGAGCCCTAACTTGTGGTCACTGAAAACTTGAAGACTCACTGCTGTGGCCAGAGAAGGAGAGGAGTACAATGGAGAGAGGAGGCTCATTGTCCTGATGATGGTCAGAATCTCTGACCAGTTCCAAACCACTGCCTTGTTGCTTCCCATGGGCAAAGATTAATTTCCTTTTCTTCTTCCTCATTGTTCCTTGTTCACCTTTTTGACTAGCACCTGGTTTGCTAGTTGCTTTTAACTGATAACACTGGGGAAGCCCATCTGTGACATATTTGGGAGGAAGCAGGCTCGGCAGTTGGAGCATCTCCTTGGACTGGAACACCTGTCATATTGCCATTTTGAAGAACTGCCAAGGAGTGAGGACAATAGAACTCTTCTGAGGGAATCCCTATCATTGTAGCTTCCAGGTAAGTGGGGGCCGTAGAGGTCATGCCTACACCACAGGGAGGGACAATGGTGAGGATCCCACCCAGTGCTACTACATCAATGCCAAACATTGTCATTCATGTGTTAAAGTGGCTTTGTATCTTCTGGTATTCAGATAGACTTTCTATACAGACTAAATGAGCAGAATCATTGCCTAATTTCTATTTCTTTCTCTATATAAAAGAAAAAGGGCTACACTAAGTGGGCTAATATGCTGACCTCTGTTCTGATGGGGTTAGACAATGATTGGAGACCCATGTGAAGATCAAAAAGAGACTGTGGTGTACTGGATAGAAGGTTGGTCTTGAAGTGAGGAAGCAAGTTTCTCTCTCTGATATGTACTAGCTACATGACAATAGACAAATCCCATTTCAACATCTTGGGCAATTCTCCAAGACCAGAATTTAGAAACAATTGTTGATGTGCTTTGGTAGGGGAGTTTTCACACCAGGAAACCCTTATACTTATGAATTACAGGTCAAAACAAAATGAAATGCTCCTGTTTTTTAGTTAATTTACACTCTCAACCTACTTTCAGACCCAAGGTCTCCTTTGATCCTCACAACAAAAGGTGGATGTGATTAATTAATTTGGCTGATGAGAAATTTGTGAGTAAGAGTAGGTAACTTACTTTACTTTAGAAGTTACTTTGGGCTGCTAGGTGGCACAGTAGATAAAGACTCATCTCATAAGTTCAAATTTGACTATATTACCCTGGACAAGTCACTTAATACTGTTTGCCTCACTTTTTTTTACCTGTAAAATGATCTGGAGAGGGAAATAGCAAACCATGCTCTTTGCCAAGAAAACCCCAAAAAGGGGTCATGAAGAGTCAGAAATGATCGAAACATGACACAATAACAAAGTTATATTAGTGGCAAAAAAGATAAGATTGAAACCCAAGTTTCTTCATGCGCATACCTCTATCTGGACTCCCTGCTCTCCTTCCCCTCCCCCTTTTGGTACTTTCTTCTTTAGCACTCAAACGCAGTTAACAGGTATGTTTTCTACCTTACTCTGGGCTGACTGTGATCATGCCTGGAACTTCCCATTAAGCAATTGGGGTTAAGTAACTTGCCCAAGTTTACACGGCCAGTTATTTTTTTTGTGGGTGTTAAGTATCTGAGGCTTGAACAGATCCCGGATATTCCCAACTCCGGGGCTGGTTCTCTTACTCACTGCACCACCTAGCCTCCCTGATCCTTACATTTTTATAACACACTGTAATTTTCAAACCACTTTCATGTACATTTGATTGTGATATTTCTGAGGTGTCACAAACTTGAGAGGTCACAGACTTTGGAGGTCATATAATCTAACTGTAACTCAAATCGTCAACCTCATATACATCTCCAACAAATGGTCATCTAGCCTCTCCCTGAAAATTAATGAAATTCATGTTTTTTTTACCCAATCTCCTTTCTAAGATAGCCCATTTAATTTTTTTTTCAGCAGCTAGCATTTGTGTAGCACTTTAAAGTCTGCAAAGTGCTTTACAAATGTATCATTTTATTATTGTCATTTTTGACAGCTAGAATTCTTGGGAAGTTTTTCCTGATGTTGAACATAAAATCTGCCTCTCAAATGGCCCAGGTCTCTCTTCCCTCCTATTATCTCTCCTTTTTTTCCTCCTTCCTTCCTTCCTTCCTTCCTTCCTTCCTTCCTTCCTTCC
>NW_027187267.1:1535873-1539689 GCF_028583685.1 Petaurus breviceps papuanus
CCTTCCTTCCTTCCTTCCTTCCTTCCTTCCTTCCTTCCTTCCTCTCCTCTCCTCTCCTCTCCTCTCCTCTCCTCTCCTCTCCTCTCCTCTTCCTCCTCCCTCCTTCCCTCCCTCCCTTCTTTCCCTTGTCTTTTCTTCCCCAGTCCAGATAAAGGTATTGTTCAGAAACCTCTCCTCTTTTCCATACTCCTATTGACAGTCTTAGAGCAGTATTCATTTGCTACTCCATTTTCCGAAAAGTAGCAACTTGATTCATTCTCTTTCTTGCCTTTTTTTTTCTAGGCTAATATAGGATGTAATTCCCAATGGTGAGCTTTGTGCTATGTTTTTTCTTTGCTCTCTCTCTATAACTTTCATACAAAATTGAGTTTTTGGAAGACAAAGGACTATCCCCCTTATGCATGCCTTTACTAGTTGCATTTGCAGATCTTTCCCCTACCATAATTTCTTCAAAGTTTTTTTTGGAAGAGTTTTCTTCTAAGCTGCCTTAAACCAGAAATACCTATTCATAAAGCAGGCAGCAGGGAGTAGTAGAAGGCACTCCATATCTTATGTTGAGGAATTCAGTCCTACTCTATGCCTTTTCATTCACCACCTGCCCATCCTAACGCAAGTCAATTCTATCTTTGGAACTTTGTCTGTCTATTCACTTGTCCTTCACACCAGATGCTCCTGGAGTCCAGGTATTCCATACCTTGGAGTGGCAAGTTGCCCTAAGAACTACAACACCTGCTCAGATACATGGGTTCTTGAAACTTGTTCTCGCTTTGAATGAAACCCATTGTGTTGTCCCTTTAACACACCCCATTCCTGGAAAATTATGTCATGAAGCCCTAGGAGTGATCTCCCTCCATAGGCAGTATTATCTCCTCTCCCCTATTCTAAATCTGTGCCCCATCCTCAATACCATTTCCCTCTTCTTCTAAGACAAGTCTTCACCCCTAGAACAGTTTCTTTTAGAGAAACAAAAGTCAATAATCTTTTTTTGCCTCATTTGGGAGTTTATGGATCCTACACCCCCCCCCCAGCCCCTCCTTCCACCCAAACAACTTTCTTCTGTGCTTTCTCATGTCCCCAGTTATTGATTTTTCTTATAAGGGATGTGGTTTTTAGTCCAATGCACAGCAATTCAATTGTTCTTCTTTTCTCCCCTCCGATTCTTTTGACCCTCTAAGATATTTTGTCCCTTAGATTCTTTTCCTCTCTAAATGGCTTCTTTTTGTTATTTCACTGACCCTCAAATGATGTGTTTGGTTTTTAAAAATTTTTCCTTAATGCTGGAATCATGATGGGACTGATTTCATTGCTTTGTTTCTTTCCCCCTCCCAATTATACTTATTTACCTTTCTTGTGTTTATTTTGATTCATATAATAAATTTTGAATTTTTTTGCTTATTTCTGTTTTCTTTTGAGGGAAATGTTCACATCGTTCCCTTTTGTTGAAAGTCTATCATTTTAAAAACATTTTTATTAATTTCATTAACTATTTCCTAATTGCATGTAAAATTTTAACAACCACTTAACAACTGAGTTCAAAATTATCTTCCTCTCTCCCATCTCACTCTCCTCATCTGTCTTTTTTTCCCACTGATGATTCAACTCAGTTTTGCAGAATGTTATTTGTTAGTGCAATCTGATCTTTTCTTTTTAGAACACCATATTCCAATTATCTCCTTGATTTCTCATAAATAAGGAACTATCTTGCAAGATTTATACTGATATTGGAGGATTCTCTTCTGGTTACCTGAAAGGTATGTTGATTGATATTTATATTCAGAAATTTTGTTACCACATTTCTTTGTGAGTTAAATTTTGGGTTATTGTTTTATTTTTTGATGTCTCATAGATTGTGGTTAGTAGAATTTTAGTTTTTCCTCTATTCCAAATACTTCTGTATTTTTTTTTGCAGGAGTGGTGAATATTATTCTTGGAAGTCTCAAACCTCTTATTTCATCATATTTTACAGGGAGATCAATGATCCTTGAATTCATTCTGTGAATTTTGTCATCAAAGTCAATAGCCCTATCTTGAAAAAATGTCGCATTCTTTCAAAGCTATATTATTTTTAAAATTTTCTACCAGTTTTCTTTTACTTCTGCATTTCTGAGCTCCAAATCTTCTATTCCTCTTTTATACTTTATTTGAAATTATCTTTGTCATACTTTTTAAGTGCCCACATTCTTGATTTAAAAAAAATCTTTGAAAGTTCTGACTTTGACCTTGATTTCCATCCTTGTTTCTTTTAGGTTTGAAGTTTTAAAGTTTACCTTTTGAAACATTCTGGAGCTTTTTTTTTTCCTTCAGTTATTTCATTATCATCTTTGTGAGTCTACTGTAACGGATTGCTCTCATCGGGAATTTTCTGTAGCATTTATTTATTGTATTTTGTTTTTTTTTTCTGTAGCATTTATTTATTGTATTTTGTTCTTTTCCAGATTGTCCCCATATTCTTGTTGGTCAGTGATGCTCTTTTCCTCATATCATTTATTTTTATATTTTTATTATCCCTTTATTCCATTTTTCACTTTACTTGCTTCTTTAAAATAATAAAGAGGAATTGGTTTTAGGCATGTCCTTTCACTGAGCCATATTGCTTGAAACAAATTGTCTGATTTTATTTTTCATTTTTTCTTTTCATCATTTTTGGTTGACTTTTTAGCTTCTAGGGGGTTCAACTCTCTTGGGGTTGGGCTTTTACTCCACCTTTCTCTGCTTTCTTGTTGGATACTGTTTCCCTTATGTTCCAGAGTGTTGGATGAAGCTCTGTATTTCTGGACATGTCTCTCATCCATGGTTACATTCTTTTTACTTTCCAGATTACTAAAGGTGGATAAAATTAACTGTATCCTCTATTAAGTAGTGGGGTGTTGCTATTGTATCACCGCTGAAGAGAGTCTCCAAGAGGTAATAAGAATGTCTACCATTGCCGGCTTATACTCAAACTGTCTCTTGACTTTATTTCTGGACGACTTTTCTCTTCTGTTTCTTACTGTGTTAGAAAAAGCTCCACACTTCCAGATCTCTGCCATTCACAGATTCTACTTTCTATTATTCAGTACTATAGCTGGGTGAGTTTTTAATGACCTTCCTTTCATGGTGCATGCATGTGTGCGTGTGTGTGTGTGCGTGTGCGTGTGAGCGTGTGTCTGTGTGATATTTGACTAAGTCACTGAGAAGAGAAGCCTCTAAGAAGCAATGATATATACCAAGGTAACCATTTAGAGTAGATCTGCTGAGGTAGTCAAGGAGCAGTGGGCACTAGGTTAAACTAGATATGATGGGCCAGTAATATAGACTTGTGGTTTCTCATTCCACTTTCAACCCCAGTAGGAATATTACAGTCATGGGAAGACAGCCACTACAAAGGCATGGAGTTTGAAGATAGAGTGCTGTTTTGAATTCAGTAAAGTGGAAGAAGATTGGACATATCTTTTGGGGAAAATGTCTCCTTTCTTTTCTTATTTTTTCAATAAATTTCTTGCTATTTTGGGGTGGTTGGGGTTGGAACTATGCTTAGACACAAGCTCTCTCTCTCTCTCTCTCTCTCTCTCTCTCTGTCCCTCTCTGTCTCTCTCTCTGTCTCTCTCTGTCTCTGTCTCTGTCTCTCTCTGTCTCTCTCTCTGTCTCTGTCTCTGTCTCTCTCTGTCTCTCTCTCTCTCTCTCTGTCTCTCTCTCTCTGTCTCTCTGTCTCTCTGTCTCTCTCTCTGTCTCTCTCTGTCTCTCTGTCTCTCTCTGTCTCTCTGTCTCTCTCTGTCTCTGTCTCTGTCTCTGTCTCTCTCTCTCTGTCTCTCTCTCTGTCTCTCTGTCTCTGTCTCT
>NW_027187267.1:1539789-1567707 GCF_028583685.1 Petaurus breviceps papuanus
TCTCTCTCTCTCTCTCTCTCTCTTTCTCTCTCTCTCTCTCTCTCTCTGTCTCTCTCTCTCTCTCTCTCTCTGGATGTAGTTCCTGCTTGATGGATTGGCCTGAAGATAATTTGACTTGTGTGACTTTTCTCTCTATCCACCAGTTAGTGACTTTGTGCAATGAATGTGTCTGTTTTTTGTGTTCTTCAGAGAGTCATAATGTGTTATACATTATTTTACAGATTTTCAAGGAATCACAGGGAGAGGAGCAAACACCATCAAACAAAGAATAATATTCCAGAAAAACAGAAGGAAAATGATGGGATATTCCTACATCATTTTCCAGAGATCCCCAGAAAAGGCTTTATAATATCCTTGCTCTATATGTAGAAGATATATAGCTAGGTCACAATTACTGTGAATAATGAATCCCCCTGAATTAGTCACATTATTTGCATTATTTCTGCCTATTTACATTAAATTGGAATCAGCATATCTCTTGGTAAATAAAATACCTCACATTTACAGAGATTTGCAAGGTTTATAATATATTTTTTCTCACCATAACTCTGTGATAAGCATTAGAGTTTTATTTCCCTTTTTCAGATAAGGAAATGGAGGCTTACAAAAGCTAGCTAAAGTATTCAGGTAGACATGGCAAATATCTGAGGCAGAATTTGATCTTTTGAATCTATGCTTGGTACTCTTACAGAAACATATGGCAATACATTTCAGTATCTTTGCCAAGAAAAGCCCAAATGGGATCATGAAGAGTTGGACATGATTAAAATGACTGATCATACACACACACATGCATACACACACAGACTCTCAATGGGAAGGAGATGTGCTTGGAACTGAATCTTGAAGGAAGTTAGGGAAGTCAAGAATATCAGGACGAGTCAAAATTTTCCAGTCATGAGAAGACAGCAAGTACAAAGGCATAGAGTTTGAAGATGAGTGCCAGTTCAGTAAAGTGAAAGAAGATTGAGCAGATAGGAAGAGCTTTAGATGTTAAACAAAATATTTCATATTGAATCTGGTGGTAATAGGGAGCCACTGGGGTTTGTTGAGCAAGGTAATGATATGATAAGCATAAGACATCTTATGTAAGAAAAGTGTAAGACACAATGGAGCCTAGCTGAAAATAAAATAACAAACTACTTCAAGAATTCATTAAGAAATAGCATAGTACAATGAAAAGAGTACAAACTTTTGAGTCAGAGGATCTGGGTTCAAGTCTTGTCTTTGATGTCTCTTGGACTTTGTTATATAGGCAAGAAACTTAACTTCAGTAGACTTCTGTTTCCTTATCTGTACAATTAGGTAAATTGGACTATATGGTATCTATGGTCTCTTACAACTCTAAATCTACAATTCTATGATTTTGCTGGTATGGGTTCTCCTTTCACTGATTTGGATTGCAGCCCTTCTCAACCTCAGTGGATAGTTGCATAAGTTTAAGTGGCTCCTAACCAAGTTGTTAGCCAGATGGTGGGCTAGCCTCTCAGTGACTAACCAACTGCTGAGTCAGATAAATGAAATAGTGTCAGTAGGCCTGTATGCAAAGCATGTGACAGATATTATGTTCTGCTGCCATAGGTTTTGACAATTCCACATCACCTCAATCCTATAATGAGACATTTGGATGAACAAATGATTGTGGGATTAAGGATGAGGTAAGAATAGTAAGTAGGATGTATAAGGAAAGAATGAAGGTGGTGGACATATAAAAAGAGCTGAGGAGTAGTTGTTGAAGCTTGAAGATTATGATACAAGAAGGGAGAAAGACGACTGGGTAGAGGGCAGGAGTGGTGGAACTAAAAGACCAGGGCCCCGAGAGGAGGAATTTCATCTAGGAGGAGGCTAAGGCAAGTGAGAAAGAATTAAACAGCCAGAGGAATAAGAAATGAGCTAAATGAGAAGGCGAGGAAACATATAGTGAAGGTTAGACAGCTAGTGAGAAGGAATTTTCATCTTTGGGCTCTTTTCTAGTTTCACCAACAGAGATATTACAGAGGGGAAAAGAAGCTGAGTATTTTGGGTTGAAGTCTCTAGCCTCTGGATGGCCTGCTTTTCCTTTACTCACTGAAGCTCTTTCCTCTATGGAGAAGACCAATGGGACAGCTGTGAGTGAATTTGTCTTTCTCGGTTTCTCGGCCCTGGCTGAATTTCAGCTGCTGCTCTTTGTGTTGTTCCTTCTCCTCTACTTGTTCACCCTGGGCACCAACGCTGTGATCCTGTCCACCATCTTGCTGGAGCGAGCCCTTCATACTCCCATGTATTTCTTCCTTGGAATACTGTCTTGTTTTGAGACCTGCTACACCTTTGTCATTGTGCCCAAGATGCTGGCAGATTTGCTGTCCCAGAAGAAGACCATTTCCTTTTTGGGTTGTGTTGTCCAGATGCTCACCTTCCTCTTCCTTGGCTGTTCTCACTCTTTCCTGCTGGCAGCCATGGGCTATGACTGCTATGTGGCCATCTGCAACCCTCTCCGCTACACAGTGCTGATGAGTCATGGGACATGTCTAGGACTAGTGGCTGCAGCCTGTGCCTGTGGATTTACTGTTGCCTTGATCATCACCACTCTGGTGTTTCACTTGCCCTTCCACTCCTCCAACCAGCTCCATCACTTCTTCTGTGACATCTCCCCTGTTCTAAAGCTGGCCTCGCACCATACCAGCCTCAGTCAGATGATCATCTTCATGCTTAGTGTCTTGGTCCTAGTCATTCCTCTGCTTTTAATCCTGGTTTCCTATATCCATATTATCTCTGCCATCCTAAAGATTCCCTCCACTGTGGGCAGGTATAAAGCCTTCTCCACCTGCGCATCTCATCTTATCGTTGTCACTGTCCACTATGGCTGTGCCTCCTTTATCTATTTGAGACCCAAGACCAATTACACTTCAAGCCAAGATGCTCTGATATCTGTGTCCTATACAATTCTAACTCCATTGTTTAATCCTATGATTTACAGTTTGAGAAATAAAGAATTCAAAGCAGCTCTTTGGCGAGCAATGGGGCAAAACTTGTGTCCTAAAATTGCTGGGAGCACACTCCTTTCTTAATTCTCTTGCCAGTCCTATCATTGGAAGACCAGTCATCAAAGAAAACAAACTGAACTCATTGGACTGTCTCAATGAGCCATTGCTAGATGAATGGAAAGAAAAAATACTCTGAGCAACAGGCTCTCTTTAGGTGTGAGGATGAAATCAGTTTAGAGATGAATTTTGTCCTTTGGACAACATGAAATGAACAAACCATAACACTAATTTCTTAATCTCCCTCCCTTAGTTTAGCACTGTAGAGTCTCAGTTCTTACTCTTTTATAGCTCACACTCAACTATTTCATTGGGGCAGAAGTTGGGAATTTCTTCCCATGCAGTGATGGTCCCCATATCCCTTCCTAACCTGTGCCTCTATACAATCAAGGGTTCTATCCAGTATCCATAGATTTGGAGATTGTTATATGAAGAGCTGGAAGGGACACTTAGAGGTATTGTGGTCAACCTCTCTCAATTTGCAGATGAGAAAACCAAGGTCCCAGACAGGCGAAGTAAGTTACCCTAAGTCACAAAACTGGTTAATGGACAATTTAGAAATCCAGTTCAGGTTTCCTGATTCCTAGTCCAGTTCTCATTCATTTCTATTATGCTAACTTTGCTTATTTTATCACCTCTGTGTTCTGGACTGTCTGGAGGAGTCAGTTTTGAGTGTGGATTCAGGAATGGGCACAATTACCTAGTTTATTCTGGATCAGTTGGGACCATTTTGTGGAAGTGGGATTATTTTGATAATATCTTAGTGTAAACTAGCCTTTAAAAACATTTTGGCAAGGAATTTCCTTTCCTTCATGATTAATACCAATACTTTGCATTTGCATAAATTTTACACTAAAATTATTTATTTTTAATTTATGGAATAAAACAAGCATTTTCATAACATAGTAAACAAAATAAGACAATTGCACATGAAACTGCAAATCTGTTATTTACAACTTGCTGTTACTTTTAAATATATAATAAAATTATCATGTAAATTTCTTTTTTTCCCCCTCTTCTTCCTATATCCAATGGCTACCATTAGACATAAATATGTAAAATAATCTATACATACTTCTATTTATTATTTCTTTCTCTGGATGCAGATAGCTTCTTCCTATGTCCTTTGTAGTTAATTTAGGTATCATAATAGTCAAAATGTTTTATTTCCTCAAAGTTGTTCTTAAAACAATATTTTTTGTTACTGTATACAATGTTCTCTTGGTTCTTCTTATTTTACTCTTCATTATTTCATGCAAGCCTATATATTTTTGGGTTCTTTCCAATATGGAAGCTTTATCTAACAAGAGGAAGGTTAGGGGAAGACCCTCACCTTGACAGACTTCTTTGCTGAGGATGGTGACACTGGTGGTAGAAGAAGTACTTTTATGTCCAAAGTCATTAGCTGGGTTCATAAATATGACAGTCTGGAAGGAGATGCTTCTACCACTTAGCACAGTAATGACAATGAAATGTACAGAGAACCTCCAATTGGTCATTCCATCCTGCCCACTGCTCCATGGGCTGCTCAGGAAGCCAATATTGACCAGAGCCCTTTTCAAGTGTTCACCCTACACTGCTTTTCTAGGGAACCTGCCCTATGATGTGATAAGAGGATTTCATCAAGGAATTCTTTAGGGGATTGAATATCAGTGCAGTACATTTACCACAAAAACCCAACACTCTAGAAAGGTTGAAAGGTTTTGGTTATGCTGAGTTTGAGGCCTTAGATTCACTGCTCAGTGCTTTGAGCTTGAATGAAGAGTCTATAGGCAACAGAAGAATATGAGGAGATGTTGCTGATCAAGCACCAGATAAAGACCAATATGCTCATTCCTTTGGTGCTGATTGGGATTGAAATCAAGATTGTGACAAAACCAAGAGACTGGAGGACTTGCCCTGCAGCAGACAGCTTTAATGACTACTCTCCTGGAAGGGGTGATGATAGCTTTGGAGACAAGTATCATGATCATTATGATTCAGACCAGTACCATGATGGTTCATAACAGGGCATAGACCTACATGGAGGCCTGGGACTGATATGATGACAGGGGCAGCAGAGACTATGAGAGAGGCTTTGATTCTAGGATAGGCAGTGGCAGAAGAGCATTTGATAGTGGGTACTGGCAAGATGATGATTACAGAGAAGATGATCACTATGAAGACAGACATAATAGATGAGATAATTGGTCATGGAACTCAGATTATTACAGATGGCATGATTTTAGGCATGAAGACAGAGGGTTCCTCCCCCCCTACCACTCCCCACTGAGACTCAAATTGAATCTGAAGTCCTGGAGTGCACCAAGGATGAAGATTCATCAGTTAGTATCTCACAGTTTGGCTGAGCTGCCTCTATCTCTGGAGAAGCTTCTATGGAATGATTACAAAAAGAGCAAGAGAAACTGCAGCAGCAGTTGGAGGAACCGAAACTAGAAAGAACCCCCAGGAGACACTCAAGTTGGCAAAGTGGGGAAACTAAGGAATGGCCAAGGACAGGAAGCGAGTGTTCATAGACTAGAATAGAGCTCCATCTGGCAGAAACACATGAAGGAGGGAAAGTAAGAAACCCCTAGAAAATGAAACATTCAGCAAGGAAGAGGACTCAGTCTCCAACTTCCAAGTCTTCTAAATCAGATCAGTTTCCCTTAAAGGTGATGCCTGCACCCCCACTAAAGGAAAATTCTTGGGTGAAATGAAGCTCCAATACTCCTGTTTGATCTCAGACCTCAGATTCTTCAGAGCAACAGTCTCCCACAAGTGGTGGAGTAATAGCTCAGCAGTCCAATGAAAGACCAGCTAACATTTCAAGGAAAGATGAGAATGAAGTAAATGGAGTGAGTGTGCTGAAAGGCCAAAGTGGGAACTCCAATCAAAGGCCATTGGAAGGAATCTGATAGGAGATGTGGCAGAAAAAAATCAGGACTCGAGACCTTCATCTGAGCCAAAGAAACCTGAAGAAAATTTGGCATTTAAATTCAGTTCTGCAAGCAAGTATGCAGCTCTCTCTGTTGATGGTGAAGATGAAAATAAGGGTGAAGACTATATACCAAATAAAACTCCACATCTTGTGCTTTCACCTCATAGCTTGCCAACCTACAACATTCAAGATCAAATAAAACCTCAATCCTGATAAGAAAAAAATAAAACTCATCATCTCCCAGGAGAAAAAAAAACAAAATTAAAAAAAATCAGTTACACCTTTTGAACAGCATGGTCAGCCCATCGGTAATAGCAGTTTCTACAGTAGAATTTGAATGCTTGGCAGTTACTAGGCTGTACCTACTACATGGCCAGGCCAGTACCTAGTATCTGGCCATGTTGTGCAAAAAGGAGTGAAATATGAGATATAAACAAGGAAGTGATTGAGAGGAAAATGAAGTGGTTCAGTCATGTGATAAGAATAATTGATTAAAAAATAGATGGCCAAATTATCCACTGATATCCACAGAATGTAAAAAGATGAAAAGCATGGGCTGTTAACCAGGAATCATAGCCCTCTAAGGAGTCTTTGGATAGATTTCAAATTACATCTTTATTTTTGCTAACCTCTAACTGAGTCTTAGCATTTCTTTCAGTTGTTTGAAAACATTCTTCTGAGAAGGGGTCCCTGGGTTTCACCAGACTTCCAAGAGCAGGAATAGGCTTGAACCAGTTCATAAAAGCAAATTATTACATTTTCAGGGTTAGCATTTGTCCCCCAGGAAAGAGCAAATACTAAAAATCAGGATTTTATTAATTGTTTTTGATTTTCTATGTTCAAGAGACAAAGAAATGTTAACAATCCAGATCAAACTTAAGAGTATGTAGAGCATACTTTTTTCTCCTCAGGGAGCTGGTTATTAAATATTCATCAGCACACACTTGACCAAAGAGATCCATGACACAAAGAGAGTTAAGATCCTCTGATCTAAAGGAAGGTCTCCAGAACACTGGGTTGATCCTTTATGGAGAATTTGTGGGAAAGCATGGACAAGAATTGTGCAAGATGAGAAAGTATGGAGAAGCTGTTGTTTTCCTCACTGCAGGAAGCACCAACATGGATGAGATCACAGCTCATAAATCCTTTACAGTATAAAAGTTTGTTCTCACTTGATGTAAGACAGCAGTGTGATGCAATAGAAAGAGGCCTAGATCTGGCATCTGAAGACCTCCTCCAAATCCCAACTCTGCCCACTTCTACCTGTATGGCCTTGGGCAAGTCCTTGGCCTCTGTGAAATCTGGACAGTATACCAGCAACATGCCAGGAAATGGAAACCCTTCCATTTGAATTGTCTTAGGAAGTTTCTGAGGATCACCTGGCAGGATAAGGTACCAGATACTATAGTCCTCCCTTGAACTGAACTGCCAAGCATTCAACTCTACTGGAGAAACCACTATTCCTGAAGGGCTGGTCATGTTGTTCTAATGCCAAACATATATTTGCCTAAAAGACTATTTTACAGTGAACTCTCACAAGGCAAGTTCTTACATGGAGGTAAGAAGTGTTACAAGGACACTCTGAAGGTTTCTCTGAAGAACTTTGAAATGGATTATGAACTATGAAAGATACTTACACAGAACTGCCCAGCATGGCATGCCTACATCAAAGAAAATCCTGTGCTCTATGAGCAAAACAGAATTGCAGTAGCTCAAAGGAAACGTGAGACGTGCAAATTTAGGGACTTCTCCACTCCAAATGTTCATATGCAGTGCTTGACCTGTGGTAGAGCCTTTCCATGCTTGCATTTGTCTGGTCAACCACAGTAGGACACAGAGTACCTTGACCCCAACAAAGTAATGCCATTTTGGTCCTCTTCAAAGGACAACAACCACCAACCTCTGTGGGCTTTGGTTTCCTAATCTATAAATTGATGGGATTGGGTTAGATTAGGTAACTATTCTCTAAGATCAGCTCCTGGCTCTCTCACCTACTTTTCAACTTCTGTCCCAATGGCCTTCTTACATTGGAGGCACACCCTAGCCTTTCAACTTCTGCTTCTTGTATATGGTGAGTTCCTTCCTCCTCTGTCCCTCTGTTTGAAGAAGACCCCCTGTTATCCATGCTTATCTCTAACCAGGGCAATTCCTGACTCTACAGACTACATGCATCATGATTGCCTCCCTGCTTTTCAGCTCCCTCTTATGTGCTGTCTTCTTCATTAGAATCTAAGTTTCTTGATCCTCACTTTAGGGGTGGAGCCAAGATGACAGAGTAGAAGCACAAACTTGGCATGGGTTCCCACTCCAATCACTTCCGATATATATAAAAAACGACTCTAAACAAACTTTAGAGCCCACAGAACCCACTTCAGAACCCACAAAGTGACAGAGAGAAACAAATCTCCTGCTGAAGGAAGCCTGGCAAGTGGAAAGGAAGGGTCTATCTCAATGAGCTGAGAGCCCAGTGCAGTCCAGCATGAGACTCGTGGTTCTTGCCCCAGGGCAGCCCTGACCAGTAGCAGCCAGAAGAGACTTCAGGAGAGTGAATCATTAGTAGCTGTGGCAATTTCCAGACTTCTCAACCTATAAATTCCAAAGACAAACCAAAATGACAGTGTGGAACTCTGTTGGAACAGGGGAGGACTGAAGAGTGCAGTCTGACCCCTGCCCCCAGGGTGGGAAGTGGCAGAGGTGCAGCAGCTGTGCAGCCTCTGCTGTGTGGCTGCTTCCAGAGCTCCTGGCTTGCAGCTTGCAGGGGGACCAAGTGACCATTCAGAGGTAATCTCTTTTGCTTTAACCTACTTGGATCTGGATTGATCTTGGGTAGTGGTCCTGGGGTGGTGGTCCTGGGGTGTGTGACTAGTGAGCTGGAGCTTGTGGGGGTTGTAGACAGGGAACCCTCCTAATGGTTCTGGCAGCTGAGAAAACCCCAACAATTTGGGACAAAGCTCTCTCCATTCTGGAAGCAGAGTTCTACTGTGGCAAAGAGCTCAAAAGTCAAGTAATTGGCTGGCAATATGAGCAAGCAACAGAAGCACAGGTAGACCACAGAATCCTTTTTTTGCGGGGGGGGGGGACAAAAAGGATCAAGGCATGGAGTGGGAGAAAGACAGCAAAGTCATAACTTCTGCATCAAAAGCCTCCAAGAAAAATATGAGTCAATTACAGGCCATGGAGGAGCTCAAGAAGGATTTTGAAAATCAAGTAAAAGAAGTGGAGGAAAAATTGGGAATAGAAATGAGAATGATGCAAGAAAATCATGAAAAGTGAGTCAATGGCTTACTAAAGGAGACCCAAAAATACACTGAAGAAAATAATATCTTAAAAAATAGACTAACTCAAATAAAATGTAAGTTTCTTGAGGGTAGAGATTGTCTTTCGGCTTATATTTGTATTCCCTGAGTTTATCCCAGAGCCTGACACATAGTAAATGCTTAATAAATACTTTATCTAATCCAAATCTACCAAATGTTAAGGTCCCTTTCAGCTCTAAGTCTATATAACCCCTCCATCTTCATAAGAACTCTGAAGCTTAGGGGTAGGCAATAATAACCAGATTTTACAGGGGAGGAAAATTAAGCTCAGAGATCTATGTGACTTGTCCAAAGTCAATAGTGGTAGAGACAAGGTAAGGACCCCATCTTAAGATGCACTGCAATAGTTAGTGCCTATGCATCTCTAGGGCCTTCCCTTAGATTTTTCCTTCCATTGATGTTGATGTTCATGGCCCCTGCTCCCCAGGTGCTCAGGACTGAGCCCACTTATGAACAGTTGGTGACTATTTTTCATGAGAAACTTGACTGCTAATTACCCCCTGTGAAACCTCTCCACAGCAGCAACTCCAGTGCCAGGAGACTAATAAACACCACCAACAATAAATGTTTGGTCAATGTAACTGCCAAGACTCTTGTCCATGGCTAGTGACTGAGGAACCTCATGGAAGGAAGAGACTGGTTACATTGAGGTTGTTTGGAGTCAAAGGCCCCAGACCTGTTGCATTTCTTCTCACAAACAGAGGAAAGTTCCCTCTGTTCTTTGTTCATCTCTTTATGTTTATTTTTTGGAATTGATCCTGTTTACCAAAGAGACACTTCTGAACACATCACTGACTGTTTCAGAGCAGTAAGGAGAAAAATGCTGGGAAAGCTGGACAGAGAGGACAAGACCTTGGATTGTGTTGAGGCAGCATGGTGGCCAGAATTCTACTAGTGTAAGCAGTGTAAGAGAAGAACTACCTCTTTCAAATGAGGACTGTGACTCTCAGGTAAAGGAAGAGCTTGGTGGGGGTTGTTTGTGTGGAGATGGGGGTTATTTAACACTATCCCAAATGAAGGATGATTCAGATGAGGATCTAATTTATTCATTGGATATCAGTTTGTAGACAAACCTGTTCTTTCTCATGACTGGATTTTTTCCTCTTTCAGTTAGCTAGATTGTCCCTTTAGACAACCTAAATCTACCAAATATTCGCCCAGTCTCTGCTTGCCTCTGCCTTGTAAATACTTTACCCACTTTTTCATTAGAGTAATGGCTACATTTTAGCAAGGAAACTTCATAGTTTAGGAAGAAGTAACAGATTTGCTTAAGAAATTTCCTTCTAAGAGTCCCCAAATAGGGGAAAAATCTTCCTTATCATTTGAGGCTGCATCTAGATATTTCCAGCAACCAGGTTGACTCCCTCCTTTCCTCACTTCTTTTTCTTCCTTCCTTCCTTCCTTCCTTCCTTCCTTCCTTCCTTCCTTCCTTCTTCACCATCTAAGCAGAAATTATGGAAAATTCAGAAAGGGGGTTTGGGGAATGAAAAGTGCCAGAACTGAGGGTGATATCCCCAAGTTCTCTTAGTCTATGGTCCATTTAGAACTTGCAGTTCACAGATTGTTAGATCCAGAAAGAATCCTGATATTCCACTGCCCAATTGTCCATGTTTTTCAGGGTGGTTATTCAGCCTCTGCTTGAAAACCTGCAATGGCTGGGAGCTCCCTGCTCCCCAAGGTGAGTTGAAGACATTCATTTTACAGAGGAAGACACTATACGCTAAAGAAATCAAGTGATATCCAAAGCACTGCTAGGACTCCTGGTCTATGTGTCCAGACTCCTCCTACTGCACCATAAAGGCTGTGGATATTTTTGGTTAATGTTATCAGAGCTGTTTTCCTTCTTTGTGCAAATCTTAAAGAGGAATACAGATGCCTCCCTCTTTGCCTGACCCCCCCTCATCCCCAAACTCCTAGAGGAACCTTTTATGAGAACATTTCTGAGGATAGCTATACTTACCTGCTCTTGAATAGGGCAATGGAGTTTAGGACAGTATTCTTGTTTATTCTCAATAGCCTGGTTATGAAGGTTATTAGCCCATGTAGAGGTGTTGAAGATCTCCTTTACTAAACCAAAACCCCTTTTACTTTCAGGATCTGATGAAGAGAATGGTCACATTACAAAAATCAACCAGTTGAATTCCAGCCTTGAGAGGAAATTACCAGATAAAATCTTCTGATTGTCAATGACTTGATTTTATACTCTGCTTGTACGATCATTATCTTTGTTTTCAGACTCCAGAGGAGGAATGCAGGAGTTAGAATCAAACACCTGGGAACATCTGTCACCTTTACCCATAGCCCCATACTTCAATGCCCTTTCTGATCTTCTTCCTATTCTCTTGCCTCTAACCCTCTTCCTGAATCTTCTAAGTACTCTTTCTCTATGGAGAGGAGCAATGAGACAAATGTGAGTGAATTTGTCTTCCTTGGCTTCTCAGCCCTGGCTGAATTTCAGCAGTTACTGTTTGCAGTTTTCCTTCTCCTCTACCTGTTTACTCTAGGCACCAATGCTGTGATCCTGTCCACCATCCTGCTAGAGCGAGCCCTTCATACTCCCATGTACTTCTTCCTTGGAATTCTGTCCTCATTTGAGACATGTTACACTTTTATCATAGTGCCCAAGATGCTAGTGGACTTGCTGTCCCAGAAGAAAACTATTTCTTTTGTGGGTTGTGCTATTCAGATGCTTACCTTCCTCTTCCTCGGCTGTTCTCATTCCTTTCTGCTGGCAGCCATGGGCTATGACCGTTATGTGGCCATCTGCAATCCTCTTCGTTACACAGTGCTGATGGGCCATGGAATGTGTCTGGGACTGGTAGCTGCAGCCTGTGCCTGTGGCTTCACAGTTGCCTTGGTTACAACATCCCTTGTATTTCACTTGCCCTTCCATTCTTCCAACCAGCTCCATCACTTCTTCTGTGACATTTCCCCTGTCCTCAAGCTGGCTTCCCACCATACTCGCCTTAGTCAGATGGTCATCTTCATGCTGGGTGTATTTGTACTGGTCATCCCTTTACTGTTGATTCTGACCTCCTATATCCGTATAATCTCTGCCATACTAAAGATCCCCTCCACTGTGGGGAGGTACAAGGCCTTCTCCACCTGTGCCTCTCATCTTATTGTAGTCACTGTCCACTATGGCTGTGCCTCCTTCATCTATTTGAGGCCCAAGACCAACTATACCTCAAGCCAAGATGCCCTGATATCTGTGTCCTATACCATTCTAACCCCATTATTCAATCCCATGATTTATAGTCTGAGAAATAAGGAGTTCAAGGCAGCTCTGTGGAGGGCAATGGGTCAGAATTTGTGTTCCAAACATTAAAGAACAAGTTCTTCTATTTCGTTTTTGTCTCTCATTCAGGCTTTCTAGTTGTGGTGGAGAAAGATTGGTTAATTTCAGGAGGAAAAGAGTTTGAGATTTAAAATCAAGAGAGAATGGAATTTGCATCATACTTTGCATAAAAGTCATATGGGGAAAACCCTCACTCTCTTTGAGCCTTGATTTCCAAAGCTATCTTCATATCCAAAGGCCTCATATGTTATATTTGTGAACATTCAGATGATAATATTTTTAGTACCTCACAGGTTTGTTGGAAGGATCTAAAATTATGCTCTACATAAAGGATTATTTTTTGTAAATTCTTAAAGGCATCTATCATGGCATAATGGATAGAGAAGCAGTCACAGAGTCAAGAAGACTTGAGTTAACAACCTAACTCTGATGCATTGTGTGAGCTAGCTATGTGAGCACAGATAAGTCATATGTCTCTTCAGTTCCCCAGGAAACACTCTAAGGTTGTCAGTTTCAGAGGAGGTGCTGATCTGTATCAATAGATGGAGTTCTTCACTGGAAGTACCTTACAACATTGAAATTTACATGTCTAGTCTTTTTTTTTTTAAATTTTTTAAAGCAATTGGGGTTAAGTAACTTGCTCAGGTTACACGGCCAGTTATTTCTGGGTGTGGTGCTGCGTATCTGAGCCCGGATTTGATCCAGGTCATCCCGACACTGGAGCCAGTGCTCTTACTAGCTGAGCCACCTGGCCACCCCTAAGCAATTGGGGTTAAGTAACTTGCTCAAGGTTACATGGGCAGGTGTTTCTGGGTGGGTGCTAAGTGTCTGAGCCCAGGATTCGATCTCCAGGTCTTCTCAACACTAGAGCCGGTGCTCTTACTCGCTGTGCTACCTGGCCGCCCCTACATGTCTAGTCTTAAAAAAAAATTCAAATGTTAGATATCATATTTCTGATCATCAATGTCAAAAATACAATCCTGACAAGGATGACAAATCTCAAGCTTTTATGTTCTAGAAGAAATTTTTCCATCTTCTCCTATTCTTTCATTACTCAATCTAGGCTCCACTTAAGTTTTTGCTCAGCACAGAAGACACTGGGATGAATAGGTGGCACCAATCTCTATGATCCCTGGTTGCCCTGTTCCATGACCACAGACTGCATTTTTATCTCTCTCTTGTCATTGTGCAAATATATATCCTTTGGTTTTAAGGGAGACAAGTTGAAAGCATGGGAATTCAATCATGAGTTCATCCTCACTTTTGGAAGCACAACTGAAAACACATTCCTATTGCTTATAGGCCACTGGCATCATCTGTGTAAGAAGAATGTCATTATTAATATTAATGTACTAAAATAGTTAGTGAGAGCATAGAGCCTAGTAACTTTTTCCCATTGAATTTGAGTTGGCTTTCACAGCTTTGGGAGGAAAGGTGGTAAAGAGATTGTGTTACTCAATGGTCAGATGGATCAAAACATCACAAGAGTATGATTAGTAACTGGTGATAGTTGCCTGAAAAACAGAAGTGAAAACAGAAAAGAAAACTAACTTCTTGTCTTTCCTTAGTGGAAGAGTCCATATCCCTTCTCCCAAGGGAAGGCAATCATTATTCACCATAATGGAATGCCTCCCCTCTTATATTGAGAAATCAATTTCCAGTCTCCTTACACTATCTCATGTAGTGAGGAGTCACTCTGGGAATCTGTAAAATCAAAAAGACATGCAAATGTTAAATATTAGTGCATCTTATTATTAATATAATTTTAAATAGTTTTCTTGGCTCTTTAAAACTGGGAGTATGCTATCTCTTTAAAGTTTGTTGCTGAATTGTTTGCTCCAAGTTTTAACAAAAACAATTGCTGAAATAGTTATTCTCAGATTTACCCTTTTGAGATAGTTGTTGAGTTATGAAGGTGACAAGCTATAGAAAACTGGGGAAATGTGGTTATCAGAACTGTTGCATGATGTATTATTTTGAGACTAACATAATTTATATGATTTTAGATAGAAGATGAGAATTTGGCTATTCATCATAAACTAAGGTGGAACATTTGCAAAGAGGGTCCCCAAACTGGGAACTTGAAAGAGAAGAAGGCAAGGGGTAAAAGGACAGATTTCAGAACTTCAGCTAAGTCTGAATTTAGAAGTGATATACACTACCACTGTTATTAATGGTTAAGTCTTGTTGATTATAGACAAGATTGGTAACAGAGACTTAAGAAGTTACTTTGGAGATCTACTAGTTAGTCTGAGATGTCATGCTCAATAAGGTGATGCAAGCATGGCTTGTGTCATCTCGGCTTAGCAATAAAAATAGCTGTTCAACAATGAAGCTACATTCATCAAAGAACTTTCATGGACAGTTCCTGAGAAAGAAATAGGACATCAAAATTTATGGCCTTCAGAGGTTTGAGTTACCCTGAACACTTGGGTTTTCCCTACTCATGTGCCTTTTTGCTAGATTCCTGTGTGTGCCCACTTTTTCTCACAGATGGGAAAGTTCATTGATAGGAGAATGCAAACAAGTTTTATATGTGGATTGTGATGTATGTGTTATTAATTCAATTGCTTTAATATTTTAGTACCTTTGATACTATTATTTATTTTTTCTTTATTCTTAAGTAAATGGTTATATTTGAGGTACAAAAAAATTGTTATCATGAATGACTGCTTGTATAAATGGAAACATATCTGTAGGAGCTCAAGAGCTAGAGTGGTGAGGAAAGAGAATGCACTTCCCTTCCACAGGATTATCCCTAGATATCCTAGAATATGGAGAGATTTTTAGTGTGGCTATATAATGTTGGTTCTACTCTGAGAATCATACCTACCAGTATGAGGGCAAGTTGAAATGAGAAATCTAGCCAAGAGAATAAGTAGGTATCCATATGCCTAGGTGAGAAGTGGAAGTTGCTATAGTGCATATAGTACCCTTTATACTAAGAGGAAAATCTCAAATAGAAGGGACATTAGATAAACAGCTTCATAACCTTGGAGTGCACTGGAAGTTTTATTCATTCTCTTCTTCTTTGGCCTCCTCCTCACTCCTTTTTGATTTATCCTCCCTCTTCCTCTCTCTTCCATCAGCTCTTTAATTTCCTACTCACTACAGTTAAAGGTCTATAAACTTTAGAGCCTGGAGGTTGAGGAAAGTCTAGCCAGAATTCTAGGTTGCTTTTGCTCTCCTCCATGATCTATTCCCAAAGCTTTGTATGTATCTTTGCTTTGGTAGCTTACTCTTGATATTGAGGGACAAAACTGTTTAATAGAGAAGCAAGAGAAGAAATCAATGGGGTAAAAAACAAACAACACTGAAAAATTGTTATATATCCAGGAACTCAAAAATAAACCAGAGAGTTTTAATGTACTTCAAGTTGACTATAAGTCAATAGTGTGATACGGCAGCAAAAAATAATCCAAAACAAAAAAACCCCAAACAACAACAACAACAAAAATCAATGAGAACTTCACCTATATTCAGAAGCATCATTTCTGGAACAACTGAAAATGGTTTAGTTCTACCAGAATGTCAGATTGGACAAGTTCATCTTTAGAGTCTCAACAGTTAACTTGTATGGACAGTTAACAAGGTGTTTAATTCACAATTCATTTTGTCCCTTCTTTCACAATGCCACATTGAAATAGACAAGCTGGAATATGTCTCAAAGAGGGTTGCTAGGATGGTGAAATGACTGGAGAACATGGCATGCCTATATTGGTTGAGGGAACTGGGGATGTTTTTATTGAAGAAAAGATTTAGAAGGAATAAAATAATTATTAAAATATTTGTTAGGCTGCTATGTGAATGATAGGTTAGTCCCCCCCCCCCCCACCTTGGTCTTTGAGGCCAGAAAGAGTAGTGATAGAAACCACAGAGGTCCAGATTTATGATAGATGTCAAGAAAACCTTTTTTTTAAAACGATTATACATATTCACATCTACAATGACCTGCCTTGCAAGTTCTCCCTTACTGTAAGACTTCATACAGAGGCTACCAGATGACTATTTATTATTGTTAATATAAAAATATTTGTGTAGGTAGATTAGATGAACTATGAGGCCCAGCTTTTACATTCTGTGAATGAATAAATGAATGTCATATTTTACTTCTACCAGTTAATTGATCTTTCATGTACCCCTTTTTGACATCAAAAACTTCCCCACTCCTCTATCTAAGGTCATAGACTGGAGGGGTGGTATGAAGGGACACAGGTTAACCCAGATGCTTAGTAATGGTAAGTAATAAGAGGAAGGACTCAAGGGAAAAGGAGATCAGGGATTGATTAGGGATTGCCACAGGCATGTCCACTTCACCTATGGTGCCCAGCAATCTCTGACTCTCTAATAGGTCATTAAGACTCTTAAATAAATTTTTCTATTTTGCCTATTTGACCAGTGAGCCTTGGAGATACATTGTCTGTACTGGAGCCTACTCACTAATTGGGGAAAGGAAGGACCTGTGTCAAACCCAGTGCGGTAATGAATCCCCAGGGCTATTGATGACACAGTTACAGATCAGAGTATTAGTTCTTTAGCTGACAAAGAAAAAAGAAAGGATTGTTGACAATGCTCATTGGCAAGGCAGTTTGGAAGAAGACGCATGGGGACACTGTGTAAGTAAGAGAGATAGGGACAGGGGAATGGAGGAGCTAAAAGAAACTCATTCCCCTTCAGTCAGGCCCTAGGACTGATAGCTATTCCATTCAAATTAATCCAATTCAACAAATACTTATCAAGTATCTATTACATGCAAGGTATCACCCTAGCTACTGGAATATGACAGGGGTCCATGACCAGATGACAAATAGATGTGACTGTGGGAAATCAAACTTCAGAACTTCTCGTGCAGAAAAAGAAGTAATTGGGACATAGGACATGAAGCAGCTATTGGATGTACTACTCGCATTTAATGAGGGAGGGAAGAATCATACTTTGGAGATGTGAAGTTCCTCGTGTGGGAAGGGGGAAGAGGACATTGATTTAATAAGTAAAGATCTTAATTCTTATTAGGACCTTTTGGATATTGATACGAGGAAAACAGGAGTCTTGGTTGATAGGTGTTTCATTTATTTCATAGATGACCCAGGCAGGACTCTATGGAGTGGTGCTCAGCACTTTCACAGTCATTTGGTGAAAAGGAGAAGGGTGAATATGAAAATAAGAGGCTGATGACATGAGGATGAAAGGAGACAAAGAGGGATGAGAAGGAGAGCAGAAAGATTGGAAGAAAGGAGGGATATTATTCATTCATTCATAAACATTATTTAAATACAAGCAGTGTGGAGAATACTATGTAAGTGGCTAGCAGAACAAAGTTTAGAGAAGACACAGTTCTCTTTCATGGATGTAACAATCTAGTAGGGAGAAAAGACAGAATATGAATGTTATATACGTTAATGTGGTTGTTGCTCAATCATGTTTAAGTCTTTGTGATCCCATATGGGGTTTTCTTGGCAAGGAAAACTAGAGTGGTTTGCCACTTCCTTTTCCAGCTCATTTTACAGATGAGACAAACATGCGGCAAACAGGGTTAAGTGACTTGTCCAGGGTCACACAGCTAGTGAGTATATGAGGCTGAATTTGAACTCAGGTTTTCTTGACTCCAGGTCTGACACTCTATCCACTGTCACCTAGCTTCCCCCACACATTTTAATGAGAGAGCTACAAACAAAACACTGTATAGAATCTGAGGTGGGAGGAAAGAGAGAGGACCTTTACTGTGTGGAAGAATCAGAGATGGCATAATGGAGGAAGTGGCTTTTGATTTGGCATAAATAAAATGCATAGTAATTTAACCATTGAATAAGATATGGAAAGACATTTGTAGCAAAAGAAATGACATGGGCAAAGACAGGAGATTATAGTGCATGTTTGGTGGGAATGGAGTAGTCAGATGACTGGAGCATAGAGCATTTAGAAGAAAGTGGTATGATATAATGCTAAAAAAGTAAGCTGGGGTCAGATAGCGGAGGACCTTGAATGCTGAGGAGAGGAGTTTGAACTTTATTAGGCAATAGGCAGCCATTAAAGATTTTGGGGAAGTTGAGTGGTGTGATGGATTTTTACTCATCAGAAAGATCACTCCGGGGCAGCTAGGTAGTGCAGTGAATAGAGCATCGGCTTTGAAGTCATGAGGACCTGAATTCAAATCTCAAGATTTGAAGATCTCAGACACTCGACACACTAGCTGTATGCCCTTGGGCAAGTCATTTAACCCCAATTGCTCTGCCTTCCCACCTCCAAAAAAATCACTCAGGTAACAAACAGCAGCCTGGTTTAGAAAAGGTAAAGAATACAGCTGGGAAGATGATGTGATGCATTTTTAGTCACCCAGTTCAGATATTGATAGGGGAAATAGAGAAGACAGACATGAAAGGTATTGCAGAAATCTGTAGGGCTAGGTAACTGACTAAATAAAAAATATTCGAGATGAGAGAAAGAGTCAAAGAGAACTCTAAGACTAGGAACATGGAAGAATAGGTGACTGGTGGTGTCCTAAGTAGATATAGTGAAGTTCAAAAAAGGAAGAGATGGTTCTAGGGGGAAAATATTCAGTTTGGTACATACTGAACTCAAGATACCAGTGGAATACCCAGACAAGAATTTTCCGAAGCCAGATAGAGATATGGTCCTCGTGCCCAAAAGAGAGCTCAGGACTGATACTGAGGTGGTTCTAGTGAAAACATAGTGTTCATTTAGCATTTGTACAGGTGTAGAGAAACAGCATCTCCAAGATCATGCCCACTTTTCCTTGACCCTCTGATCCTCTAGGAACCTCTACTAATCCAGATGCCCCTCAGGTACGTTGTTCTTCTTTCCTTCAATTATACCTACTTACTTGTCCCTTCAGGAAAATGCCTATTTTTAAACCTTGTGTTCACTCATTCTCTTGTTTATTCATTTCTCATTTATTTCTAAGTTATACAATGTCTATATTGCTCATCTTTCCAAGGCCAAGATGTTGTCTATCATAAATTGGCTTCCAAAAATTCACCTTCTTGAGGAATTCTTGTTTTATTTGGATATATTTGATGATTGTTTCTTCCATCCTATCTGGAATTTCATATTTAAATTTCCCACATTAACAACTTAAAATACTCTTAGCCTTGACCTCCTTGTGGATAATCCATTCATATATCTTTAAATTTTTCTTTTTATTCAACTATCTTGGTGTCCTGTGATGATGTATTCAAATCACAGTAGTCTTTCTCAGACTATAAGCCAAATGGGATCTGGGATATTTTCTGACACTCAAAGTCATAGCATGCTTAGGGACCCAATGCATGTGACCAAAGTTGGAGAACCAATTTGGGTTATTGAATAAGTGGACTTTTAATAGTGCCTTCTCTCCTTTCTGGAACCCTGGCTCTTCTCGAATCCCACAATCCCAACACACTCTCAGGAAGTCTGGCACAGAGCCAACGTTGAGGATGAAGATCAAGAGAATGAAAGAGGTAGCACTTTCCCTTCTCATCTACAGTCTCTTACTAAATGAGAATCATATCTTATTTCATGTTGTACATTTTTTAGCATATAGCATGTACTACTATGTTGCAGTTTCTTAAAATATGGAATGAATGGATAAATCAATTAATGAATAAAAGAAAGTTGCCATGTATCTTTCAGGCAGTAAATAACATCCTTGACTGATAGTAATACCTCAGTGGAAGGATGAGTTGAAACCAGATTGGAAAGGTCCTTATATTTCAAATAGAGTAGTTTGTATTTATTCTATTAGAAATAGGCAATTTCTGATGCTTCTAGAGTAGGAGAATGACATAGTCCGATTTGTGATTTAGGAAAATAATTTTGACAGTTTTGTGGAGAATAGGCTAGAGATGGATAGGGAGATCAATGAGAAGATTATTCCATTAGTCAAAGAAAGAAGTGAAGAGAGCCTAAGCTATCATATCAATTGTATGAATATGAAGAAGAGGAGGGATATGAGATATGTTATGGAGGTAAAATTGACAAGATTTAATACCAGAAGTGTGATGATTTGAGGATAACACCAAGGCTGTGAACCTGGGTGATTGGGAGGATGGTAGTGCTCTCAACAGAAGAAAGAAGTTAATATAAAATAATCTCAACTGATAAATTGGGGCAGAAGAAAATGAGAATCATCAGTTGAAACATATCTTGCTAGAAAATTCACCTTGATCAGGAGTGTGTTCACTACTTTGTCCACTAAATTACTGCTTAGTAGTAGTTGAAGATAATGAAACTTGACTAAGTTGTGGAAGTAGGAGTGGAAATGACATAATAGCTGCATAATGGCACTTCCTGTAGCCACTGCTCTATCCATTCATCCAACCATCTATCCACCCATCATTCATTCATTCATTCATCAACTAATCAATGAATAGGTACTGTGCATTGATTAGATAGAGAAACTTTATTAAAGGGACTACAATCAATAAATAAATAGAAGAAATATTTCAAGACCTCAGAGATCTTACAATCTAGTTAAAGATACAAGATAAATACTTGAAGTGACAGGAAGATATATTATCCGAGGGACATATCAAACAATAGAAAATATACAATGCTAAAAAAAGAAGAAGAAACAATAAAGGGTGTTAGGTAAATTACAGAAAATTTCTTGGAACAGATGGTATTTTTAGCAACATTTTGAATGTTAGTACCTTGACTGGTAGAGAACACGAGAGGTCATACAAGGGCCAGAGGCCATGGAAATGGTGTGGAGGTATTTAGGTTGTAGTAGGAAGCATAGCATTGTGTTGATTTGGAGTCAGAGGACATGGGTTCAAATCCCAACTTTGCCATTTATTATTTGTGTAACCTTGGGCAAGTCAACAGTAATTAAGAGTAGGTTCAATTACTTACATAATCTGGAAGGAACATTTTCCGATCCCTAGGTCTACAG
The DNA here is from genome assembly GCF_028583685.1 of Petaurus breviceps papuanus. NCBI lineage: Eukaryota > Metazoa > Chordata > Mammalia > Diprotodontia > Petauridae > Petaurus > Petaurus breviceps. The sequence goes on from NW_027187267.1 coordinate 1,561,235, forward strand.
AGCTGAGCATTCTTCCAGTTCTACTTCCTTTGGGACGTTGTAAGAAAAATGTTTCCTCCAGCCACCCTTATTATGATTACTGAGTTATTGTCACTGGTCTCCTCCGTCTTGAGGAAAAGCAGCTTGTGTTTTGCAGTTCAAGCTCTTCCTGAAGTTAGATATGCATGAGAAGTTCCCTGTTCACTGAACTCTCCACCCCCTGACTCAAAGAAAGGCATTTTTTAAACATTTCTGGGATTCCTTTGTGACTGGCATCTGTACATGCTCCTATCCCTTCTCTTACAAGGCTTCTATACATCTATAAGGATAGGAATACTTCTGTTTCTGCTAGTCTAAGTTGTCTTTGATCCCTCATAATTCACTCATTTTGGGAAGCAGAGGTAGGAAATGGGGGACAGAGTGAGGGTGCCTGAGACCGACCTCTATGTTTATTCTTTATAGGAAGAAAGTAGGGATTTGGGAGCAGGGACACTTGAGGTAGGGGATTTGTTGTTTTTTCTCTATTGAATGTCCCCAGCAGTTGCCAGGCCCTTAATGAGTCCACAGGGAGCTATGAAGAGGAGACCAGAAAATTCTCTATATGAATCACCAGATTTCCTCAACTTGGGCTAGAGCTTTAAAGTCACTATCCCAGCTTTGGTAGCCCTCATTGGTTTCTATTAAGTAATTTGGGTATAAGGACCTGTGTGAAATGTCATATAATAATAATCCACCAGGGTCATGGTACAAAATTACTAATAAAGGTCTTGGTAGCAGTGCTGAGAGAGAGGCAAAAGGAAAGTCCATTAATGATACTCATTGGGACAACAGTTTGGAAGAATGCCTGTGGAGAGGAAACTGAAGAGACCTGTACAAGGAAGTAAGGTGAAGTTAGTAGAATGTAGTATATCTGAAATGATCTGGATCTCCTTCATTGAGGTTATATGACCTGGGGTACATGGAGGCACCTTCAGAGCACATGGAAATTGGAAATTCTTGTGGAGAATTTCAGTTGGGAGATTACTGGAAAAGATAGAACAGAAACTGAGACATAGGGCACCAATACCAATGGTCTGATTTGAAGTGGTACCTGAGACATGGTCTTGGTATTCTTTAAAATACTTTTAAGGGAGTGGATAATGACCCCTGACCATGGGTGAGAGGGACAGAAAAACCCATACCTGAGTGCTGGTCTATTCATTTCATTTCAGATCTCTGAGCTATGCTCTGTTTTCCCACAGTCATTGAGAAAATAATGGGAGGAAATCATGTGATAATGTGTAGTAGAGAGGGGCATAAAGTGCTTAAAGAAAACTAAAGAATTCAAAGGGGCTGGGTGATAATGGGGCCAAGATAGGGAGTAGTGGAACAGGAAGGCAAGAAAGGAAAAAATATATGGGGAAATCAGGGACCATGCCAATCTTAATTTTGTGTCCTTTTAGAATCTCTTTTATATCCAGAGAATACTATGTCCTTTTACTTCTTCTATTTCAGTTATTGTCCCATCTTTCAGGCAAGTTGCCTTATTAACCTCTTTTTTCAACTTCATCCTCTCTTGTTCCTTTTCTTCCAAGCTATCTACATGCTTACATTGCTCTAAAAACACAACAGTAACCTATCATAATAGTCTGCCAGGTGACTCTAAATCAAACATCATCTATGTGTCAGGCACTGAGTTGAGTCTGGAAATACAAAGGCAAACAAGCAAAGGAAAAAAATCCCTTTTTAAGGCAATCATGGTCTAATGGGGTAGATAATAAAGAAACACATATGTACAAAAGAGGCAGGATAAGCTGAGTACAGTCTCAGAGGGAGGTCACTAAGTTTAAGGAGCACTGGGAAAGGCTTCTTGCAGAAAGTGAGACTTGCTGAGACTAAATGGAAGCCGAGGAAAGTTGTTATCCTTTTTAAAAATACAGATTATGTCATTGTCTAGACCTTTCCCCAAGCATCTTCCTCCCCATGTATGAAGCAGTAATGACTACATTGGCTAGGATGAAGTTTGGTATCTGAGTCCTTTGAAAACAGAAGGCTATACAAATGGGAGAAAAAAAGAACCTAGGTTGATTCTAAGTGGAAGTATGATTTGTCTGTTCACTGAACTCAGAGGAAGCAACAGCTATGGTCATGTGGAATCAGTACAGGAACCTTGAGAAAACCAGTTAGCACAGGGCTTGAAGAGACAGTAGAATATAACATTTCATGCCCTCTGTTATTTCCACTAATTTATAGTGCTTCACTAGCGTTGTTTCTAGTTTTTCACTATTAAAAATGAATTGATGATTTATAAATCCCTGAAATAGAGACAGGTATAACCAGTTCTTTGGGTACTGGTCAGGAAAGACCATGATTGCCAGTGGGAAATGGGGTGGTAATTATACTTTATTTAAATACAGAAGGCATGGGGGCAAAAAACTCAGAAAGGCAGAGACAAGAGGTGAAAAGTGAAATAGAAGCAAAGTCATTGGGACAGAGAATGGGATGGTGAAGAAAGGTAGCATGGGGAAGAGGATAGTGAGGGGGAGAAGCAGAGAACATTGTTTATGTAATCATGGATTAGAGTGAGGAACACTCAACAGCATGGACCCAATGGAGATGGAATAGTGCTGGGAGTGGGGAGGAGGTTTTTTAGGTGGGGGGAATAGATCAAATCTTACCTGTGCTACCTTGGGATCAGTTGATTAACATATCCAAAATTATCTCAAAGTTATTGCTAAAACTTCAAAGTCATTCTCAAATAACTCAATTCTCAAACCTTTGTGATGTTCTGCTGATCTAGAGCCATGGAGGTCTGAATAGTGTCTGGAATCTACATGTCACAGGACCAGAACTTTGACAAGAAGTACCTAGATGGTTTCCCCTGATTTGGCTCATATTATCAGGATGTGAATTTTAGTTAATATATGATATGATTTGAAAATTACTTTTAAATTATGCTCCTTTGATATTTGGGATGGTTTGTATGTGACTTCTATGTTCTTCTTTGCAAACTTATTTCCTGCTATTGCTTCTTTATAGTGGCTACTTATAAAGCTATTATACTGACTAGAAGGGGAAGGAATGGTCAAGGGGACCAGAATTAGGTGCAATTTTAACACATAAATAAAAGAAAGATGAATATTTTAAGCAAATATGTTTTTTAAATGGCATCATCTTCTATCAACACTTTCACTAAAGTCCTCTTCTGATGTTTCCTTGGAGCATGGAAATGACCACTTCTTGTTTACTAAGCCATAGTCCCCCATATTAAAAGTGGTTTTACATTTAAAATTATTATTTATGTTTACATTATAAAAAAAGAGTTCCAAATTCTCTCACTCTCCATAATCCCTCCCATGCCCCCTAAGAAGGCAAGCAATAGAATATCAATTATAAATGTGAAGCTATGTAAAAAAGTAGTTCCATATTAGCCATGTCATAAAAAGCAATAAAAACAAAGTAAGAAAATTATAATTTAATTTGCAGTCAAATTTCAACAGTTCTTTCTCTGGTGGTGGATAACATTTATCATTATGAATATTTTGGAATTGTCTTGGATCACTGTAGTGATCAGAGTAGCTTAGTCTTTCACAATAAATCATCATTGCAATATTGCTGTACAATGACCTCCTGGTTATGTTTACTTCAATTTGCATTAGTTTATAGAGGTCTTCCCAGATTTTTCTAAAACCTTCTTTCACATCCCTATAGCACAATAGTATTTCATCACAATCATATACCACTTCTTTTTCAGTCATTTCCCAACTGATGAAATTCCCCAAATGTCCAATTCTTTGCCACCACAAAACAGCTGTTATAAATATTTTTGTGTACATAGGCCCTTTTCCTTTTCCTTTCATCTCTTTGGTATATAAATCTAGTAGTGAAATCGCTAGGTCAAAGGGTATGGACAGTTTTAGAATGCTTTGGGCATAATTCCCAACTGTTTTACAAAATGGTTGGATCAGTTCACAACACTACCTACAGTTCATTAGTGTACCTGTTTTATTTTAACACCCACTTCAATATCTGTAATTTTTGATAGGTGTGAGGTGGTACTTCAATGTTTTTTTTTTAAATTTGCATTTCTCTAATCAGTAGTGATTTGTAGTATTTTTTATGTGACTATAGATAGCTTTGATTTCTTCTTCTGAAAACTGTCTGATTATATCCTTTGATCATTTATTAATTGGGAAATGACTCTTATTTTTAGAAATATGACTCACTCCCCTATATATTTGAGAAAGGAGCTCTTTATTGGAGAAACTTGCTATAAAATTTTTTTAATTCATCTGGAAGAGCAAATGCTCAAAGATATGAATAGAATGAATGGAAAAAATGCTGAAGAAAGTAGTCTAGCAGTACCGGATCTCAAACTGTATTATAAAGCAATAATTATCAAAACAATCTGGTACTGGCTAAGATATAGAGTTGGTGGATTTGTGGAATAGATTATGTACAAATTATATTGTAGTAAATTACCACAGTAATCTAGTCTATGGTAAAATAAAAATTCCAAGCTTTTGGAACAAAAACTCATTATGTGACAAAAACTGCTGGGGGAAACAGGAAATGAGTAAGACAAACTAGATATAGACCAACATCTCACACCATGTACCAAGATAAGGTAAAAATGGGTACTTGATTTGCACATAAAGGGTGATGCCATAAGCAAATTAAGAGAGCATGGAATAGTTTATCTGTTAGATTTATGGGTAATGGAAGAATTTAGGACCAAAGATGATATAGAGAGCATTATAAAATGTAAAATAGATAATTTTTATTATATAAAATTAAAAAGGTTTTGCACAAGCAAAACTGACACAACCAAAATTATAATGAAATCAGGAAACTGGGAAAAATTTTACAACAGGTATCTCTGATAAAGGCCCCATTTCTCAGATACATAGAGAACCGAGTCAAATTTAGAAAAATACAGGTCATTCCCCAATTGCTAAATGATCATAGGATAGGAATAGGCAGTTTTCTGCAAAGAAATCAAAGCTCTCTATAGTCATATGAAAAAGTGCTCTCAATCACTATTGATCAAAGAAATGCATATTAAAAAACCCTGAGGTACCACCTCACACTATCAGAGTTGCTAATATGACTAAAAGGGAAAATGTTAGATGTTGGAGGGGATGTGGGAAAACTGGGACATTAATGCACTGTTGGTGAAGTTGTATCCTATGAAAAAATGCTCTAAATCAGTATAGATTAGAGAAATGCAAATTAAAACAACTCTGAGGTACCACATCACACTTATGTGATTGGCTAATATGACAAAAAAATAAAATGATAAACGTTGGAGAAGATAGGGAAAAATTGGAACACTAATGCATTGTTGGTGGAGTTGTGAACCGATATAACCAATCTAGAGAGCAATTTGGATCTGTGCCCAAAGGGCTATAAAATTGTGCATACCCTTTGATCTAGCAATGCCACTGCTAGGTCCATATTACACAGACATTCAAAAAAAGGGGAAAGGACCTATTTGTACAGAAATATTTATAGCAATTCTTTTTGTAGTGGCTAAGAATTGGAAACCAAAGGGATGCCCATCAATTGGGGAATGGTTAAAAATGTTGCAGTATATAATTGTAATGGAATATGACTTTGCTATGAGAAATGACAAGCAGGATGGTTTCAGAAAAATCTGGAAAAACTGACATGACTAATGCATAGTGAAATGAAAAGAACCAGGAGAATGTTGTACACAGTAACAGCAATATTATTCAATGAAAAATTGTGAATGACTTAGCTATTCTTAGCAATACAATGATCCATGATAATCCCAAAGGACTAATGATAAAGCATACTATCCACCTTCAGGAAATGAACTGATACTGATTCAATACAGACTGAAGCATACTATTTTTCCACTTTCTTTCATTTATTTTTCTTTTATTAGAATAATCTTGTACAAAATGACTAATATGAAAATGTTTTTCATAATTGCTCATGTATAACCTATATCTGATTGTTTACCATCTCAAGGAGGGTGGAGGGAGAAAGAAGAAGGAGGGATAGAACTTGGAACTCAAAATTTTAAATAAAAATGTTAAAAATTGGAAAAAATACACTAGACTACTGCTCATTTTTTTATGTTAATTCATTGCCTATGGTACCTTTAACATAATGTAGTTCCCCAATTATCTCTTTTGATTTTGCTTTGTCTGAGAACATGATTGCTACCTCTGTCTTTTTTATTTCAGCTGAAGCATAAGAGATTCTGTTCCAGCCCCTTATTTTACTCTCCATGTGTCTTTCCATTGCAAGATTGTCTCTTGTAAACAACATATTGTTTGCTTCTTATTTCTAATCTGTTCTGCTATTTGCTTCTGTTTTACGGGTAAGTACATCACATTTACAGTTATGATTACTGTGTATTTCCCTCCATCCTATTTTCTTCTGTTTATCCTTCTCTCTCTCTCTCTCTCTCTCTCTCTCTCTCTCTCTCTCTCTCTCTCTCTCTCTCTCTCTCTCTCTGTCTCTCTCTCTGTCTCTCTCTCTGT
>NW_027187267.1:1567807-1590024 GCF_028583685.1 Petaurus breviceps papuanus
TCTCTCTCTCTCTCTCTCTCTGTCTCTCTCTCTGTCTCTCTCTCTGTCTCTGTCTGTCTCTGTCTGTCTGTCTGTCTCTCTCTCTCTCTCTCTCTCTCTCTCTCTCGTCCCTCCTCAAAAATCTCCCTTTTATCATCCTCCTCCCTTCTCTTATCCCCTTCCCCTCCTACTTCCCTGTTGAATAAGACAGATTTACATACACAACTGAATATATATATGTGCACACACATATACATGTATATATATGTTTGTATATTCTCTATTTTAGTCAATTTAGATGAAAGTGAAGTTTAAGTTTGTCTACTACCACTTAGCCTATTTTCCCCTCCACTGTAAAAACTCTTCCTTGTGCACCCCTTTCATGTGAAATATTTTTTCCACTTTTCCTCTCCTTTCCTCCTTCTTCCAGTGCATTCCTCTTTCTCATCCTTTCATTTTTTTGGAGATCATCCCAATACAATAGACTTAGACTGATGCCCTGTATCTATGTAGTCTCCTTCTAACTGCCCTAATAATGATAAAGTTCTTAGGAGTTACATTTATCATCTTCCCTTATAGGACTGTAAACAGTTTAACCTTTTGAAATCCCTTATGATTTATCTTTCATGTTTACCTTTTTATGCTTCTCTTGAGTCTTGTTTTGAATGTCAGATTTTCTTTTCAACTCTGTTCTTTTCATAAGGAATGCTTGAAAGTCTGTTTCATTAAATATCCATTTTTCACACAAGGATTATGCTCAGTTTTTCTGAGTAGGTTATTCTTGGTTGTAATCCTAGCTCCTTAGCCTTCTAGAACATGATATTATGGACCCTCTATTTCTTTAATGTGGAAGTTCCTAAATCCTGGGATAGTGTGACTATGTTTCCAGAATATTCAAATTGTTTTTTTCTGTTTACTTGAAATTTTTTCTCCTGGGCCTGGGAACTTTGGAATTTGGATATAATATTCTCAAGAAGTTTTAATTTTAAAATCTTTTAGGAGGTTATTGACAGATTCTTTGAATATCTATTTTACCCTCTGGTTCTAAGATATTTGGGCAATTTTTCAGGATCATATGATGTCCAGGCTTTTTAAAAATCATAACTTTCAGGCAGCTCAATAGCTCTTAAATGATTTCTCCTGGATCTGTTTTCCATATCAGTTGTTTTTCTGAGTTATTTCACATTTTCTTTTATTTTTTTCCATTCTTTACACTTTGTTTTTTTGTTCTTGATGTCTTATGGAGTCATTAGCTTCTTCTTGCCAAATTCTAATTTTTACAGAATTCTTTTCTTTAGTGAACTTTTATTTCTTCTTTTGAATTTGTTCTATTATGATTTTTAAGGAGTTCTTTTCTTCAGTAAATTTTTGTGTCTCTTTTACTAAGCTGCTAATTCTCTTTTCATATTTTTTATCACTCCCATTTCTTTCCCCAATTTTTCTTCTACCACTCTTATCTATTTAACTCTTTTAGGACTTCTTGCCAGGCTTTTGTTCATTTGCAACTTTTAATTTAACGCTTTGCTTGTAGCTGTTTTCATGTGTCTTCTGTGTTTTTGTATTTGTCTTCCCTGACACTGTAGCAGCTTTTTATGGTAAGGTTCTTATTTGTTGTTTCATCATTTTTCCAGCCAATTTTTTAGCTTTGAACTTTATATTAAAGTTTGGCTCTGCTTACCTTGGGGTAGGGAGATACTGTCCCAGGCTTCAGTCTTTTTTGAATTGCTGTTTTTCATAACTAGTTCTCAGTATCTGCAAGTTTGAGGTGTTTCCAAGGTGGTGTGATCTATGGAGAGATGTGGTAAGTGCTTTGCTGGTGTACACTCTGGTCTTTATCCAAGAAAGGCTCCTACTCCACTGCTTACTTGCAGACACAAGTGTTGGTGCTTCTCTTGAACCTGGAGCTGTGACCAGGTTTCTTGTTTTCTACATCTGCATGTATTAGTGGTCCCCTCTGTTTTGAAACTGTGACCAGGACCTCTGCTCCCTTGTGACCAACCACAAGCACTCCCCACTACCTTGAAATTGTGACACAGAACTCTGTATGGGTTCCAAGCAGTGCCAGATCCTGCACCCAGAGCCAGCAGAGTCTCCTGTAATCTCTTTCTGATCAGTTTTCCATCCCTCTTACCATCTCAGAGGGCTTCTGAAGCTGCTGCTGGAAAAGAGAATTAAAAACTGCTTTGTTGCTTCTGTCTCTAAAGCCCAATACTGATGCTTCCCCACTGCTGATGTTTCCTACCTTTGTGCTCTGGAGAGGCACCTCTTTCATTTCACAGATTTCTATTGCTGACCTCCCAAGTTGTCTTGAGTGGAAAAAAATGTCTCACTCTGACCTTTTGTGGACTTTACTGCTCCAAAATTCAATTTGAGATATTGTTTTAATATTGTTTGGAGGAGAATGCTGTTGAGAGTTGAGCTGGGTTGCCGTCTCTACCACACCATCTTAGCTCCACTCTCTTTTTTCCCTTTTCAAGGGCAATTGCTTCTTTTGGTAATTTATCTAATTCTCCACTATGCTCACTATGCTTTTTTTAAATATCACTATGGAGGGCCTCATATTTAAATGGTTAAGTACAGTTGAAAAGTAGCAATTGCTTTCAGCACATTAATACTCAGTATTCCTCCAACTAAGGACCAAAATAACTCATCAAGTACTTATTTTTCACTATGGGTTCTTGGAAGTTATTTGTAGTTTTTCAAATGTGTAAGCATAAGTGGAAATTATCAGAAGAGAAACTGACCAGTTTAATGAGTTCTTCAATCAACCTGATGAAACAGGATGAGGGCCACTACTATGAGGGGCAGCTCCTCAAGGAGGATAAAGATGCCTAGTAGCTCATTGCTAATAGAGAACAAACAAAATTGAATGATTAGCTGGTTGAGACTCAGCGGGATAGATTCAGTCAAGAAATTGTCTTTCTTGGTCGTCTATAAAATTAAACTAACAAATTACCAACCGACCAACCAATCTCTCTCTCTCTCTCTCTCTCTCTCTCTCTCTCTCTCTCTCTCTCTCTCTCTCTCTCTCTCTCTCTCTCTCTCTCTCCATCTCCAGGATTAGGAAAATAACATGGTGAAGACCTATGCTTTAGGAATGCCACATTGACATCTCTGTGTAGAATGGGTTATAGATAGGTGAGACTACAGACTGGAAGATCAATTCGGAGGTTATATAGAAATAGATAAGGAGATAGATGATGAGAGCTTTAACTAGGATGGTAGCTATGTAGGTAGAAAGAAAATTATGGATATGAGATGTGTTGTGGAGGTAGACTTGACAGAATTTGACACTGAGAAGCAGACAGTTGAAAATGACTCCAAGGTTGCAAACCTAAGTGTTTGGGAGGAGAATGTTACCCTCAACAAACCAAAAAGGAAATTGTCATAAATTATTTCCCATTAATAAAGAAAAGGCAGATGGAAAGTGGAATCATCTGTCAGTTTAAACAGATCATTCTTTTTGGACAATTTCACTTTGCACAGAACTATATTTGCTATTTTGAACACCAAGACATCTGTTTAGTAGTAGTTGAAGATAATGAGGATCATAACTAGGTAGGTGGCAGTAGGAGTGGAAAGGAGAGAACAACAGTCTCATAATGACACTTTTGGTAGCCACTACTCCACTATTCTTCCATTCATTCTGTAAATTAATGAATAAATGTTCTGTATTGACTATTTGAAGAGACTTGGTCAAAGGAGTATGGGCAATGAGTAAACAGAAGACATAGTTCTTGCCCTTGAGGACCTTACCATCTAATTAAAAAGACAGGATACATGCATAAAGTGATGGAAAACACATGTGCTAAAAATGGATATATATGCATATACACATACATATATATTTATCAATATATACATACACACACACGTATGTGTGTGTATTTATGACTAAGGATGAAAAGTAATTAAGTTGGTTGGGTAAATAAAAGAAATCCCGGGGGAGATGAAGTGGCAATTTTTTTATTTTAATTTTTTTTAGCAACATTTGTAGTATTTGGACCTTTGCAGGTACAAGCTGTGGGAGACCATTCAGGGTCATAGAGGTGATGTGAGAATACATGCGCTCTATATGGATCATAGCATTGTGCTTATTTAGTTAGAGGGCATGAGTTTAAATCCTAGTTCTGCCATTTTCTATCTTTATTACCTTGGGAAATCCTATCACCTCTCTCAGCCTCAGTTCCTCATCTGTAAAATGAGAGAGTTGGACTTGGTGAACTCTGAAATCTCTATCTATTAGGAAGACCCTGTGTGAGTCATGTGGAAGATGTGATCAGCTCATTTCTTAAGCAATTGCCAGGCTGAGAATAGTGGAGTCACCATAGGCTATGTTTTCTCTGTTTGAGGAGGGCACCTTTCCACAGGAACAACAGCAGGGATAGATAGGAGGACAGGTCTATTCGGCATAGTTATCAAATCCATCAATATTTCTTTTCATGCTGGGTCAAGTTAGAGCCAATGTTCTCAAAATTGGAAAGTCTGGCAGTTAGTTTTCTTTCTATCCTTTTGTTTTTCTCACAGGGCTGTTTCTCCTTCTTCTTATTACTTTACATGTAAGGGTTGTAGTGAGGATCATACTCAGATCTGAAAAGCTCCAAGCCTCAAACTCTGAGGCTCCTTATTCCTACTAATAGCAAGGCCACCAAAGGAGGTAAGTAAAATAAAGAAAAAATAGTCCACTTGGGTCTTTAATTTCTGAAACTGAATGAAATTAACTGTATGGTGTATTTGAATGATGATTCAGAAGCTGGATGGCCAATCAAACTATGTCCCAAGAACTGCTCTTCAGTTGACAATAAGTGACATATCCTAGGTTGGTTTATTTGTAGCTATATTACATTTCTAATTTTTCATCGTTTCTCACAACCCCACCTTGCAAACAATTAAGGGTAGGTCTAATTATCTAAATCATTCAGACTGAATACCCTCAGCTTCCAAGGTCCACAGAACTAAATATTTTTCCCTCTTCTCTCCTCCCCCCCGCCCAGGACATTTCCAGCAAAATGATTCCTCCAGCCAATCTAACCATGGTTAATGAGTTCCTTTTGCTGGGCTTCTCTTACCTCCAAGAAAAGCAACTTGTGCTTTTCCCACTGTTCCTCTGCCTTTATCTGCTCATTCTGAGTGGGAATATCACCACAGTGACTGCCATCCGCCTAGAACCCAGACTCCACACCCCAATGTACTACTTCCTGAGTGTCCTTTCTGTCTCTGAGACCTTCTATACCATTGTCATCCTGCCTAAGATGCTCCTTAACCTTCTTTCTGTGCTCAGGACTATCTCCTTCATCAATTGTGCTGTTCAGATGTTCTTCTTCCTTGGTTTTGCCATTACTAACTGCCTGCTGCTTGGAGTGATGGGTTATGACCGCTATGCTGCCATCTGCCACCCTCTACGCTACCCAATCCTCATGAGCTGGCGGGTGTGTGGGCAGCTGTCAGTCACTTGTGGCATTTTAGGTGTCATGATCTCACTAATTATGGTTAACTTGGTCTTTAGTCTTCCCTTTTGTAATTCCAACAAAGTCAACCACTACTTCTGTGACATTTCACCTGTCATTCGGCTTGCCTGCACAGACTCTGACGCTCATGAATTTATCATCTTCATTCTTGGAGCCCTTGTGCTTGTGGCCCCTTTTTTCTTTATTTGCATTTCCTATCTCTCTATCTTGAGAACCATCCTGAAAATCCCCTCAACGGAGGGGAAGAAAAAGGCTTTCTCTACCTGTGCTTCTCATCTCACTGTGGTAATCGTTCACTATGGCTGCGCCTCTTTCATCTACCTGAGACCCACAGCCAGCTATATTTCCAATAAGGACCGCCTGGTCACAGTGACATATACCATCATTACACCTCTTTTGAATCCCATGGTGTATAGCCTCAGGAATAAAGATGTACAACTGGCCATCAGGAAAGTACTGAGCAGGAAATTTCACCTGAAGTGACACAATTTGATTGGTCTCTTTGATAATTCAGCTTTGGTGCTGAATATTGCCCCAAATTATACATGTATTATAATTGTACCCCTTGCTGCTATTGACAAATTTTAACTGAAAGATTTTTTGGTCATTATGGACATGTGGAAATGAATTTCTTTTGGGAACCTGGAATTCTGAATAACTTTTAAAATCAATGAGAATTAGGTATATTGAAACCAGAGAAATTAGTCTTGGCAGGGACTGTGGGACAAGATAAGGTCACCAGAAAGGTGGCCTGGAATAGTGAGGGGAAGCACTTTCTTGGGGACTTGGCTCAGGAGGGATAATGAATTAAACCTGAGATGAAACAAAAATCTGATATAGTTCAACTGTGTTTCTGTCAGTGACACCATCATTCTCCCAGTACCCAATCTCAGAGGCATCCTTATTTAAATCTGTTTCACTGCCTCACTTCCATATGTCATCAAGATTTATTCATTTATCTATTTATGTATCTATCTATATATCTATCTATGTATCTATCTATCTATCTAATCTATCTATCTATCTATCTATCTATCTATCTATCTATCTATCTATCTCTATGTTTTTTGAATGAATCCCTCCTTTCCAACTCTATTTTTCTTTTCTAATGATCCAACTTTCATTATGACATGGTGGGACAATTACGCAAGTCTCTTTACTTATTCCTGGGCTTACATTCTCTCCCCCATCCAATTAGTCCTTCACATGATTATCAGATTAATTTTGCTAAAATATCATTGTTATATCATCCATTAAAAAAGTTTCTCATGTTCTCTGTGGCCTAAAAGATAAATTCCAAATTGTTTTTTCTGACATTGACATAACACTATAGCCTTTCCCCAGTCTTCCTTTTCAAAATTATTCTCAATTATTTCACTTTTTAAAAATATTTCCTGAAGACCACATTTACTCTTCCCTTCCAATTAGTGTAGTCTGACTGAGCACTCTACCCAGGATATAACTTGTACTTCCTGCCTAGTTTGTTGTGAGTAATTGTGAAGATAATATTTGTGAAGTGCTTTGCATCATGCCTAGTATGTAGTGGATGGTTTATAAATGGTTACTCCCCCTTTCACAGGATTATTGTAAGCATCAAAAGAGATGAAATTTATAAAGTATTAAGCTCAATGCTTGGCATATAGTAAGTACTTAATAAAGGCTTATTCTCTTCCCTCTCTTCCTCCCCTTCCTTGCCTTGAAAACACTCCTTCCTAGACTCCTGGGGATTTAATAGCATCTATACATTCCTAAATGAATAACAAATTCTCACCCAGTCATATCCTTACCATCACAGTAATTCTGACCCACTGTTCATTAATATTCAATTTGTTCTTTCCCTCATTATCCATTCCCTTATTCCTATGTCCCTTGACTCTCCCTTTCACTGTGAGCTCCCCTTTCTCCCCTTCCTCTTATCTCACATCATCCAGATGTTTTCTGCAATTTTTACTGCTTTCAGTCCACTTCAGATAAAGATGGGGTCTTCTCTTGGCCAAGGCAAGCCTGCATAGGTGATCGAATTCTAGACTGACTTCTCTATCAGATTACTGTCTGTACTATCCAACTCTCTCAATTTTCTTTAATGTCTTCCTTCCAACTTGCCTCTTCTTTACTGTATGCAAATATGACCAAGTCTCTCCCATCCTCAAAAACAGCCACTTGATCCATGCTATCATTCATAATCTCAACTTCCATTTATGACCAAACTCACTGAAAAGGCTGCCTACAATTGATGCATCTATTTACTTTTGTTTTACTCTACCTCTCTACATTCTGACTTCTTACCTCATCATTCAACTGAAATTGTTCTCTACCAAGTCAGTCAGTCAATAAACATTTTTAAGCACCTATTATTTGCCAGGTACTCAGCTGGGCACTGGGGATATAATGAATATTAAAAGATAGTTCTTGCCTTTGAGAAGTTGAAAATCTTACAGGTTAGATGACATGTAAATAGTTATACAAATAAGCTATAAATAGGAGATGATACACAGAAGAAAGGCAATAGAATCAAGATGGATTGGAGAGGCTTACTGTAGAAGTTCTGTTTTAACTGGAACTTGAAGGAGGCCAGGAAGTAGCTGGAGTGTAGGAGAGGGAGCATTCCCTGTATAAGGGACAGCCATTGAAAATGCTTGGCTGTGGGAGATAGAGTATTTCACTTGAGAAATAGGAAAGACCAGTGTCAACAGATCACAGTGAATGTGGTGAGATTTAAGGTGTAAGAAGACTAAGAAGGGAGAGGGAAATAGTTTATGAAGAGTTTCAAATTCCAAAGAGAATTAAAAAAATTTTTTTGGTACTTATTAATTTGTTTGTTTATTTTAGTTTACAGGATTCATTCCACAATTCCTTGAGTTTCAAATTCTCTCCCTCTCCCTCCCCTACCCCCCTTAATGGAGGCATACAATCAAGTATAGGATCTGCAAATAGTTTCACATTAGACTTTAGTCAAGTTATAAAGAAGGATTGTATTGGATGGAATGAACAATGGGAAAGAGGAAACAAAACCAAACAAGACAAAGACAGAGAACAGGTAGTTTTTTTTTCAATCTGAATTCAAACTCTGTTCTTTCTAGTTCTTTCTCTGAATATAGACATCTCCCTCCATCATGAGTCTTTTAGAGTTTACTTATAATCCCGATTTGCTTTTTTATAAGTTATAAATTGACTTATAACCCTGCATTGCTGAGAAGAGTTCAATCTATCAAAGTTGGTCAACACACATATGTTGTGTCTGCATTTGTGTACAAATTTCTCCTGGTTCTGCTCTTCTCACTCAGCATCGGTTTGTATAAGCCTCTCCAGGTAAATATGAAGTCCATCTGCTCCTTGTTTCTTATAGCACAATAATATTCCATTACATTCATATACCAAAACTTGCTTAGCCATTCCCCAATTGATGGGCATCCCCTTAGTTTCCATTTCTTTGTGATCAAAAAAAGAGCTGCTATAAATATTTTTGTACATATGGGTTTTTCTCCCACTTCTATGATCTCCCAAAGAGAAATTTTTATATTTTATCTTGGAGGTGATAGTACCATTGGAGTTTAATGAGTAGAGGGCAACATTGTCAGACTTATGCTTTAGGAAAATCACTTTAATAGGCCAGTAAAAGATGGATGTGTTTGAGGAATGACTTGTGGCAAAGAGAACAACCATTAGTCTTTTTCAGTAGTCCAGGGATGAGGTGGTGAGGTCCTGCACTGGGGTTATGGCAGTGTCAGAGGAGAGAAGAGGGGCATATTTGAGAGATGTTGCAAAGGTAAAATTAACAGATCTTAGGAATAGTTTAGAATATGGGGGATGTAAAGAGAGTGAGGAATCAAGGATATCTTAATTGCCAGATCTACTGACCTTTTCTCAGGTTGCATCATGTTTTTTTTTACCTCTTTACACATGCTGCCTTTGATACTGATGGTCTTCTGCTTTATACTGTCTTCTCTCTAGGTTTCTGTGACTATCCTGGTTATGCTCCTCCCTATCTGACTTCTCCTTCTGAAATTCCTTTCATCTTTAACCAGGTCATGCCTGTTAACTGTGGATGTCTCTCAGTTCCATTATAGCCCTCTTCTCTTGTCCCTCTATTCTCTCTCACTTGCTAATCTCAGTAGCAACTATGGCATCATCTTTATGGTGATAATTCTAAAATCTGCTTATATATCCCTAACCTCTTTCCTGGAGTCCAGTTGTCTATTGGATGTCTCAAGCTAGATGTCCTACAGAAACTTAAATGCAACATAATGCTGAACTCATTATCTTCCTTCCTCTAAAGCTGAATTCCTAACTTCTCTTTCACTGCTGAGGGTACCACCATTCTTCCAGTCACCCGATCTCACAACCTAAGTGCCATCCTCAACTTCTACTTCTACTCCAATATCCCATCTCTTGTCCATTGATTTTACCTTCATATTACTTCTTCAATATATCTACTTCTCTCCTCTGATGCTGCTATTCCCTCATTTCTAGATTATTACATTAGTCAACTTTTTGGTCTCACTGCTTCAAATCTCTTCCCAGGCTAGTCTATCCTTCCACTCACTTATCAAATTAACCTTCTTAAAGGAAATGTTTGACTGTATCATCATGGTATTCAGTAAACTCCCTATTGCCTCAAGGATCAAATGCTGAAAAAATTTACACTTTACATACTTCCACATACTCTGCAGCCCAATGACCTCGACTTTCTCACTATTCCTTGCACAAGACAAATCATCTCACAACTCTTTGCATTTTAATGGATTTTATCCCACATATGGAAATTGCTCTCTCCCCATTTCTGCTTTCTGGATTCCTTGGCTTCCTTCGAGTCTCAATTAAAATCTCACCTTTAAACAAAGTTCTTCTGGTGTTCTTCAGTCATAATGCCTTTCCTTTGTTGTTTTGCTCCAAATTATCATACATATGTATATATAAATACTTACATATTCATAGTCTATATACGCATATGTCTATATGAATATGTAGCTTGTACATAGCTGTTTGTGTATTATCTTGTCCATTATTTTGAGCTTCTTGAGAGCAGGAATTGCCTTTTGCCTCTCTTTGTGTCCTCAATAAATAACACGGTTCCTGTCCATGGGAGATTCCTAATAAGTACTTGCTCACTCATTGATTGACTGATTAACTTTTTTTCTCATGAACAAACTTGCAATTTTATTTTCATTAATTACTCAGATAAACTGCCATGCCACTTTGTTAAAAGTTAATTTTGATGACCTAGAGATACTTGCTCTCCTGTGAGTTCATACTTTTTGTTTATTTGGAATTAAATAATAAAATAGATAAATACACAATTAATTAACATATAGAACTGATAATACAAAGGAAGATATTGGTGGCATTTTCACTATGACAAATATCACTATTAAAAACCTCTCAAACCCTCAATATAAAATTAAATGGTTTTTCCTTACTCCCTTGGAAGCATAGTTTTACACAACTCAGCTAATTTCACTCACAGATTAAAGTATTTTGAGAATGTTCTTTATATTTCTTCTCAACTTCATGATAAATTCAGCTTCTTTTTTCTTTGACCTCTTCAATAAACACAGCAAAAAAATCTTTCCAATTATATCGTATTTTTCCAGCTCCTCACTAAGCCGTTATTATACACTTTTTATAATGTTTCTTTATAACACAACAGTGAAGTAGTTCTGCCAAGATAGACTTTTCTCCTTGCCTTCTTACTTGTTTTCTCCACAGATTCTGTAATGCTCATCATGGATAAGAGATAAAGCATACACCTTCTCCCTGACTCTATAAGAAGCACCTTCATCATAAGTAGTTTTTTTCAACTGATTTCATATGATCAATGCCAACCTCATTTCTCAACATTCCTTTTGGCTCTCTGTTCTTAAAGAAACAATAACAGTTTTTATAATCTCTGTAGAAGATGTTTTTTGAAACTGTACACACATGCACATGTGTGCATATGTATACATATGCACATACACAATGCAAAAGCAATATATATAATGTACATATACACATAGCACAAGCTTTTCAATTTAATGTAATCAAAATTATCCATTTTGCATTTTATAATGCTCTCTAACTCTTGTTTAGTCATGAAGTCTTCCCCTCTCCATAGATCTGATAGATAAACTATCCTTTGCTCTCCCAGATTACTTACAGTATCAGTCTTTATACCTAGATAATGCACCCATTTCAACTTTATTTTGGTGCATGGTGTTAGATAATGGTCTATGCCCAATTTCTACCATACCATGTTCCAGTTTTCCCAGCAGTTTTTTGTCAAATAGTGAGTTCTTATCCCCAAAACTTAGGTCTTTGTGTTTATCAAACAGTAGATTGCTATAGTCATTGGCTGCTGAGTCTTGTGTACCCATTCTATTCCATCGATCCACTGCTCTATTCCTCAGCCAGTATCAAGTAGTTTTGATGACCGCTGCTTCATAATACAGATTAAAATCTGGTATGGCTAGGCCACCTTCCCTAGAATTTCTTTTCATTAATTGTCTTGATATTCTGGACTTTTTGTTCCAAATGAATTTTGCTACTTTTTTTCTAGCTCTACAAAGTAATTTTTTGGTAGAATGATTGGTATGGCCGTAAATATGTAATTTAATTTAGGTAAAATTGTTATTTTTATTATATTAGCTCAACCCAACCATGAGCAATTGATCTTTTTTCAATTAGTTAGAACTGACTTTATTTGTGTGAATAGTGCTTTGCAACTGTGTTGATATAAGTCCTGGGTTTGTTTTGGCAGGTAGTTTAACAAATATTTTATAAAGTCTACAGTAACTTTAAATGGATTTCTCTTTCTATCTCTTACTGTTGGATTTTGTTAGAGATATATAGGAGTTCCAACAACTTATGTGGGTTTATTTTATATCCTGCAACTTTGCCAAACTTGTTTATTATCTCAAGTAGTTTTTTTATTCTCTAGGATTCTCTAATTATACCATCATATCATCTGCAAAGAGTGATAGCTTAGTCTCTTCTTTGCCTAATTTGATTCCTTCAATTTCTTTTTCTTCTCTTATTGCTACTGCTAACATTTCTAGTACCAGATTGAATAAGAGGGTTGATAGTGGACAACTTTTTTTCACCCCTGATCTTATGGGAAATGATTTTCCTACCCTTCCCCCTTACTGCTTCTTCCCTCCTTTCTAACCTCCCCTCTTTCCTTAGCCCTTCCCCTCTCCTACTGCCTGTAGGGTATGATAGATTTTTATACTCAATGTAGTATGTTATTTCTTTCTCAAACCAAGATTGACTAGAGTAGATCTCATGCAATGCTCCTTTCCCTCCCCACTTTCCTTCTATTATGATCAGTTTTATGTCTCTTCTTGATAGAGTCCTAAACTTAACTGATTATGTTATTCCCTCCTTACAGCAGAACCAATGAGGGTGAAGCTCATATAATGCTCATCTCCCTCCATTCTTTCCCACTACTATAATGTTTTATGCCTCTTTGTGTGGCATAATTTACCCTTTTCTGCTTCATTCTTTCCTCTTCTTCCATTGCAGTCCCTTTGCAGCCCTTAATGAAGTTTTTTTTATCATCATTTTGTGTAATTTATATCCATACCCTCTATTTTTCTATATCCCTTTTAGATGTCACCATAAGTATAGAATTCTCCATATTAACAGGTACCAGCTTCTTATGTAAGGATGTGAACAGTTTTTTTTTTTTAAATTAAATAACAAGTTATGTGTGTGTGTGTTTTTCCCCTGTTTACCTTTCTATGTCTCTCTTGAGTATTGTAATTGGAGGTTGAATTTTCCATTGAGCTCTGGCTTTTTCATCAGGAAAGTCTGGAAGTCCATTATATCATTGAATGACAATCTCCTTGCCTGGAAGATCATGTTCAGTTTCTCTGGATAGATGATCCTTGGTTGTAACCCAAGTTCTTTTGCCTTGCAAAATATCATATTCCAGTCCCTCCAATATTTCAATGTAGAAGCTGCCAGATCCTGTGCAATCCTCACTGTAGTTCCACAATATTTGAATTGTTTCTTTCTGGCTGCTTGTAGTGTTTCCTCCTTTACCGGATAGTTCTGGAATGTGGCTACAATATCTTGCGGATTGAAAAGTTTGGGATCTCTTTCGGGAGGTGTCCGGTGGATTCTCTTAATTTCTATTTTGCCCTATGGTTCTAGGATCTCAGGGAAGTTTTCCTCAATGAGCTCTTGGAAGATGTTGTCCAGGCTCATTTTATCAACATGATTTTCTGATAGACCTATAATTCTCATATTCTCTCTCTTGGATCTGTTTTCCAGGTCAGTTATTTTTCCATTGAGATATTTTGCCTCTTTTTCTAATTTTTCATTCTTGATGTTTTGTTTGACTGATTCTTGGTGCCTCATAGAGTCATTTGCTTCAATTTGGTTGATTCTAATTTTTAGTTAATTATTTTTCTCGGTTAGTTTTTGAAGCTCCTTTTCCATATGTTCAGATTTCATTTTTAGTTCCCACATTTTTCTTTTTAAGGAGCTGTTTTCTTCATTCTATTGTTTTTATAATTTTGCAATTTTGATTTAAAAAAAATATTCACTTTATCTTCCACCTCTCTAATTTTGTTTTCAAAGTTCTTTTTGAGCTCATCTAAGAATGCTTTCTGTGCTTGAGACCAGTTCATATTCCCTGTTGAGTCTCAAGCTGTGGTTGTGGAGTCAATGCTGTTTCCTTCTGAATTTGCTTCCTCTCTCTCACAATAATAGGATTCTAGGGTCTTTGTCTTTGCAGTCTGTTTTTACCCATTTTGAGGCAGGGCCTTAGACATGCCCTTCCTCTAGGCTTCCCAAGCCTTTACTGTTTAAAATTTTGCTGTGTTTTCAGGGTCAGAGAGGGGGATTGGAGCAGCCAGGGTCCATTCTGCCATCCTAGTCCCTGGAAGTTCAGATAGGTGCGTTTTAAATTTCCAGGCTGTGGGCTGGTAGTCCCAGGAGTAGCTGCTGCCACTGCCATGGGCCCTGCATTTGTCTCTTACCCAGCTCTGCCAGATCCCAGCCCTGCAGTGATAGGCCTGGGAATGGCCCTTGTTGTTGGTGGATCAACTTGCCAGCATGTTGACCAGGCCTCATTGAGGCCTTATCACATACTGCCCCCGGGCCTCCTGTAGTTAATTTTTAATGTTTCATTGGTATATGTCTTTTTATGTATATATAAGTATAGCATCATATATGCATTACCATATTGTTATATATAATGTATTAACATAGCATTACTAGTATATATACTCTATATAAGCTTAATATAGTATTATATTATTATTTATAATTATTACTGATGATATTTTTTTCTCTTTGCATATACTATTCTGATATGTATATCTATTGTATTCCATTTATGTTTTAGATATTAAGTGTTCTCCATTGTTGTATTCATTAATTATTAATGTGAATTTGATATGCCATGAATGATTATTTTTTCGAACTGAAAAATTTTTACTGTGAGAAAAAATTCAACAGCAGAGTATATTGCATGATTCTCTTAGGATCCAAGTTGTGAACTAAGAAGGAGGATGGAACCTAGGAGCATGGAGAGAGGGCCAAGGGTTGATGTGGTTGTCAACTAGTACACACGTAGCAATCATACATCAGATTCTTATTGCAGGGTATGCAGGTCAACAGATGCTGACCAATTAAAGTGAAACTTGAATGCACTTTGAGGAATTTTTCTGAAGTGGCTTCCTGGTAGGGACCTAAATAGTTACTGCCTGTACACCCACAGTTGGAAGGCATTGTGAAGTTAGTTGATAATGACCCACATTTTTTAGTAACTTAGCTTTACAAAACACTCACCACCATCCTGTGATGTAGGTAACATAAATATTATTTTATTGTCCCAACTTTACAGATAAAGAAACTGAGGTTCCACATCTTTTAGTGCTTTGTCTAGGATCACATAACTATCTGAGCAAATGAACTAGCACTTGAGCTCTGGTCTTTGATTTTAATGACCAGTGTGCTTTCTACTGAACTTTGGTATTCCAGCAGACTACTGAACTAGATCGATTCAGTGGTAAAATGAATACAAAGTTATACTTTTCATACCTCCATAGAATAGGGCACACACATAGCCCAAGGTCTTTATCTGTTCAGACAAGAAAGCACCAGTGAGAAAGGACTTTAGTTTTCATGACTCTCTGTGACTAAGGTGCTAGCTGCAATAAACATCCTTTCTCAAATGGAACTGAGACCTTTGTTTGGGAGTCTTTCTGATCTTAGGAGGAAGACCCATTTGAGGCTCTCCTTCAGATAATTACTCATGAAGAGCTCCCAGGTCAAAGAACTCTTCAGCTCCCTGACTCAAGGCAGATATTGACTGATTTTTTTTGGGGGGGATCTCTTTGTGGTTAGCATCTAGACAGACTCCTACTTCTTTCTCTTTTCCATTCTTGTCCTTTATTTCTATAATTGTACAGTCCCTTCTGTATTTACTAGTCTAAGTTTGAGAATCTCTTTGATTCTCTACAATTAACTCCTCCTTGGATACAGATACAGGAAATCAGGGAAGGGATGAGAGTGACAGAGACCACCCCAGGGAGCTCTATATCTAACCTTCATAATGAAAAAGTGGGGACTTGGGGGCGGGAAAGCTGAGGCAAAAGATTTGTTGTTTCTGTTAAAGGTCCTCACTAGCTGATAATTCTTTAATGAGTCCACAGGGAACCATGGAGAAGAGATCAGATAATTCTTCCCATGAATGCCCCAATTTCTTTATCTTGGTCATAGATCTCTAAGCTCATTGTCTCAGACCTGGTTTTCATCACTGGATTCTATTAAGTTATTTGGGTGGAAGAACCTATGTTAAATGTAGTATAGTAATGATCCTCTAGGGTCATGGGAGCAAAATTTCTGATAAAGGCTCTGGGGTTACAGCTGTGAGAGAGATAAAAGGAAAGTCCATTAATAATGCTCTTTGGGACAAGAGTTTGGAGGAATGTCCATGGAGAGGAAGCTGAGGGGACTATACAAACTGAAGTAAGTTGAAGATAGTAGGATGTGAGTATATCTGAAATGATTTTAGTTTCTTTCATTGAGATCCTAGGATTTAGGGAGTATGGAAGCACCTTCATAGCATATGGAAAGTGCAGATTCTTATGGAGATTGTCAGTTGGGATATCCCTGGAATTGATGGAACAGAAACTGAGAAATAGGAAACTAGTGCTAATGGGACTGCACACTTATACTTAATGTGGGACCTGAGACAGGGTTTTGGAGTTTCTTATATGGGAAAGGAGAGGACCTTCATAAGGGAGTGGACCATGGCTCTTGACCATGGGGAATGGGACAGCAAAACTTACATCTGAGTACTGGTCTGTTCATCTCATGATTGGCCTCGTTTCCTCTGAGTTGTAATCCGCTTTTCCATGGTCATTAGGCAAAGAAGGGGAGACAATTATGAACTAGCAAGTGGTGGAGAAAAGCATAAAGTGCTTAAAGAAAACTGGACGGTTGACAGGGGGAAGGAGGAAGCTGGAAGATTATGGAGCCAAGGTGAGGGAAAGCAGAAAGGTTAAGAACAGCAGTACTACTGTTGAAGTGGTCACAGAGAAGCCACTGTATTCAGTAAAGCAGTTGGATAAATATAGGGAACTAGGGACCAAGTAAACCCTGACACTTTGTCCCTCTTGGAACCTCTTCTGCACCCAAAGGATATTGTATTATTTTCTTCCTTTGTCTCAGTCTCGCCTTTCATCTTTCAGGTAAGTTGTTTTACTAATCTCTTTTTCATCATCCCTTCTCAGAACACTCTTTATTCCAAATTACCTGTATACTTACATCACCTTCATTTCTGTATATAAAAGTCTCTCTGTCTCAGGTCTGAACTTCTCTCCCCCACATACCTCTCTTCCCCTTCTTTCCCCTGCCAAATCTGCATCCTTCTTCTAGCCATCCTAGGTTGATTGGAATGGAGATACTTCCTCCTAGCCCCTGCCCTGAAATGTATTAGTTCACTAATGGCATCAGCTATCCCTTGCCCCATTGTATTCAAAAGCCATAGGGAAGAAGTCACTGGGTCCCAAGGTAGATACAAAAGGGAAAGAATTAGTCAAGATTATGTTTATAACATGTCCCTGTTCCCCTCTAGAAAACCTTGCTCTCCTTGGACCTCACTTTTCTGTCTTACTCTGCATATGATTTTACCATGGCACCAATATCAGGGATGAAGAACCAGAGCTGTGATAAGGTAAGGGGGCCCAGTAGGCTAAGGAAGGTCTTGGTAGTACTTGTAATATTAGCCCATGCATCAGTAATCAGTCACTTGGGTTTCCATCCATCAGCAAAATGGACTTTACCCTCCCTAGTCTCAGAACCCAGGGAGGTTGCATTCACTGAATTAAGCAGTTTTGTTCCTTGGACCTGGGATGGAATGGAGAGAATCTGGGACTGGAACTGGGAGTGAGAAAACTCATGTTTCTGACTGACTCTATCACTTACCAGTAGTCTAAGCATTAGTAAGTTGCTCATTCTTGCTGGGCCACCTCAGTTACTTTATCTATAAAATGGAGATCACATATATAGAAACATGGGATAATATAGTTTTAGAGTTGGAAGCGATTACAGCAACCACTTACTACAACCCATTCTTGACAAAGAATTCTAATACCACCCTCTTTGGATTGTTGAAACAATAAACTGAAATGATGGATTTGAAAGTCCTATCTAAAAATTTCAAAGTGCTACTTAAGTATAAATTATTCTTACAATTTTATATCAGGATTGGGTTAGAAGACATAGCAGATATAGAAGATCTCATCTCTGCCCTTGGGAAGTCTGCTCTCTTTTTGAAGAGACAGAACATTTATGTAAAAAACCGGTGGCTCATTTACAAAGTAGCAGTCCTGGGAAAGGGAGCCTTAACTTCTTTCCCATCTACTGTAGTGTCATTAGCCTGGGGACCATACAGTAAGGGAAAGTGTCATAGGATTTAGATTTTAATTGACCTTAGAGATCATGTATTCCTAATTTTAGTACATTAAGTATAGAATCTGAGGCTTCCAGAGCTCATACATTAGAGAAATGGTAGCATTTGAACCTAGAGTTAAACTAGCAAATATTCATTTATTCATCCAACAAATATTTATGAAAATCTGCTTAATGCCAAGTACTCTCCAAGCCATTGAGGATGCACACACACATACACACACACACCACACACACACACATGTAAGACATATTACTTGCCCTTAAGGACCTTATGGGCTGTTTAGATGCACAAAGATATATACATATATGTACAAGGTACTATATTGTAAGTGACATTAAGGCAGTTAGATGGCACAGTGTAGAGCCTGGAATCTGATTTCTAATCCTATCTTAGACACTTATTAGCTTTGAGACCCTAGACAAATCACTTAACCTTATTCAGCCCCAGTTTCCTTATCTGTAAAATGGGGATAATAATTGTTTCTACTTCCTAGGGCTGTTTTGAGGATAAAATGAGATAATATATGTAAAACACGTTGCAAACCTTAAATTGCTATATAAATACTCTCTTCTTCAGAATTGTCTTGAATCACTTTATTGATCAGAGTAGCTTACTTTCACAGTTGATCATCATTACATATATTTTTTAAGGTTTATTTTATTAATAAAAGATGAAAACAACAAAAAACCTTCAAGAGGTTATATGTGTTCATAGGAGGGAGAAATTGCTTCAATTTACGTCAAGGAATGTTTCCTGGAGAAGGTGACATTTGAAATAGGAGGAAGAGATTATAGGTTCATTAGTGGGGAGGATGAGGCCATCACAGGGAGAAGGAATTGGAACAAAGGTCATATTTAGAAAGATAATGGATTGAGTAACATATTGAGTACTTATGAGAGTTGGTCCTTAATGCCTAAACATAAATACATTTACCAGATTGTTTTCTTCAGTGATAGGCTTTAGTATGTCCAGAGGTTGAGTTTTGGAAATCATGTCACATGGTAACTGCTTTTTGCACATAGTAGATATTTAATAAACAGTTAATTTAAATCATACTGAAACCTGCTGTCTTCAAATATTTGAAGGGCTATTATGTGAAAGATGGATTAATATTGTTATGCTTTGTCCAAGAGGACATAACTGAGACCAGAATTTTCAGGAAAGCTTATTTAGTTTTGATGTAAGGTAAACCTCCCTACTATTAGAGTTGTTCAAAAGTTGAATGCACTATCTTGGGTGAAGGTGTACTCTTCCTCAATGGATGTCTTCAAATAGATGATGGATTATTATATGGAAGAAGTATCATATAACATTTTCTTCTTCAGATGCGAAAGGGCTAGGTAAGTTCTATAAATCTTTTCCAACTATGATATTCTGTGATTCTATGAAATAAATTAAAGGAATCTAATATGTTGAGTATGAGTTTTATCATTCTTTTTCTACAGATGAGAAAATTAAGGTTCAGAAAGCCACAGGGACTTGTCTAAGGTCTCACAAACCCTTAAGGGATGAAATAAGTTGAAGCTTTTTAGTTAATGACCTGTTCTCTCTCTTTCTATTGCACTATTGTACTCCAGCATGCAATGAAGTTTGTCTGACTTGGTGATAGATGGATTCAAAGCCAAAATACATGTAGGACATAAGTCTTTAGGTAGAAAAAATGTCAGTCTTGAAGTATTTGGAATCTGCCAAGTGTAAGACACATTAGATTTCTTCTACCTGGAACTAGAAGGCAGAATTAAGACCCCAAAAGAAAAATTCCTGAAAGATAGTTTTCAGTTTATTATAAGGAAGATATTCCTTCCAACAGAATTTTCTAAACATAGGACTGCCTTGTGAGGGAGTGAGTCCATTGCCACTGGATGTGTTCAAGCTTAGGTTGGTGTGATCATTTGCTGAAGATAAAGTAGTGGGCATATATGGAGTTGCTGCAGGTTATCTCCAAAGTCTCTTCCAACTGTGAGATTCTTTGATTTGATATGATTTGATTAATTGGAGGCCATTGGGGTTAAGTGACTTGCCCAGAGTCACATGGCTTGTAAGTGTCTGAGATCAGATTTGAGCTTGGGTCCTCCTGACTCTGGAAATGGTGCTCTCCCTACTGTGTCACCTACTTTCCCAGATTCTTTAACTTTTAGAAGGGATTGGGAGATTCATGGTGTGTGTGTGTGTGTGTGTGTGTGTGTGTGTGTGTGTGTGTAGGTTATAAAAGGAAAAAAACATTAAAGAGGGAAGATTGAACAGTATAACTTTCATGATTTTCTGAGATCTTGCCTAGATTACTGAAATTATGACAACAGGCAAATTTGTTTTTAAAAAGTATCTTTTAAGATACTCAAATGTCAAAAGTTTGATGTTCTTTTTAAAACTATGAGTTAAAAACCAGGTAACTAATCAGCAGTGACTTCATGATGATCAGAGATGGAAATAAGACATTATAACTTAAAAAATCCTGTTCCAATCAAACAGCCATTCAATGAATCAACAAACATTTATCAAGTATTTACACAGTGCCAGATACTGTGATAATCTCTGGCAATAAAAAGAAAGACCAAAATGCAAGAGTAAAAAAAATGTGCTTACCCTCAAGTTTATATACCAAAAAAGGAATATACAGTATAAATAAATACATAAATAAATAGCTAATTAGATACACGAATGAATGAGTATGTATAAGATGCATACAGAGTATAAGGAAAGAAAATTTTGAAGATGAGAAGCTGCAAGTGCATGGGGACCTGAGAAAGACTTCCTGCAGAAGTTAACATTTGAGTTGACTTGAAAGAAGTTAAAAGGTAGAGATGAGGAGCAGATCACTCCAGGCTTGGCCAATAGTCATGGCATAATGATGAGAGAGACAATGTAGCATGTGAAATAACAAGTATCACTGGAGGTTACAGAGAATAAAGTATGAGAATAATAGCAAGGTAAAGAAAGAGTCAGGCAGTAAGGGCCTTAAATGTCAATAGAGAATTTTCTATTTTAACTTATATATTGAGAAGGGAGAGGGGGCTGGCGTGGTCAAATCTGCGCTCTAGGAAGATCTCTTTGGCAGATATAAGGAGGATAGCCTGGAGTAGGGAGACACCTGAGGGAGAAAGACTAATTAGAAGGCTATTGTAATAGCCCATTTATTTTCTATTTTTCTTCGTTGGTGTTTAACCAAAATAAGGCAGGTTGCAGGTAATTTAACTGTGCACAATTTTTTTCACTTCTATTAATTAAAAAATATTATTTAGTTATTTTTAACATCCTATTAAAATTTTTGAGTTCTAAATCTCTCCCTCCCACCCTGCCCCCACTCACTGAGAAGGCAAGCAACAGAATATAAATTTATGTATGGGAAATCATGTAAAACATATTTCCATATTAACCGTGCCAACAAAAAAGCAAGAAAAATAAAGAAAGAAAAGTATACTTCAATTTGCATTAGATTTCATCAGTTCTCTCTCTGGAGGTGGAGAACATATCATAAATCCTTTGCAATTTTCTTGAATCATTGTATTGACTAGAGTAGCTAAATATTTTATAGCTGCATACAGTGATCTCCTGGTTCTGCTCACTTCATTTTGCGTCACTTCATAGAGGTATTCCAAGGTTTTTCTGAAACCATTCCCCTTGTTATTTATTACAGCATACTAGTATTCAATCACAATCACATATCAATACTTTTTCAATCATTCCTGAACTTATAGGCATCTTCTCAGTTTCCATTTTTTTGCCACCACAAAAAGAGCTGCTATAAATATTTTGTACTTATAGGTTCTTCTTCTTCTTCTTCTTCTTCTTCTTCTTCTTCTTCTTCTTCTTCTTCTTCTTCTTCTTCTTCTTCTTCTTCTTCTTCTTCTTCTTCTTCTTCT
>NW_027187267.1:1590034-1723102 GCF_028583685.1 Petaurus breviceps papuanus
CTTCTTCTTCTTCTTCTTCTTCTTCTTCTTCTTCTTCTTCTTCTTCTCCTTCTCCTCCTCCTTCTCCTCTTCCTCCTCTTCCTCCTCCTCCTCCTCCTCCTTCTTCTCATTAGGGTACAAAATTAGTGGTGGTATTGCTTGACCAAAGGGTATGCACAGTTTCATAGACCTTTGTGCATAGTTCCAAATTGTTTCCCAGAATGGTTGAACTAGTTCACAATTTCACAAACAGCTCATTAGTTTGTCTATTTTCCCCAATCCCCTCTAGCATTTCTCATTTCTGAAAGGTGTGAGGTGGTACCTCAAAGCTGTTTTAATTTGTATTTCTCTAAGCAATAGTGACTTTGAGCATTTTTCATATGACTATAAACAGCTTTGATTTCTTCTTTTGCAAACTGCCTATTAATGTCTTTGGCTACTTATCAATTGGGTAATGGTGGGTCTTAAATTTTTTTTTTTGACTCAGTTCTCTTCATATTTGAGATCTTTTCCAGAGAAACATGCTGTAATTTTAAAATATTACTTCACATATATGGCATCATTTGGCAAAATATAGTTTCCCTAATTATCTCTTTTAATTAGGTCTATTTTTACTTTTGCTTTTTCTGAGATTGTCATTGCTACCTCTGCCTTTTTTACTCGAACTGAAGCATAATAGATTCTTCTACAGCCTCTTATTTTAACTCCATGAGTGTGTCTCTTGTAAACAACATATTGTTGGATTCTAGTTGCTAATCCATTCTATCTGCTTCTGTTTTATGGGTGAGTTCATCCTATTCACATTCACAGTTATGATTACTTGTTATGTATTTTCATTTATTCTATTTTCTTCTGTTTATCCTTCTTTATCCCTTTTTACCCTGTTCCTCCTCAAATGTCTATTTTTTTATCTGACCACTGCCTTCCTTAATCCTTCCCCCTTTTATCATCATCCCTCCTTTTCTTTCCCCCTTCCTCTCCTCCATCCCTATTGGATAAGGTTGATTTCTATAACCAACTGTGTTTGTATATATTTTTCCCTCTTTGAATCAATTCTGATGAGAGTGAAGTTCAAGTATAGCTCTGCAGTACCCTGCTCCCCTCCCCACTGCCTCTTTTATGTGAGAAAATTTTTCCCATTCCACCTCTCCCTTCCTCCTCCCAGGGCATACCTCTTTCTTACTCCTTCATTTATTTTTTGAGATCATCTCAACATAATCACACACCAGTGTTCTCTGTCTATGTAGACTCTTCCTAATTGCCTTAATGATGATAAAATTCTTAGGAGTCACATGCACCATCTTACCATACAGGAATGTAGACCATTTAACCTTATGAATCCCTCATGATTTCTGTTTCATGTTTACCTTCCTATGCTTTGTTTGAATGTTGTGTTTGAATGTCAGTTTTTCTACTCAGCTCTGGTCCTTTAATCAGAAATGCTTGAAAGTCCTCTATTTCATTAAATATTCATTTCTCCTCAGAAGGATTATATTTAGTTTTGCTGAATAGGTCATTCTTGGTTGCAGTCCTAGCTCCTTTGTTTTTTGGAATATCATATTCAAAGCTCTCCACTCCTTTAATGTGGAAGCGGCTAAATCTTGTGTGATCCTGACTGTGGCTCCATGATATTTGAATGCTTAATTTCTGAGTGCTTGCAATATTTTTTCCTTGACATGAGTGCTCTGGAATTTGACTATAGTATTCCTGGGAGTTTTCATTTTGGGATTTCTTTCAGGAAGTGATTAAGGGATTCTTATTTTTTAAAATTTATTTATTTATTTTTAGTTTTCAACATTCATTTCCACAAGATTTTGAGTTACAAATTTTCTCCTTGTCTTTCCCCTATCCCCCACCCCAAGATAGCAAGCTTACTGAATACCACTTCCCCAAATCTATTCTCTCTTATATCCTTCCCCACCCCCAACTTTCCAGTAGGGAAACCCACCCCAGTGCCTGTATATCTTATTTCCCAGTTGCATGTAAAAAACAACTAGTTTTAACATTTTTTTTAAAACTTTTATTTCCAGATTCTTTTCCTTTTTCCATCCTCCCCCCTCCCCCCCCAGGAAGACAAGCAATTCAATATAGGTTGTGCATGTGTAGTTACAAAAAATGTTTCCACAGTAGCCATATTGTGAAAGACTAACTGTATTTCCCTCTATGCTATCCGACCCCCACATTCTCTTTTCTCCTTTGACCCTGTCCCTTTTCAAAAGTGTTTGCTTCTAACTATCCTCTCCCCCAATCTACCTTCCCTTCTATCATCCCCCTCTTATCCCTTTCCCCCCTATTTTCCTATAGGGTAAGATACCCAATTAGTGTGTATGTTATTCACTCCTTAAGCTAAATTCAATGAGAGTAAGGTTGACCCTTTCCCTTTCACCTTCCTGCTCTTCCCCTCCATTGTAATGGTTTTCTCTTGCCTCTTTTATATGAGATAATTTACTCTATTCTATCTCTCCCTTTCTCCTTCTCCAATATATTCCTCTCCCACCTCTTAATTTTATTTTTAGATATCATCCCTTCATATTCAACTCATCCTGTGCCCTCTATATATACATGAACATACATATACACACATACACCTGCCTATACATACATATACATGCATGTATATGTATATATACATATTTATTCCCTTCAACTATCCTTATACTGAGAAAACTCTCATGAGTTACAATTATCATTTTTCCATGTAGGAATGTAAATAGTTCAACTTTAATAATTCTTTTTCCTGTATACCTTCTCATGCTTCTCTTGTTTCTCGTATTTGAAAGTGAAATTTTCTGTTCAGCTCTGTTTTTTTCATCAAGAATACTTGAATGTCTTCTATTTCATTGAATGTCCATATATATACATATATATTTATACACCCTTCTATGCATATATATGTAATGTATACATATACATACATACATATATATATACACATTCCCTTCCCCTATCCTCATACTGAGAAAAGTTTCATGAGTAACAATTATCATTTTTCCATGTAGGAATGTAAATATTTCAACTTTAATAAGTTCCTTATGATTTCTTTTTCTTGTTTACCTTCTCATGCTTCTCTAGCTTCTTGTACTTAAAAGTCAAATTTTCTGTTCAGCTCTGGTTTTTCCATCAAGAATGCTTAAAGTCCTCTATTTTCTTGAATGATCATATTTTCCACTGAAGCATTATATTCAATTTTTCTGGGTAGGTGATTCTTGGTTTTAGTCTTATCTCCTTTGACCTCTGGAATTTCATATTCCAAGCCCTTCAATCCCTTAATTTAGAAGCTGCTAGATTTTGTACTATCCTTATTGTGTTTCTACAATGCTCAAATTGTTTCTTCCTGACTGCTTGTAATATTTTATCCTTGACCTGGGAACTATGGAATTTGGCTATAATATTCCTAGGAGTTTTCCCTCTGGTTCTAGAATAGCAGGACAATTTTCCTTGAGAATTTCTTGAAGGATAATTTCTAGGCTCTTTTTCTGATCATGGCTTTCAGGTAGTCTAATAATTTTTAAATTATCTCTCCTGTATCTGTTTTTCAGGCCAGTGGTTTTTTCCAATGAGATATTTCACATTACCCTCTATTTTTTTCATTTATTTGTATCTGTTGTATAGTATCTTGATTTCTCATAAAATCATTAGTTTCCATTTGCTCCAATCTAATTTTGAAGGAATTATTCTCTTCAGTGAGTTTTTGAAATTCCTTTTCCATCTGGCCAATTTTACTTTTTAAGGCATTCTTCTCTTCATTGACTTTTTGGGTCTTTTTTGCCAGGTAAGTTAGTCTATTATTTAAGGTGTTATTTTGTTTTCAATCAGGCTGTTGACTCACTTGTCATCATTTTCCTGCATCATTCTCATTTCTCTTCCCAATTTTTCCTCCACTTCTCTTACTTGATTTTCAAAGTCCTTCCTGGGCTTCTCCGTGGCCTGTAACCACTTCATATTTATCTTGGAAACTTTTGATGTAGGAATTTTGACTTTGTTGTCTTCTTCTGGTTGCATGTTTTGATTCTTTTTGTCCCTCCAAAAAGATTCTGTGGTCTGATTGTGCTTCCTCTGTTTGCTCATCTTGCCAGTCAAAATTACTTGACTTTTGAGCTCTTTGTCATGGTAGAACTCTGCTTCCAGAGTGGAGAGAGCTGTGTTCCAAATTTCTGGGGGTTTCACAGTTGTTGTCAGAACTGTTTTCAGAGCTATGAGGAGGGCGCCCTCTCTACAGCTCCCATAAGCTCTGGCCACACTAGTGTTCCTCCATCCAGGAATGCCACCCAAGACCGTGACCCAGATCCAAGCAGGTGAAAGCAAGAGAAATTACTCTTTGAATGGTTGCTTTGTCCCCCTATGATCTGGAGGCCAGGAGCTCCTGAGGCATGTGGCAGCAGCTGCAGCCTCAGCCACAGAGCACCTCTGGCCCTGGGGGTAGGGGCTGTACTGCACTCTTCTCTTACCCAGTTCCAACAGAGTTGTCTTTGTTGTTTATGGGCTGAGAAGTCTGGAAACCATCACAGCTGCCAGTGATTCACTCTCCTGAAGTTTGCTCTGGCCTGTGTGGTCACCTCCAATCTGGGCTGGTGCAGTTCATGCAGGACTGTGCTCAGCTCCAAGACCACTCTGATAGAACCTTTTTGTTGGCATACCAGACTGCCTTCAGTGAGAGATTTGTTCCTCTCTGTCACTTTGTGGATTCTGTAGCTCTAAAATTTATTTAGAGTCAATTTTTTTTACAGGTATTGGAGGTAGTTGGAGTGAAAACTCAAGGAAGTTCCTTCTTTTGTTCTGCATCTTGGCTCCACTGCCAGATTCTTTCAATTGTATTTTATCCTCTGGTTCGAGGATATTAAAGCAGTTTTCTATGATAATTTCTTGACATATGTCTAGATGCCAACTTTCTAATCTGTCTTAGATCCAGAAAATGTCTCATCATGACCTTTTATTGGCTTTGACATTCCAAAATTTGATTTGAACTGTTATTTTAAACTTATTTGGAAGGGAATGTTGTCAGAGTTCTGCTGGGTTACTGTCTCTATTCCACCATCTTGGCTCTATTATTTCTTTTTCTTATGCACCAACATTCATTGCAATGTAAGGAAAAGTACACCAGGGGTCAGTAAAGTGTGGTCTGTAGTGCCAAATCCTATCCACTGCCATTTTTTTAAACATGGATCCCAGTTAAAAATGATTTTTTTTTTACATTTTATAACATATTCATGTATTGAAGATATAAGAAAAAACAT
Source organism: Petaurus breviceps papuanus (assembly GCF_028583685.1). Taxonomy (NCBI): domain Eukaryota; kingdom Metazoa; phylum Chordata; class Mammalia; order Diprotodontia; family Petauridae; genus Petaurus; species Petaurus breviceps. Next base: position 1,595,248 of record NW_027187267.1, read on the forward strand.
TCTTAGCTTGTCAGTCAGATTTAACCCTTCCCAAATTATTGCCTCACCCCTTCCCCAAAGAGAAATGTATCAAAGAATTCAATAAACTCTTTAAATAAACATATACTTTGGTATTCAGTGACTTCACAGCAAAGGTTAATTTTGGGAAGAATAATTTAAAATATGTTGGAAAATGAGTAAGGATAGTGGAAAAAGATGTATAGATTATAAATATCCTGAGGTTTAGGCATCATAAACATTTCCTCTGAGAAATGGACCAAAAGATTATGGATATAGCAAGCAAAAGAAAATGCTTTAACAGACAGAAAATGATTTATTACTGATATGGGTGCATTCCTGAATCAACCATCTATATGTATCATCAAACTACCAACTCTTTAGAGCAAATAGAATAAGTAATAATAATAACAATAATAATAAAAGTAATAATAGCTAGTATTTATACAGATTTTTATACTTTTCAAAGTGATATATATATATATGTATATGAGAAAATTAGTAGATAGGTAAAAGAAATAATACAATGAAAAACAGAGTAGACAATTAGATCAACCTTATCTATGGAATCAAGATGCTGATGCTGGACTAAGAGATGTGGATAGAGGAAAGGATATCACTAGTCATCTCCAAGAAAAGACTATGTGACCATAAGTGACACTTAGTGAAGAAGGAAGGGAATAAGCATTTATATAGCACCTGCCACATGCCAGGTGCTGCACTAAGTACTTTTCACAAATATTTCATTTTATCCTCACAACAGCTCCACAAGGTGCATGATATTATTATTCCCATTTTACAGCTGAAGAAATTGAGGTAAAGAAATTAAGTGGCTTGACCAGGGTTGCAAAGCTGGTAAGTATTTGAGGCTAGATTTTAACTCTAGTCTTTCTGACTCCAGTTCTATCACTCTTTCCACTGTGCTACCAGATGCCTTTGGTAGAATTTAGAAAGGCTTCCTAAATTTGGATACAGGCCATGTTCTAAGATCCTTTCAAAATTTATCACCTCAAATGTTTGAAGACATTGGCCAATATTTGCCTTAATCTCCCCAGTTTCCTTGGGTGATCTTTATATGAAATGATGTCCAGTTCCTCCTTCAGATGATTCTAGTTGTTCTTTGGACACTCTCCATAGTGTTCATGTCTTTTTCAAAATATGACACCAAGAATTAAACCCTCAATTCCAGATGAAGTCTGACCAGGCAGAATAAAGCTCCTAGGACCCAAACCTCTCTCATTCTGAATCCTCTTCCACTTTTAATACACTTAAGACTGAGTTGGATTTTTGATTATCATATTACATTCTTGGCTCCTATTGCATTTGAAGTTTCCTAAAATGTCCATATCTTTTTTTTCAGAGAACAACAATTTATTAATATTTCTACCATCTTGTACTTCTGACTTTGAATTTTTGTACCTAAGCATAGGACTTTCCATTTATGTCTATTATATTTGCAGCTCTATTAGAATCCTCTTCCCTTATGACAAGCTGATACCTTTATTTCTTCTGTATCTATGGATTACTCCAAATCCTGTGCCCTGAAGGATATATCTAACTTGTCTTTCATATGACAACACTTCAAATATTTGAATTCAGATTTCATGATCTTGATGGATATTCTCTTATCCTAGCTAAAAATATCTAGTTATTGGAAATTAACATCATATAGCATGGTCTATATATCTTTGTCATCATTCTAGTTGGTCTCTTGTTGGTTGCCATCTCTTAGTGATGCCCTAAATCCATATGTGTTGCAGCTAGCATCCCTATTCCTAGGACATATTACTTCCTTCTCCTTTGCTTTTTTCTTTTTAAGTAGTAATTAAAATAAACCAAGTTACAGACAATTATCTAGAAAATTCAGAATGAAGACCCTCAGCTTCATTAGCCCACAGAATTGAGCATCCTTTTTCCCCCTCACTCCTCTCTGCAGATCATTCCCTGGGAACAACTTCCTCCAGAAAACCTAACCACAATCACTGAGTTCCTGCTGCTGGGCTTCTCCAGTCTCCAAGAAAAGCAACTTGTGCTTTTTCCTATCTTCCTCTGTCTCTACCTAGTCATCCTCAGTGGGAATATCACAATTGTCACTGTCATCTGCCTGGAGCAGAGTCTTCACATCCCCATGTACTTTTTCTTAGGGGTCCTCTCTGTCTCTGAAACCTGTTATACATTCGTTGTCCTGCCCAAGATGCTTATCAACTTGTTCTCTGTGCTCAGGACCATTTCCTTCACCAGCTGTGCTGTCCAGATGTTCTTCTTCCTTGGCTTTGGTGTCACCAACTGCCTGCTTCTTGGTGTGATGGGTTATGACCGCTATGCTGCCATCTGCCACCCTTTGCGTTACCCAATCCTCATGAACTGGAGGGTCTGCAGACTGTTAGCAGCCACTTGTGGAGTGAGTGGCTTCCTAATTTCATTGGTGGGAACAACCTTGGTATTCATTCTACCCTTCTGCAAGTCCAACAAGGTTGAACACTATTTCTGTGACATCTCGCCTGTTATTCACCTTGCTTGTGGTGATTCCTATATTAATGAGTTTGTCATATTCATCTGTGGGGTCCTAGTGCTTGTTTTCCCTCTGACTTTCATCTGCATCTCCTATGGTTTCATTGTTCGTACTATCTTAAAGATTCCATCTGCTGAGGGGAAGAGGAAGGCCTTTTCCACCTGTGCCTCCCACCTCACAGTGGTTGTAGTCCACTATGGATGTGCATCCTTTGTTTACCTCAGGCCCTCCAAGATCACATCAAGTAAAGACCAACTCGTGACAGTGAGTTATACCATTATCACCCCCTTGTTAAATCCCATGGTTTATAGTCTAAGAAACAAGGATGTCCAAATAGCCATTCGGAAAGTGATCAACTGGGGAGGATTTCTCCTTAAAACTGTATAATTTGAAACCCTCATGATTGTGGACAAATAGTTGTACTAGAGGTATTGTTTGTTTTGATAGAGACGTGAGTTCAATGCTTCTCACAGGAATGAATATTTTTAAGCTTGGGTAGAGATTAAAAAAAATTCTGTTAATATTTCCAATCTAGCTAGCCAAATAGGTTAATATTTTTATATTAAAAATTTAAATATATACAACATAATAATCAAATAATAAACCATATCAGTCAGTTTAAAATAACAGGCTTTCAGCAGAAGTTACATTTCTTTGTGTAAATATTCACTATATGCAATGTGAAAACAATGAAGAAATATGAATTGTTGATTTCACTTCAGTAAAATTTTTTTCTCAATAAAAATCTATTTCTCTTTCTTTATACAATTCTGCTTAATGAATGCTATCATACTCCTATTCATATTTGAATGTTTTACTTGTGTTTTTATATGAGTGGCAGGGACAGGAAGAAAGTCAACTTGGCTGAACTATCAGTACAGGAAAAAGTATAATGTATACTAAGACTTTATATGTAAGTTGCAATCAGGTCATAAAGGCCTTTCAGTATCAATTAGAAGAGTTTATATTTGACTCTAGATACCATATGGAACCACTGGAGTTCAACAAGCAGGAGGTGATATGGGAAGATTTGTATTTTAGAAAAATCACCTTGAGAGAAATGGGGAGAATAGATTAAAGCAGGGAGAGTCTTGATGCAGGCAGATGAATTAGGAGACTGGTGTGATAGTTCAAGGAAGATGTACTGAAGGCTTGAACTAGTGGATATGTTGGTGCAGGGGAAGGGATAGAACTCAGAGGAATTAGAGAATTAGAAACAAGATCTGGCCACTACCTGCATATATTATATGGGTGAAATATAAGAGTCAAAGATGATGCTGGGTGACTGGAAATATGGTGAAGACCTCAATAGGAGTTATCTAAAACAAAAAAATAATTTTGATTAGATTTCATTTTGTGACAATGTTGTTCATGCACATGTGCTTCTGATGAAACTATATTGACACAGAACATCTGACATAGATCATACTGAGCTGATTTCCCTAACTTTACTTAGTTCTTCTAGTTAGTTGAGTGCTAGAATTCATGCTATACACATGTGTTTTATTGTGTTCTTTTGTTGTATTTTTAATTCTGTTCTGTTAAGTAACCGATAATATTTCAAGGAAATGTATAAAGTGGTAGCTCTTAAAGAGCACACCTCAATAATTGTTGGAGATATTATAGCAGCTGTTGGTGTAAGAGAGTCAAATGTTTGAATAATCATTCAAAACCTTAATGAAATAAGATCAGACATATTGAAATGAATGGAGAAATGCCATGGGTAATGAAAAACATTAAGAACTAACAAATTATTTTCTACAAAACAGCCTCATTTTATGTAGAAAATAAGCAAAGATCTTCAGAAGAATATGACCAGGGGAAAGATTGTTTTGATTCATTTATAGTATGATGTAGGTTTCCTGAAGTTGAAAAAACAGAATAGAAAAAAGCTAATAACAGTACTTAACAAGAAAAATAAAACAAAATAATAAACTATCACAACATTTGTCATGGGGATGATGATAAAAATCTAGAGTTAAGCATTGAAGATTTGAAGATGGTAGTTTTCACTGATGTTTTTTTTTTTTTACATTTCATGGCTATACCAAAACCATTCTCTGCACAGTCCCTGGAGTGTGCCACACAACTCCACAGGGTGGGGGGTCCCTACCTTTAAGACCACTAGTACAGTGTATAGAGTGATAGTTTTGAAGAAAGGAAGACTTGGGTTTAAATACCATTATTTTCTAGTAAGCATGGAGATATCACTTAAACTCTAGGAGACACAATTTCATCATATATAAAGTGGAGGTCTTAGTACTCTACTATCTATTTCATATGCTTGTTTCAAGAATCAAATGAGATAATATGTATAAAGTACTTAGAAAACTTCAAAGGCTTTCACAGGGTGGCCAAAAAAATCTTAATGTGGTTTTAAGCTTTAATAGTTTAATGAAATAACATTTAAGATATAGTAGCTTAAAAGTAATCAAGTAACCAAATGTGGGAATGGGTATTAAGTATTAATGAATGGTTAAGAACAGAACTGAGCCACTCAACTAATTAATACTTGTATGATATTACAATGAGAATGCTGTAGTAGCTTTTCATTTGTTTTAAAATGTTCATATATAATAAATAAAATACTGAAAAAATAAAATCGTGATTTAAAAAGTTTCAGTAGCTTAAAATCACACTAAAACCCATGGATCACTCTGTATAAATATTGGTTATTTCATGGAAGGGTAAATGGGAGGATTTGAGAGGAAAGGATGACATGGGAAGGCCAAATCTGATGTGCAGTGTGGAGAGCAGCTAGGTAGTTCAGTAGATAGAGTGCTAGACTAGAAGTCAGGAAGATTCATCTTCCTTATAGGCTTTTGGGCATAGCTCTAAATTGCTTTTCAGAATGGTTGAATGAGTTCACAATTCCACCAACAATGCCTTAAAATCTCATTTTTTCCCACTTTCCTTCCAACATTTGTCATTTACCTTTTTTACTCCATTAGCCAATCTAATAGTATGAGGTAGCATTTCAGAATTGCTTTAATTTGCATTTCTCCAATCAATAGTGAGGTATTTTTTTCCAAATCAAACACTTTGTTAACTTCTGGTTTACATCATTCATTTCTATCAGATTTTGAGTTACAAATTTTCTCCCTGTTTTCCCCCTACCCACTGCCCCCAAATAGCAATCCCATTGGATATCCCCTGCTCCAATCTGCTCTCTCCCATTTCTTCTCCCATACCCTCTTCAACTTTTCAGTAGGGCATTGTGGATATCTATGCCCCAGTGGCTGTATATCTTATTTCCAAGTTACATATAAAATAATATTCATAATAGTATATATATATATTTAAATATTTGATTTTAAAACTTTGAATTACAGATTCATTCCCTTCCTCCCTCGTTGCCCACCCTTACTGAAAAGATAAGCAATTCAGTATAAGTTGTACATGTGTAGCTTTGCAAAACATTTCCATAGTGGATATTTTGTAAAAGACTGACTATATTTCCCTCCCTCCTATACCACCTCCCACTTGTTCTATTCTCTACTTTGATCCCATCCCTTTTCAAAAGTGGGTGCTTCCAACTTCCCTCCGCCCAGCCTGCCCTCCCTTCTATCATCCCCCCTTTCATGCCCTTGCCTCCTACTCTCCTGTAGGGTGAAATACCCTATTTAGTGTGCATGTCATTCCCTCCCTAAGCCAAATTCAATGAGAATAAGGTTGACCCATTCCCTTTTGCCTTCCTGTTCTTCCCCTCCATTGTAACCATTTTCTCGTGCCTCTTCTATATGAGATAGTTTAGTCCATTCTGTCTCTCCCCATCTCCTCTCATTATATTCCTCTCTCACATCTTAATTTCACCTTTTAAGTATCATTCCTTCCTATTAAATTGGTCCTGTGCCCTCCATCTATTTATACCTGTAAACATATATACACACATTCACATATGTATTCATATGCCAATATACCCTCCTGTATAGACACACACACATATATTTGTATTCCCTTAAACTATTTTCATACTGAGAAATGTTTCATCAGTTACAATTATTGTTTTTCCATGTAGGAATGTAAATAGTTCAACTTTAATAAGTTCCTTATGATTTCTTTTCCCTGTTTACCTTCTCATGCTTCTCTTGTTTCTTGTATCTGAATGTCAATTTTCTATTCAACTCTGTTTTTTTCAGCAAGAATGCTAGAAAGTCCTCTATTCCACGTAATGACCATATTTTCCCCTGAAACATGATATTTAGTTTTTCTGGGTAGGTGATTCTTGGTTTTAATCCCAGATCCTTTGACCTCTGGAATATCATATTCCAAGCTCTTCGCTCCCTAAGTTTAGAAGCTGCCAGATCCTGGATTATCCTGATTGTGTTTCCACAATATTCAATGGCTGCTTGTAATATTCTCTCCTTGATCTGGGAATTCTGGACCCTGACTATATAATATTCCTAGCAGTTTTCTTTTTGGGATCTTTTTCAGAAGGTGATCAGTGGATTCTTTCAACCTCTATTTTGCCCTCTGGTTCTAAAACATCAGGGCAGTTTTCTTTGAGAACTTCCTGGAGGATGATTTCTAGGTTCTTACTTTGATCATGGCTTTCAGGTAGTTCAATAATTTTTAAATTATCTCTCCTGGATCTATTTTCCAGGTCAGTGTTTTTTTCCCATGAGATATTTCACATTGCCTTCTACTCTTTCTTTTGTTACTATCTGTTTAACAGCATCTTGATTTCTCATAAAGTAATTAGCTTCCATTTGCTCCAATCTAATTCTGAAGCAATGATTCTCTTCATTGACCTTTTGAGATTCTTTTTCCATCTGGCAAATTCGGCTTTTTAACGCATTCTTCTCCTCATTGCCTTTTTGAACCTCTTTTGCCATTTGAGATAGTCTATTTTTTAATGTGTAATTTTCCTTAGTCAGGCTGTTGATTCTCATTTCATAATTTTCTTGCATAGTTCTCATTTCTCTTCCCAATTTTTCCTCCACTTCTTTTATCTGCTTCTTAAGGTCCTCTGTGGTCTGTAACCAGCTCGTATTTTCCTTTGAAGTTTTTGGTGCAGGAGTTCTGACTTCACTGTCTTCCTCCTGGTCCATGCTTTGCTCCTTTTGTCCCCAAAATAGGAGTGTAATGTTGGAATCTTGTGTCTGCTTTGTTTCCTTTGCCTGGTCATGTAGCCCCTCAGTCACTTGACCCCTGGGCTTTTTGCCACAGTAGGACTCTGTCACCAGACAGGGGAGCTTTCATCCCAAATGCTGGGGTTTTCTTAGCTGCCAGAGGTATTAGATGGGTACCCTCTCTGAGGTCTCCACATGCTCTGGCAAGCTGGACACACACCCCAGTACCTCCACCCTAGACTACAATCCAGATTCAAGCAGGTTAAAGCAAGAGCGATTACCCCTCAGACTGGTCCTTGGTCCCCCTACACTATGCAGGCCAGGAGCTGATGCTGCCACGTGGCACTGGCTGGCTGTGCAAGTATCTCAGCGGCTTTTTGCTCTGGGGGCAAAAGCTATGCACTCCCACTTACTGGGTCCCAAAGTCCAGACTGCACTGACCTCTCACTTTGTCCTTCACATCTATATATTGATAAATCTGGAAATGGCCACAGCTGCTGCTGATCTGGAGTCCCTCCTGCCGGGGGCCATTCAGGCCCGCCCTGGGGCTAAAGCCTCTAGGTGGGGCTGGGCTCAGCTTCCAGAGAACTGTGCTAGTCAATTCCTGCTGGTCTGCTGGGCTGTCCTCAGTGGGAGGTTAGCTTTTCTGTGTCATTTTGTGGGTTCTGCAGCTCCAGAGTTTGTTTAGAGTCCCCTTTAAATGGATTGGGGAAAGTGGAAGCTTCTACTCTGACATCTTGACTCTGCCTCCCCCCACCCCTTGTTTCACTCTTGATATTGTTAGGAGGATATCTAGCTTATCTCCATTATAAATAATCCTTGGTTTTGATATTAGGTAGATACTTATAATCATTTGTTAAGGCAAAATCCATTCACATTTATGCTTTAATGTGTTTTTAATAGGAATGAGTTTTGTTCTTTATTGAAAGCTTTTTCTGATAGAACCTTGTGATTTTTGTTACTTTTATTATTAACATAATCAATAATTTAATACTTTTATTTATGTTAAACCATCTCTGCATTCCTGGTATAAATCCCACTTGTTTACTCTATATAGTCTTTGTGATAAATTGTTTTAATGTCCTGGCTACTATTTTATTTAGAAATTTTACATCCATATTCATTAATTAAATTGGTCTATAGTTTTCTATCTCTGTTTTTGTTCTTCTTAGATTAGGTATCAACACCATATTTGTTTCACAAAAGGAGTTTGGTAGGACTCCTTCTTTGGCTATTATTCCAAATAATTTATTTAATATTGGAGTTGGTTCATCTTTGTTTGGTAGAATACACTTGTAAATCCATCTGGCTCTGACTATTTTTTCCTAAGAAGCTCACTTTTTTTTTTTTTGCTTTTTGGAGGGCAATTGGGGTTAAGTGACTTGCCCAAGGTCACATGGCTAGTTTGTGTTTTTTTTTTTTTTTTGTTAAGTGTCTGAGGCCTAATTTGAATTCAGGTCCTCCTGACTCCAGGGCTGGTGCTCTATTCACTGTGCCACCTAGCTGCCCCTTAAGAAGCTCATTTATGGCCTCTTCAATATCTTTTCTGAAGTAGGTTTATTTAGAGATATTCTATTTCCTTTTTTTGTGATCCTAGGCAGTTTATTTTTTGTAAATATTATTCCATTTCATTTAAATTATTAAGTTTGCTGGCTTATAAATGGGCAAAATAATTCCAATATTTGCTTTGATTTCATCTTCATTAGTGATATATTCACTCTATTCATTTTTGATACTAATAATTTGGTTTTCTTCTCTCTTTTAAAAAATATTAACCAATAGTTTATCTATTTAATTGTTTTTATTTTTTTTAAAGCAATTGGGGTTAAGTAACTTGCCCAAGGTTATACGGCCAGTTATTTTGTGTGGTTGTTAAGTATTTGAGGCCAGAACCAATCCCAGGTTCTCCCGACTCCGGAGCTGGCACTCTTATTCACTGTGCCACCTAACTGCCCTGTTTTTATCTTTTTCATAAAACCAACTTCTAGTCTTATTTATTAATTCAATGTTTTCCTTACATTCAATTTCATTAATCCCACCTTTTACTTTTAGTATCTCCAATTTGGTGTTAATTGTTTTTTTTATTTGTTCTTTTTCTAATTTAAAAAAAAAATTGCATACTCAATTCATTGGTGTGCTCCTTATTTCATAAATATAAGCATTTATGGATATAGATTTTCTTCTGATTACTACTTTTGCTGCATCCCTTAAGTTGTAATATATAGTTTCCTCTTAATTCTCCTTAATAAAATTATTATTTCTATAACTTGTCTTTTAACTCACTCATTCTTTAAGATTAAGTGGTTTAGTCTCCAATTAATTTTTAGTCTATGTTTCCATGGTCCCTTATTATACATAATTTTTATTGCAATTAGGATCTGAAAAAGATGAATTTAATATTTCTGCTTTTCTGTATTTAAATATAAAGCTTTTATGCCATACTATGTGGTCAATTTTTGTAAAGTTACCAAATACCACTGAGAAAAAGGTGTATTCCTTTCTATTCCCATTCAGTTCTCTGAAGATATCTATCATATCTCGTTTATCTTAGCTTTTATTCCTCTCCTTGCCTTCTTTCTGATTTTTTTGTTAAAGTCATCTAATTCTGAGAGAAGAATATGGGAGAGTAATTTTCTGCTTTATTCGCCATTCTTCCCAGAATCCTCGGCACCTCTTTTTTTGTAGATAATTTTTGCAGATAACATGGTCATAGAATTTTCTTTGAAATATATCTAGGCTAAGAATGCCTCCTTTCCCTTTTAGGGATTTTTTTTTGCATTGTAATTTCTATTTTGGAGACTGAGTCATTTAGTTTCTCAACTGTTTTTCTAGGAGCATTTTATACTGAAATATGAAGATATTAAAATGAATTGATAATTTCTCCAATATGAGGGTTTTTAAAAATGATTCATATTGTAAGTTATTGCATATGTTTCCATTTACCATAGGGAATATTCTTTACTTACTCCTGATATTATAAAGATACTAGTGGAGCACAGAAGTGTTTCCTGATTATTATATCTCAAAATACTTTAATCAACAAAAGTGTGGAATAAGAATCAATCAACTGGACATGCAATTAAAAATGAGTAACACATAAAATCCCCAATTAAATGACATAGCAAAAATTCTGAAAAATAATTTTTTCAATAAAAATATCATTCAACTAACCAGGAAAATTAGAAGTTGGTTTTAAAAAAACTGCTAACACTAAGCAATTAGCAAACCAGCTTTTTTAAAACTGAAAAACAATTGAAGAGAGGACAAAGGAAATGAAAAGAAACTATTTCATGCAATAGTTAACAAAACTGATAAGTTTGAGGAATTGGATAGATACTCAACAAACATATAAAATACCTAGATTAATTAAAGAATAAAGACTATTTAAATAACCTAATAAAGAAAAACAAATTGAAGAAGCCAAAAATGATCTACGAAAGAACACTCTAGGACCAAATGAATTCTCAAGTGGATTCTCACAAACATTTAAAGATACAATTAATTCTAACAATTAAATAAATAATTTTCAGTATAGGAAGGCATGACTTCACTTTTTCATGATATGGTCTTGACACCTAAACCCATGAGATACAAAGCAGAGGAAGAAAAAAGCAGATCAATATTCATTCATTCATTCATTCATTTATTAATTTATTCATTTATCTATCTATTTATCTATCTATTCATTCATTCATTCATTCATTCATTCATTTATATTTTTGAAACAAAATTACGTTTATTTTTAGTTTATAACATTCATTTCCAGAAGATTTTGAGTTACAAATTTTCTACCCATCTGTCACCTACCCACCACCCCAAAACAGCAATCCAACTGAATGGCCCCTTCCTCAATTTGCTCTCTCCTATATCCTCCCCCATCTCCCCTCTGACTTTCCTGTAGGGCAAGATGGATCTTCATACCCCAGTGCCTGTATATCTTATTTCCCAGTTGTATGTATAATAATAATAATAATAATGATTTGATTTTAAAATTTTGAATTCCAGATTCTTTCCCTTCTTCCCTTGTCACCCACCCTTACTGGGAAGATAAGCAATTCAATATAGGTTGTACATGTGTAGCTACACAAAACATTTCCATAATATATATACTTAATATATTTCCCTACCTCCTATCCTGCCCCCCCCACTTATTCTATTTTCTCCTTAGACCCTAGCCCTTTTCAAAAGTGTGCCCTTCTAACTACCCTCATCCCATCTGTCCTCCCTTCTATCATACCCCCTCTTATAGCCTCCCCCCCTACTTTCTTGTAGGGTAAGATACCCAATTGAGTGTGTATGTTATTCCCTCCTCAAGCCAAATCCAATAACAGTAAGGTTGATCAATTCCCTTTTGTCTTCCTGTTCTTCTCCTTTATTGTAACAGTTTTCCCTTGCCTTTTTTATATGAGATATTGACCCAATTATGTCTCTCCCTATTTCCTCTATTTGCATCCCTCTCTCACCTCTTAATTTTATTTTTTAAATATCATCCCTTCCTATTCAATTGATCCTGTGTGCTCTGTCTAGATATACCTGTATACATATATACACACACTCACATATGTATTCATATGCACACATACCCTCCTACATAGACATATATATGTATGTATTCATATATATACATACATATATATACAGACATTTATATTCCTTTCAACTATCCTCATACTGAGAAAAGTTTCATAAGTTACAAGGATCATTTTTCAATGTAGGAATGTAAATAGTTCAACTTTCATAAGTTCCTTATGATTCCTTTTCCCTGTTTACCTTCTCATGCTTCTCTTTCTTATATTTGAATGTCAGATTTTCTATTCAACTCTGGTTTTTTAATTAAGAATGCTTGAAAGTCCTCTATTTCTTTGAATGACCATATTTTCCCCTGAAACATGATACTCAGTTTTGCTGGGTAGGTGATTCTTGGTTTTAATTCTAGCTCCTTTGACCTCCAGAATATCATACTCTGAGCCCTTCGATCCCTTAATCTAGAAGCTGCTAGATCTTGTGTTATCCTGATTGTATTTCCCTAATATTCAAATTCTTTCTCTTGGTTGCTTGTGATATTTTCTCCTTGATCTGGAAACTCCAGAACCTGGCTATAATATTCTTAGGAGTTTTCTTTTTGGGATCTTTTTCAGGAAATGATCTGTGGATTATTTTAACCTCTATTTTGTCCTCTGGTTCTAAAACATCAGGGCAATTTTCATTGAGAATTTCTTGAAGGATGATTTCTAGGTTCTTTTTTTGATCATGGCTTTCAGGTAGTCCAATAATTTTTAAATTATGTCTCCTGGATTTATTTTCCAGGTCACTTGTTTTTCCAATGAGATATTTCACATTGCCTTCTATTTTTTCATTTATTTGGATCTATTGTATAGTATCTTGATTTCTCATGAAATCATTAGCTTCCACTTGCTCCAATCTAATTATGAAGGAATTATTCTCTTCAGTGAGTTTTTGAGATTCTTTTTCCATCGGGCAAATTTGGCTTTTTAAGGCATTCTTCTCCTCATTGGCTTTTTGAGCCTCTTTTCCATTTGAGTTAATCCATTTTTAAGGTGTTATTTTTTTCGGTCAGGTTGTTGATTCTCTTTTCATGATTTTATTGCATCATTCTCATTTCTCTTTTTAATTTTTCCTCCACTTCTCTTATTTTGTTTTCAAAATCCTTCTTAAGCTCCTCCATGGCCTGTAACCAGTTCATATTTTTCTTAGAAGCTTTTGGTACAGGAGTTCAGACTTCATTGACTTCCTCCTGTTCCATGCTTTGATCCTTTGTCCCCCAAAATATTTGATTGCTGTGCTTGCTTATCTTCCTTCGCTTGTTCATGTTGCCCCTCAATTACTTGACTTTTGAGCTCTTTGCCACAGTAGAACTCTGCTTCCAGAGAGGAGAGTTTTGTTCCAAATCACTGGGGTTTTCACAGCCATCAGAACTATTAGTTGGATGCCCTCTCTGCAGCTCCCACTAGCTCTGGATCACTGCTCACACACACCAGGACCTCCACCAGGACAGTGATCCAGATCCAAGTAGGTTAAAGCAAAGATGATTACTCTCTGCATGGTTGCTTGGTCCCCCTACAATCTGCAGGCCAGGAACTCTGAATCAGGCATGTGGAGGTGGCAGCACTGACGCAGCAACTCCTGTTGCTTTTTACCTGAGGGACAGAGGCTGGACTGTGCCTCCATCCTCCCCCCCCCCCAGTTCCCACAGAGTTCCGCACTGACTTTTTATTTTGTTTTTGGCATTTATGTGTTGATAACTCTGTAAATCACCACAGCTGCTGATGATCCACTCTCTTGAAGACCACTCTAGCTGCTGCTGGTCAGGGCCACCCTGGGGCTGAAACCGCAGTCTTATGTGGGGCTGAGCTTGGCTCCCAGCACCCTGTTTTGGCCCATCCTGTGGGCCTGCCATTCTGTGTTTAGTGGGAGATTTGTTTCTCTCTGTCACTTTGTGGGTTCTGTAACTCTAAAATTTGTTTAGAGTCATATTTCATAGGTATTTGACATGGTTATGGGGGGAGCTCATGAAGTTTTCTGGCATCTACTCTACCATTTTGGTTCTGCCCCCCCACCCCCAGATCAGTATTCTTGAGGATCACTGATATAAAAAGAAAAATTAAGTAAAATATTAATAAGTAGGCTACAGCAACATATTGAGAAAATTACATATTATGACTAAATTGAAGTTTATGCCAGGGGTGCAACATAAAGAAGTCTTTCTATATAATAGACCATATTGATAATATAAATAACAAAACCATGTAATTACATCAGCAGATGCTTAAAAGGCTTTTGACCAAATCCAACACTCATTTTTATTAAAAAATATTTACAAAATGTTGCTCTAACAAAGCTTCCATCAATCATATATAAGTGTTTCCTTTTTCTTTTTAACAGAGAACTTGACTTTAAGGCGATTTTGATCATTATTTAAAACATTATTTTATTTTTAATTTATGGAATAAACAAGCATATCCATAATATTAATATAATAAAAAGATGATTGCAATGAAAGTACAAATCTATTATGTAGAACTTGCTATTCTTTACATATATATAACATATCATGTAAATTTCTTTTTTCCCCTTCCTCCATCCTAGAGATGGTTACCATGAGGCATAAGTATGTATGTAATTATATATAGATATATATACACATATATATGTATAAATACATACACATATATGTATGTGTGTATGTGTGTGAGTGTGTGTGTGTATGCACAGTCATTCTACATGTACTTCTATTTATCATTTCTTTCTCTGGATTCAAATAACATATTATTTAATGTGTCCCTTGTAGTTAATTTGTGTATTTATAATGATCAAAATTTCTTATTTGCTAAAAATTATTCTCAAAAGAATATTGCTGTTACTGTATACAAGATTTTCTTGGTTATACTTATTTCACTCTTCATTATTTCAGGCAAGTCTATCCATGTTGTATATATCTCCCAATCTCCTCTTTTCTTTGTGATCTTGGCTACATTTGTTTTAGTTTTACAAAACCTTTTTTTTTTCATTTAATGTAACTGAAATTACCCATTTTACACTTTACCCTGCTTTCTACCTCCTATTTGTTCATAAATTGTTTGCCTATCTATAAGTCTGACAAATAATATTTTCTGTCCTTCATATTTTCTTGTAATATCTTATTACAAGTATTTTTAAGGAAACATTGATATGTATGTTGACACTGCCAAATATTAAAATTAGGTGGAGAGGACAACTGTGAATTTCTTCAAAAAGGAAGGAGAATGATTAATACCTGGACTTCAATAGTTGACTGTATTAAAATAGCTGAACCATATTATAGAGAAGGATGGATAGAATTTTTTTATTTTTCTTTTTGGAGGGGGGAGGGTAGGGCAATTGGGGTTAAGTGACCTGCCCAAGGTCACAGTACTAGTTTTTGTGTTAAGTGTCTGAGGCCAAATTTGAACTAAGGTCCACCTGACTCCAAGGCTAGTGCTCTATTCATTGTGCCATCTAGCCACCTCCTAAGAGAATTTCAAAGGAGGAGAGGTTGCTGAGTGATGGAGACAAAGGGGATAGTTTGATAGTGTGTGGGAAGGAAGTAAAATGTGCCTACTCTAAGTAATTGATCTGTACTAAAGCAGAATGAGAGAAGAGGCACCCATTACTAGAGAGTAGTAAGGAATGGATTGTCTTCCAGGGATAGCTAGTTTTGAGAGCACAATAGAATGGAAGAGTGTGAAGGGATCTACTATGAAAAGGTGATGTTTAAAAAAATCTGAAGGTTCCAGAAAGGACAGTAGGGTGGAAATGCCAAAGATGATTTGTATTATGGAAGCAAAGGGCAGAAAGGGACACAGATGAGAGTATTCAGAGAACCAAAGGATGGAGATAGAGTACCTGAGAAAATTGGAATTCTGAAGCACAGGGATTAAGGGACCAAGCTGGGAATTTACCCAATAGAAGATGGGAAATGACCACATGATGGAGGTCATTAAGCCTTATTTTGCTGTGATTTTATGATAATTGACCTTACTCTGAGAGATTTAGCATTTCATAGATAAAAATCTTTGGAAGCAGAGCAAGAACAAGGTGGTAATTAGATTTCTGAGGCCTGGGCTGATCTCATTTTATTGACCTGGAGCCTTATCTCATATAGCTCATGCTTGAGGCACACCCCATACTCAACGGCTGATCTCTTGAGTACCAACAAACAAAGAGCACAATAATACTTTAGGTGTTCTGGGACCTTGCATTTCAGGTGGTTTAGAATCCTTTTCAGAGCAGATGCAGACAGTTTTCTTTCCCAGCTGATTCCTCTTATGCTCTTGGCAATCCTAACTGATTAATGATTTGCACATGGGGCAAGTTTTTTCCCTTCTCAGAGGAGTCCCAGAATCCCCTTGAAGACAGTGTTACTTCTCTGACAGGTGACATGATTATCACAACTCTATTGGGAGATGAGTTCAGTCTGTCTTTTTCCTTATAATTCCTTCCTCAGCCTCCTCTCCCATCCACATGCTGCCTGTGACAGTCAGTTCCATTCTATGACAGTTTTACAACATAAGGAAAATTTATATGAATTGTAAGCAGGACACACTGCTCAGAATGGGCAGAACTAGTCAGACAAGTTTTCATTCAGTTCGTTTCCTCCTTTTCACATACAGTATTCAATTAAGAGTTATAGGTTTTAGCATTAAAATAGTAGCCCAAAGTAGCTTAATTAATAGTTTTACAAGTTTTTCTAAATAGCAGTTATGCATATTTAAAGTAACACTACTGGTCTTATACAATTTTCTCCTCACTCAGTTTTTACAATATACAGTGTAGAAATACAACAATAGTATAAACTTCGAGATGACATTAATTGCATTTCCAAATTACATATAAGAATGATTGATCTTACCAAGTGAAGAGGCCAGTTGACTTCTGACCTAATTTTCTCCTCTCTTTTTCTCATCTCCTCACTTTATAGATGATTGAGACTCAGGGTTAAATGATTTATTCTAGGTCACACAACAAGTCAGTGCAGAGTTTGGAACACACTGTTTCTCACTGACAAGCTTTGTCTTACTTTTCTGATTTTCTCCCTTTCATCTTTCTCTTAGCTCTACTTCTCTTGTTTTTCTCTTTTTGCTGTATATTCTGGGGTGTTTTCTCCCTGCTCCATTGTTTTCCAGGAGTCCTTAGCAACCTTCTTTAATTCCTTGGCACTGGAACAAGCAAAGGGATAATTTGTAACAATGGAGAGACCTCTTAGATAGTACTGAAGTTGGGGCTTCATGGTACAGACTGAACTCTACATTTCAGGGGAAAACCCTCCATTTTTCCAAATACATTACACTCAAAGCACATTATTAGCCTATGCTCTACCAAATAAACCTTTATGCCCTGGTTATGAGGTGGTAGAAAAAGGGCACTGCTCAACTGGGGAGTGCCAGGAGATTGTAGCCTGGAGCATTGAGGAGAGGTTTGGAGAACTTGAAGTAGAAACTTCAGGCTCTGCTTACTTAGAGGGGTGGGCTTCAGGGTACCTGGGGATCTAAGAGTATTGCTAATGGGAGCTAGGCCAAGTACCCTTTTACCAAACTATTTAGGCTGTGGAAAGAATATAATTTTAGGCTGAATAGCTCAGATCTAACACACACTTTAGTAGCTCAGATGTATCCCAAGATTAGTATATGGCATAACGATTAACTTGTGTTTGTACCTTTGTTTCACAAGCTTCTTTTCCCTTGTCTAACTGTTCCCATGCCATTCAGAAAAAAATATTCTATTCCAGGGGTTTAACCTTTCAGGTAGGCAGATGAGAAGCCTATGTAGCTCTGATGTAGCTATTGTACCTTCCCCCCTTTTTATTTTTGGAGGAGGTTAACTGAAATCAACTTCACTGCAGCCCTAGCTCAGTTATCGCCAGGACAACAGGGAGAAAAAAAATCTTAATGGTTCAAACCTCTTGCTGTCTCTTCAGCTCCTTCAGAGTTGGATGTAAGGGAAGGGCTCTGTAGCCCCAGCTAAGAACTGGGACCACAGGGAAGAGAATCTTACCAGTTGTAACTTGTCACTGTGGCACTAGTCTGGTCAGAGTTGAATCACAGTGAGAAGGCACTGTAGTCCTTAGCCTTGTCAGAGGCAGGGCTACAGGGAGGAGAATCTTAGTGGACTTTTCTTTCTTTTTATTTTTGACCTTTTGCTCAAGTAAACTTTTTTTCAGGTGTTCATTCCTTTAAAATTTCATGTCTACTTCAAAAATTTAAGAGAAACTGCTTCTCATACAACATATATAATACAACTGTTTACCAGTAACAATTATGGTCTTAATTTTGAACTTCGAAATAAAACAATTGAATAACCAAGCTGGTGACGTTAAACTTCAGTTTTTGTAGTTACACAGAACTAAAATTTTTCTTGGTGCCAAATAATAACCAGAATGAATTCAATTACCTTGATCTATATTACCAATGATGTTGCACAGTTCTCTTTCTATGACCCAGGAAAGGGTTAAGTGTTAGTCCTATTTCAAAGTGCAGCTTGGAAACCTATTTATCTTTGATCATTGAAGTGACCATTTTTCTCTTAGATGGATCTTGGCTGGTTTTCTGCCAACCTTTCTTTAAGAGACTATTAATCTTTCTAGTGTAGGTCTTACTGCATGGCTGCTTTTGGCTGCCTTTTTTTTTTTTGAATCAGACACAATCACGCAGACAAGAGTGTACACAAACACAGCAGGACAAAAGGAAGAAGGATTTATCCTTTCTACCTGCCCGGAGCTCTGGGGCCAGTAGGCATGATAAATGCATCACCGGTTTCCCAGACACAGGATGTACACAAAACAACACACAAAATACATGCTTTGTCTCTCTGGTTGCCCCTTGCACTGAGAGTTTGGATTTTGAAAGGGGACCCAGGGGAATCTCTTGAGAAGTGGAGAAAGTGCACTCCCTCCTCCTGGGGACTCCAGGTGGGGCAACAGAGATTCCTCTGGAAGAGAGCAGGTCAGAGTCAGCTGTGGATAGGATGTTGGGAGCCGGGGCCCCCCTATTTGGTTTTTCAAGGGGAGGACTGGATTAGCATTACAGGATGGACAGGCATTTTTCCAGTGGCCCCTCTGTTTGCAGTAGGCACACTGATTTCCTTCCAGTGGTTGCCGATGGGATGATTCATGACTGCCCTCCTCCCTCCTGCAGGGGATGTATTTCTGTGGATGGCAGGGTCCTTTGTTATGGGAGGGGAAAGTGCCTATTTCAGTTGAAACCACCACCACTGCCCTGGCCATACGTTTGTTCAGCTTTTGGTCTTTGGCAGTGGCTCTCTGGGCTAAGACTTGGGGCTGAATAGTATTGGGGCCCTCTTTGGCTAAGGGGGTTTCACTCCCCTGGGGCACAGATATTTGTTGGCCCATAAATGCAGGTAGAGACAAAATGAGACAAAAAATTAAGATTACAAAGTCAATTAAGATCACAGATGATGGTTGGTCCATAAATATAGTCAGAAATAGGATGAGACAAGGGTTAAAGTCACAGAAACGCAGACTGACAGCACAATTAAAATTACAGAGACACCTAGTGACAGAAACAAGAAACAATTAAGAATACAGCAACATCTAGTGACAGATACAAAGAAAAACATGAACTAAATAAAAGTAAAGGTTAGAGACAATTAAGAGACAATTATGATTACTGGATAGAAATGTAGAGAAACGGAAAACAAGGTACTCCGATGGCATCCTACAGAGACCAGTAAGGGCATAAACACTGCATCCAGCTCAGCCACTTGCTATAAAGGAGCACTCAATAGAAACTGAATTAGTAAACAGAACACTTGTGGACTGAATCAAAAGAATCTGGGAGGGACTCAGGTTCCTGGTTTGCTCAGGAAAGCAATATGAGCCTGGGGCTGAGGAATGTTTCTTGGTGGCCTCCTCTAGGTCAGACTGCTCTCCTGGCCTTCCAGGGAGCCTGGTCCCACTGTCAATACAGAGCCAAAGGCTATCTTGGTGGAACCTCCAAAATGAAGTGGACAACTGAGAAACAGGCCAGCAAAGCCAATTATAATTTGATGGGAGTGTTTATTATCCAGCCGGTGACTGTCTCCCCAGCAGGGAAGACATCCCCTAGTCTTCTGTAAGATACACT
This sequence comes from Petaurus breviceps papuanus, assembly GCF_028583685.1. Classification (NCBI taxonomy): domain Eukaryota; kingdom Metazoa; phylum Chordata; class Mammalia; order Diprotodontia; family Petauridae; genus Petaurus; species Petaurus breviceps. The sequence continues at coordinate 1,615,446 of NW_027187267.1, forward strand.
TATATAGAGTTAGGTGTTACTAACAATAGAGTGTGGTTCCAAGGAGGGGTGTAATGCCGTTAATGCCATTTCTAGTGAAGCCTTGATTACCTAACAAAGTCCTGGATACAAACATAAACAGACCTGTATCTGGGGCAACACAGGTGAAAAGTTCCTTCACTATTGTGGCCTATTAGGTGATTTCCAGGGACCCTGGTAGGGGCCCCTTCTGGAAGGTTTAGGGGGCTTAGTGTATAATTTCTGATGGGCACTTCAAATGCATATAGTCCCTTGAGGACAGTTTGCAAGGGACCCACCTGGGTATGTTCCAACTGCCCCAAAAGACATCCCCTGTGCAGTGTCTACCATTTCCTGCTGCTGCCTCATTGCCAGACTTCTCAGGTGAGAAGTAGAGTCATATATCTTCAGATCATGCTAGTACCTTGGGTTTTTCATCTCCTGTTGGGTACACTATGTCCCCTGAGGGAAAACTGCAAAGAACAGGGCCAGGTACCTTCTACTTTTCAAAAAAAACCACTATTGTCTGCTATTATAAGGAAACTTCCACCTCTTTCTTCCAGCCCAATATCCCAAAAGGTATGTAGAAACTCTTCGATTGTAATGGTAATGGTAATTTGAAGACCTTTCTTGCTTTGAAAATATGCTCTGTCCTCTAATAGACTGAATGTAGTCACATGGATTCTGTAGTGGGAGGAGTTTGTTTGGAGAAGGAGATTAGAGGCTGGCTTATTATTTTGGAGATTATTACATAATCTGTGAGAAAAATAGTGAAAGCCTACATTTGATTGATGACCATGAACAAAAAAGTTAATAAGCACAGCACAACAGCACAGAGAGCCACAGCATCCTTTAGCCTTCCCACAAACCAACACAAGACTAATATTTACTCAGAGGCCTATCTATTTCCCTTGAAAGAATCCTCTCCTCCCAACTGTCTAGCTTATTCTGAATCCCACCTTTGTGTGGGCTCTGCTCCACCCTTCAACAAACTCCTCCTACCATATCCATTTAAACCAAGACTATCAAAGATAATGTAAACAACACTTTAGAAGGTCCTTAAAATAGGTGCCATTCCAATTTCTGAATCTGAGAGTGGTCTGAGGAGGTGAGAGATGCATGAAACAGCATTTGAATAAGTATATACCATCTATTTAATGTATAAGTGCAGTAATATCTCACATAACTATAATGCTCCAGAAATAACATGTGCTTATTAATTTTCCTGGTTAATTAAGCATTAAATAGAACAATATTTGTGTTCCATCTTTTACTGGTGAACATATTTCTGAGTTGAGAGGATTTAGCTTTTTTTTTAATGTCTCAGAATTTTGTATGGCTACAACTATTCTATTGTGATCAAAGAGATCAAAAAGGAAATATGCTTTGGGTCATGCAAGGTAGTGTAGGAGATGCAAACCAGTTGGGAAGTCTGGGGATACAGAAGATAAGCCTAAATTTGAAAAGACCACTCTCAGATTCAAAAGTTGGAATGTCACCTAGTTTAAGCACCTTTCTAAAGCATTGTTTTCATTATCTTTGATAGCTTTGGTTTAAATGGATTTGGTGGGAGGAGTTTGTTGAAGGGTGGAACAGAGCCCACAGGAAGCTGGAAGTCAGAGTAAGCTAGACGATTGGGAGGGAGGATGCTTTCAAAGGAGACAGATAGGCTTCTAATTAAATATTGGTCTTGTGTTGGTTTGTGGGAAGGCTAAAAGATGGTGTTGTGTCTGTGCTGTTGTGATTTATTAACTTTTTTGCTACGATGATGGAATCAGCTTATTGGTTTTGGGATTCAGTTTTCTGGTGTCTGAATAAATGTTTTGCTTCTTGTATTATATGTGGGGAGTCTGTTATATTTTGTTCTTGAGCACCATGCAGATATATTTATAGTGATGATGGGTGCTGTGAATATTACATTGGTGCTACACCAATGCAAAGAACAACCCTCCCTTTGACTTCTTATGTTACAATCCTTCCTTTTCCTTCTTTGAGGGTTGAAGAGTGGTAGTTCACCCTGATTGATGAACATTCTCACATATGTTCATATCCTTCACATTTTTAATGGTAATGGGGATTTAAAGGTCTTCCCTGCCCCTTGTATTGGTAATCAAACAGGTACTTAACACCTTGTTTCAAGTTCATGATTGTATCAAGTATTAAGATCCAGAACTTGTGAATCCCACAGTAGGAGGAAGTTGCTGATGTAACAAGAAGGGACAGAACAGGGAGGAACTAATACCACATATAAGGAAAAGCCCAAGCTAGAGAGCCAGAATTGCTGAGAGAGAGAGAACTGCTATGAATTGAGAACAGAATGGAACAGAACTTTTGGTACCAGAATGGAGAACTGAGAACTGGGAACTCTGACCTTTGTACTTTGTGTCCCTTAAGGAGTCTCCTTAAGGATGATTGAATAAAGGACTTACTAAATGATTGAAATACTAAATGATCAAGTTACTAAATGAATGTACTTTGTTTAAACTATGTGGCTACTTTGGTGAAAACTATGTGGCCAATTTAGTGATAAGTTGTTAAGTTAGAACATTGTGAATGCTGTACTTTGATTTCTGTCAATGTTTGGTCTTAGTTTATTACTGAATAAATGGAGAGTTCACTATACTATGTAATCAGAACCTTGAAGCTGTCCATAGCAGCATTCCTCTGGAAATCATGCAACTCTTCTGACTGGGTCTACTACAGTTTATGTTACGCAATCTCAACTGGGCCCTTTTTGCTGCTAGGCAATTCTTCTATACTTCCTTTATAAACTCAGTATTCCACTCTTTATAACAATACTTCCAAACCTTTTCATCCCTCCTCAAACCTCTTATGACTACCTCTCTCCTACTCTCTCAGCTGAGAACCTTGCCTCATATTTCTCAGAAAAATTGAGGCCATTCACTATGATCTCTCTCTTTTCTCTTCATCATCTATCATTCAGATACTTTCTGACACTCTCCCTTCACCTCTGTCTCATATGATGAAGCAATATTACTTCTTATCAAAGCCAAGCCCTCTACTTATTCAAGCAATGCCATTCTATCTTGTCTCTTCCAAAAGATTTCCCCTTTATCATTTCTACTTTTTCCCTCATTTTCAAAATCTTCCTATCTGATAGTTCATTTCCTACCATCTACAAATATGTCCATGTCTTCTCCATCTTGAGGAAAGAAATGATCCTTCCATTCCTGCTAATTCCTTTCTATATATTGTAGATGAACTTCTTGAAAGGTTATCTATAATACGTACCTCTACTTTGTCTCCTCTCACTCTTTTAACCCCTTACAATTTGACTTCTTATCTTATTTCACTGAATTTACTTTCTCCAAAATTTTAATGTTTTAGTTGCATAATCAAATGGTCTTTTCTCAATTTTCATTTTCCTTGATTTCTCTGTAGTCTTTGACACTGTTGATCACTCCACTTTGATACTCTCTTCTCTCTAGATTTTTGGGACATTACTATTTCCTTTTTCTCCTCCTACCTATTTGACCACACCTTGTCTGTCTCCTTTGCTGTATCATCTTCTGGATCACACTATATAGCTATAAGTATCCCTCAGTTTTCTGTCCTGAGCCCTTTTCTCCTGTTATGTTCACTCAGATCTTCATTTGATTATATCATCAGCTCTCATGGATTTAATTACTATCCCTATGCTGATGATTCTCAAATGTATCTACCTTATCTGAAATTCTCTGCTGACCTCCAATCTCACATTTCCAACTGCCTTTCAGAAATCTTGAACTGGCTGTCCAGCAAATATTTTAAAATAATTATGTCCAAGACAGATCTCAAGATTTTTCCCTCTACACCCTCTGTGTCTCTCACCTTCTTTATTATTGTAGAGGCCACCAATTCCCAGTTTCTCAGATTCCCAACCTAGAAACCATCCTAGATTCCTCACTATTTCCCACCCTTCCATATCCAATCTGTTGCCAAGGCCTGCTGATTGCATCTTTATAATTATTCTTGAATATGCCTTCTCCTTTCCTCTGACATTACTACCACTTTAGTGTAGGCCCTCAACACTTTACACCTAGAGTCTAGGTCCTAGACTCTTATGATAGCAGTTTGGTTTGTCTGCTTCAATTATCTCCTATTTCAATCCATTTTCCATTCAACTACTAATGTGATTTTTCCTAAATCATAAGCCTGATTATGTCACCCTCTTATTCAATCAATTCTTATGTGTCCCTATTGCCTCAAGGATCAAATACAAAATTGACATTCAAAGCCCTTCATAACTTAGCCCTCTCCTACCTTTCTAGTCTTTTTACATTTTACTCCTTAGCATGTATTCTTAGATCCAATGACACCAGCCTGTCTACTCCACAAACAAGACACTCCTTCTCTGGGCTCTGAGCATTTACCCTGGCTGTTCCCCATCTGAAATGCTCTCTCTCTTTTCACTCTATCTACTGACTTTCTTGGCTTACTTTAAGTCCCAAGTAAAATTACACTTTCTATAGGAAGGCTTCCCTAAACCCTCTTAATTCTAGGGCCTTTCCTCTGTTCATTATTTCCTATTTTTCCTGTGTATAGCTTTCTTTGTATATATTTGGTTGCATTTTGCCTCCTCCATTAGATTGTAAGCTTCTTGAGGGCAGGAACTGTTTTCTCCCTCTTTTTGTACCCCCAGTGTTTAGCATAGTGCCTGGTACTTTAGTTGCTTAATAAATGTTTCTTGATTGATTGTTGAAATGCTTACCATATTCCAGGGAATATACTAATGCTGGGAATGCAAAAGAAAAAAAGGGCAAAAGATAATTCCTGCCTTCTTAGTACACACAATTTAATGGGGGAGACAGCATGCAAATAAATATGTACAAGCCAGCTACATACAACATAAAAAGGGAATAGTGAAAAAGGGAAGGTGCTAGAATTAAGAGGGCTTGGGAAAAGCTTCCTGTAGAAAATACAATTTTAGTTGGGACTTGAAGGAGGTCACTAGACAGAGATAAGTAGGGAGAGCATTCCAGGAATGGCGGGTGGAAGAGGGTGGGAGGAGAAGGACAGCTAGAGAAAATGCCTAAAGCAGGGAGATGGAGCTTCTTTTTCCTATAAAAGCAAGGTAGCTAGTGTAACTGCATCAAAGAGTAACTCTCTGGGAATAAAATAAAAAACTCTCTGGAAAAGTGAAGGGAAGGGAGGTGAATTATGAAGGGTTTTGAATGGCAGAGGATTTTGTATGGGATCCTGGAGGTGATAGGGAGCCACTGGGATTTCCTGAATAGGGGAATGAAATGATTGGATCTGTCCTTTAGGAAGATTATTTTGATATCTTTGTTATCTGAATGTATTGGAATGGGGGAAAAAAAACTTGAAGCAGGTAGACTCATCAGCAGGTTATTGAACTAGTCCAAGGGTAAGGTGATAAGGGCCTGTATCAGAGTTGTGGCAGTTTCAGAGGAAAGGGCTTTATTTGAGAGACATTCCAGAGGTGAAATCAATAGGCCTTGGTAACAGTTTGGTTATGGGAAAGCGTTGGGGTGGCCTGTGATCATTCCCTCATTTCCTGCCCTAATACTAGTTCTTTAAGATTGCCTTTCATTTGCAATGTATATGTGCATTCTTATGCTTAAATTGTATCTCCATGTAAGATGTGAGCTCTTTGACAGCTGGACAGTTTTTTGCCGATCTTTGTATCCTTAGCAATTATCACAGTGCCTGATACATAGGAATTCTTTAAAAAAGCTTATTGATTGACACTCTAAAATTTACAAATTCTGATATTCCAACAATCAACTTTCATTGATGTGAATGTTCACTACGGTGATTCAGATTGGAAGCCAAACATGCCTACCCATTCTTTGCCTGTTTTGGCCTCAATTTCCAATTCATTACATATCTTTTTGGAATATCTATCATTTTAAAGGCATTGTGGACCATGGGCATTTGGGGAAAGAAATATTAAAAGGTCCTTTCTTTTAAGGAACTTAAAATGTAGCTGTAAAAGCATAAATAAGTAACCAATGAAAACTGCAAGCATTACATAAGTTAACACAACTTGATGTTACCTTTTGATGTTATATCTTTGTGCTTGGAAAATAAGTAAAGTGTTTGTTAAGTCAAAAACTTTGTAGATTCTTTAGGTCTCCATGTTATTTCCAAGCTTCCCCATAAAATTATTGTAATCTTCCTCAATGTCCATTTATGTATGAAAACTTTTTCATCTTTTTCTTTTTTTAAATTAAATTAAATTTTATGTTTATTTTTGGTTTGCAACATTCATTTCCACAAGATTTTGAGTTACAATTTTTTCCCTGTCTTTCCCCTATCCACCACCCCAAAACAACAGTCCCACTGAATACCCCCTCCCCCAATCTGCTGTCTCCTATATCCTCCCCCATCCCTCCTTCAACTTTCCGGTAGGGTAAGATTGATCTCCATTTCCCAGTGCCTGTATATCTTATTTCCCAGTTGCATGTAAGAAAATAATAATAATAATAATTTTTTTAAACATTTGATGTTAAACTTTGAATTCCAGATTCTTTCCCTTCTTTCCTTGTTACCCACCCTTACTGGGAAGCTAAGCAATTCTATATAGGTTGTACATGTGTAGTTACACAAAACATTTCCATAGTGGATATATTGTGAAAGACTGTATTTCCATCCTTCCTATCTTGCCCCACCCCACTTGTCCATTTTCTACTTTTTTTGACACTGTCCCTTTTCAAAAATGTGTGCTTCTAACCACCCTTCCCCCCCCCCCCATCTGTCCTCCCTTCTATCATTCGCCTCTTACCCTTTCCCCCCTACTTTCCTGTAGGGTAAGATACCCAATTTAGTGTACATGTTATTCATTCCTTAAGCCAAATTCAATGAAAGTAAGGTTGACCCATTCTCTTTGCCTTCCTGTTCTTCCCCTCCATTGTAACAGTTTTCCCTTGCCTCTTTTATATGAGATAATTTACCCTATTTTATCTCTCCCTATCTCCTCTCATTATATTCTTCTCTCACCTCTCAATTTTACTCCTTAAATATTATCTCTTCCTATTAAATTGATCCCGTGCCCTCTATGTATACCTGTACACATATACGCATATGTATTAATATGCACATATACCCTCCTAATAGACACACACACACACATATATACGTATATGTACATTGATATTCCCTTCAACTATCCTTCGTCTTTTTCTTTACATCACAAAAATTTCCTTAAATATCTCACCATCTTCACACTTTGAAAACCATCCTATATGACAAGCAGTTAGATGCTTCAGTGGTGTTAACAGAATTTTAAACGTAGCCCAGACTAGATCAGTTTCTAACCTGTGAATGGTCAGAGGCAAATAGAGCAGGCCCGAGGCAGGTGTGCCAGGAATCAAGAAGTGGTTTAATTAATTTCAGAGTGAGGAAGGTGGTTTGCAAACACTGAAGTCCTCCTAAGGAAGGCCCATATTGCTAGATCAGAGGCAGAGTCTATATACATAAAAAAATCACAAGTGGACTGGACCATGACATAATAATTCTCAAGTCTTGAAACAGTTCGCATGGCAGTCCCATATATATATAGACATTCTAGAGATAATACAGGTATTCTTGAGTCCTGCAGGAACAATTTTTTTGATTTTTTTAGAGGTCAATTGGCATTAATCCACTTGCCCAGGGTCACACAGCTATTTTTTGTGTTAGGTGTCTGAGGTCGGATTTGAATTTAGGTCCTTCTGACTCCAGGGCCAGTGCTCTATTCACTGCACCACCTACCTGACCCCTGGAGGAACAATTCTAAAGTTGATTGTCTCAAGTCTTGGGGTTTGTGATTACTCAGTGGGGTACAGAACCAAAGTTCTATGACAAGAACAGTTTTTTCAGTCTTTGATTTAGTTCATTTAATATTTGCAAGCATAGGAATGCAGGAACTGAGTGTATCAGAACTTCTTGATTGATCATTTTAAGCTGCAGTTTGTCTCTGACCCCCTAAGCCATAATCTCCTAGGAAAATGGGAGTTCTAAAATATCTAGATACTCAGTATAGTCATTACACATATCATATCTATTAATATGAGAATCATAAATTATCGAATAGATTCCTGCACCTGGAGTCTGGAATATCTCAGATAAAATCCAATACTTTATTAGCCTCCCAGGGTCTTTGTAAAGATAAAGTGAGGCAAAACTTGTAAAGTGTTTCACAAAGTGCCTTGCATATAGTAGGTGCTAAGTAAATCTCTGTTTCCTTCTATATAACAAATAATATTTTTAGAGTAAAAATCAGAATAATTGATCAGTTCATCAAGCAAGTCTGAAAACATGTGCAATGTATTACACTCTGAAGAAGTGGATGTGAGTATCTCTTTTCCTTTCTCTTTTATTGAGCTATGTTCATGCTTCAAAATTTTTCAACATTTACTTTGAATTTTTGTTTGTGTATAGTTGTTTTTTCTTTCCGTTATTGCAGTCATTGTGCATGTTGTTTTTTCATCTTGTTTATTTCTCTCTTCATCAGTTCTTGTACATTTTTACATGCTTCTTTTTTGTCATTATCTACAGTATGACAAAAAAAGAAGCATCTACATTACCTACAATATATCATTATTCCTTTACACATATGTTCAACAATCTTTTTAGCCCTTTTTCAGTCATGTACTTTATCTCCAATTCTTTGCTTTCACAAAAAGTCCTGCTATAACTGTTTTGGTATTTATGGCGACTTTCTTCTTATCAATGTCCTCTTTGGGGATTTTGATTCACTTTATTGGGATAATTCACATTCTTTCCAAAATGGTTTTACTAATTCATGAAAAAAAGCTTTAGACTGCTTAGCTTTCTACAACTTTTACTATTCCAATCTTTTGCCATCTTTGCTGAAATTCAGGGTACAGAATTAAATCTCAGAGTTGTTTTTATTTGCATTTCTTTTATTATTAGTGAATTCTAGCATTTGTGCACAGACAGGATGACTCCATTTTTAAAATCCTGTTTAAAACTTTGAGTATGTGACAGCTAGCCTATATAAAATGTTGGGGGTGTGCATGTTCCCTAATCCCATTTCTTCATGATTACCTGCTGCAATGAAAATATTTTTGACCTTATATAGAAGTTGCTTAGTTCTGTCTATAAAAGGCAGTGCACAACTCAAATGGAGCTTGGTCCACTCAATGCTTATTGCCTTGGCATGTTGAATACAATCCTCTTAACTTTCTCTTCCTGAGTTTGTCTCATTAATCAGAGCAAAGACTGGAACAAAGATTTTCTTTTCCTTTTAACAATCTGATGAGCCAGCCAGGATGGTCCCTTCACCTGAGTGACTTGTCACTGAAAGAGAGCCTATTCCACCCAGCAGTCAGCATTTGGACCTGTGTCTGATCAAAGGTCAGTGTACACTTCCCCATTGTCAGTCAACTGAGAAGTGGTTGGAGAATTAAACTTCCCAAACTCAAGAAGGACAAGGAGATATAGGTCCCCAAACTAAACTGACTCTTTCTCCCTGTAGTGGTCAGATTAAGAACATAAAGGAACTGATTTGGGTTAGAATTGGAAGATTTTAAAGTGGCCTAAAAGGTTTATGGGAAGGTGAGAGGACCACCAAGAATCTTGGAAAGTGAGCTAACTAAAAGTGGGTCTATAATTTGAGGTGAGGGCAGCTAATGATTCTTGGGAAAATTGAGATTTTTCAATATTACTGTTGGTAATTGTAAATCCAGATTTGATTTGATTTGTTTGAAGTTTGTCCTGAAACTAAATCATGCTGTTATCTCATTTATATTGAGATGGGTTCTCCTATGAGTATAATTGTGGACAATCAGAACTTAATGCAAAACACATTTTCTATGTGGCGTTAAGGCAATATAATTAGAAAATATATGAATCAGGAAAACTTGAGTTCAAATTGAGTCTCAGAAATTGTTAGCTGTGTGACCTTAAGCAAGTTACTTCATCTCTGTTTACCTCAGTTTCTTAATTTGTGAAAAGGGATATTAAGTATCCACGTCATGGGGTTGTTGTGAGGATCAGATAAAGAATAATTGGAAAGTACCTGTCACATGGTAAGCATTATATAAATGTTGTCTATTATTTTTACTAAATATAAGTACTTTATATTGGATTTGAATGTGATCAAAATGTTTGGAAATTTAAATATTCAACTGGGTACATTTTGCTTTAAAATAGGTAATAATAACTTACTCTTTAGGGGGAAAGTAGAAAAGGCCTCTTAAGTTTCTCTTATCTATGAAGTTTTCAGGAATTTCTATTCAAACAGTGTCATAGGGTTTTATGAGCCTTGCTGACAGCATGTTGAAAATGCTAAAGTAATGAATTTCCAGAAACTAAGACCACTCCCAGTCATAGTAAGGGGGAGGATTTAAAAGTTTCCTTAAAAAGTGAGTTTTAACTGATAGATTATTTGGCTATCAATTATGAAAATCATAAAATTATACCTGTCAATAAGTAGTATGCATTGAAATTATATTTTTGAGCTAATTTAATAACAATAGACCTTAGACTCAAAGATTTTTTTTTGCCTCAAGGCTAATAGGCAATCCAGATTCAGATTTATTGTAGTCATCATCTTTCTGGAGTTTTGAGTCAACTATCGGCATATTCACTCTACATGTGAAACCCCACAATGTAATTATTCTCATTTGTAAATGAAAGATAAATAATATATCCTTAAATTGCTCATTGTTCATTGTTTTTGCAATGTGAGAAAAATATCAATATCTTAGCGTTTGGTTGCAATTAGTGAAATTTCTATTTGAGGTAAAATCTATTGGGACTATAATTTGATATTTTTCCGAGTTTTGATTTCAGATATGATTTTCTGAATTGTCATTTAGTCCAACATTCAATATGGAAACTAACACAAGTGGATATCTGTGCCTGGGAAAGTTGAAGGGAAGACATAACATAAGACCTCTTAACTCAGTTTCCCCAGTGTGCTATTTCCTTTCTGAAAAAGAAAATTTCCCACTTGATTATAACACCCTGTGAATAATGTGGAAACCTGCTGTATATTTGTTTATTAATGATGACTCTTACCTGGAACCAAACAGAGCTAAGAGAATTTTTCTCTTGTTATGGTTCATGTCAGGTCAATCTATGCCCTTGACGGGGCATTCTTGGTATTATCATAATCATGTCCCTCCATCCCCCTTTCATATCTAATTTCTATAATCAGGGCAGATGAATTCTAGAAGTTTTTGTTGTTCCAATACAATATCTATTAATTAATAGATCAATATGAAACATCTATGTTACCATAATAGGACACAAATGTGAATTATCTTTCTATTTTTCATCTGATTTTATACTCAGCTCTATACCATAATAATCAGATTAATGAATTCTTAGGCTTGCCATTCCTTTGCTAATAGTTATATATTCATGTATAATATTAGATCCTCGAAATATCTTATTCTTTAAGGATAAGAGGATAAAATATATCTATCCTCTAAAAAGAGGAATAAGATAAATATGTAAAAGTTTTACAAAATTTGATGGAGTAGTAAACTGTGAGAAAGCAACAAAATAGATTTTCTCTAAGAACTGTATGTGTGTGTGTGAAACATGTGTTTGTGTATATATATATATATGTTTACATGTATGTGTCTGGGATATACAGATTTGAGTATATTTTAGTAATAAATTATCAAAATTAGATGAATGATTTTACAAATAAAATTTCATAAATAATTTTAAGGAATTTTAAAATATACCCCCCCATTTTGAAGTATCTGTATGATAATATTAAGAGATGGAATGATTCATTTTTCAAGTCAGGTCTTCATGTATCTTTTTTCTTTTCTTTCTTTTTTTTCTTCAAGATTCTTCCTTCAGCATCTCGATGGCACTGGTCATATCAGGTACTGGGTTTGGATAAAGATAGAAAAAACAAGTGATACATAAAAACTGAAATTCTCTGAGGTTTTAGGGGAATTATGGGCTCCTAATATGTTGTTCTTATAGCTCTATTATTAATAGGGTTGGGTCCATAAAGTTTGCATTAGTTTTCACCACATGAACTAGTTTCTGGAAATGCAAATTAAGGAGGTTGTACTGAATTATATTTAGTCTTGTTACTGGCAAATTTTAGCAGAATCACCTGGGAATCTCTTCAAGTGACTTGGAATCAGAGAAATTGATCTATTAGAAGGATCACCCTTCAGAGCTGCCCTTAGAATGATGCGTATTCCAGAATGTCCAAGGGAAGATTTTTCCAAGGACCTGATGACTACATGGGACATATGGGAGTTTTCTTGGATACCTCCAGTCTTTTCACCCCTTAGTTATTTCTCAGGTAATCAACCCATCACTTGCTAGACTCAATTACCTTACTCATTTTGGAATTTTTGTGAAACAGTTAAACTCTACATTGTTTTCTTCTTTCAATACATTTCTCCTATATCCTAAGGAAGATGTTGTCCTGCTAAAAGCTAAGCTTGGATTATTCAAACTATGCATTAGCTTCACTCCCTATATGCTACTTAACAAAACTGGGAAAAAGTATAAATTCATGCTTACTGGGTCTTCTGATAGTTTATGTTGCATAGTCTTATGGGGATCCCATTGCAACAAAGCAATCCTTTTATGCCTTCCCCAATTTATCCATTATCTCAGTCACCATAGTGCCTTTTCCAAATATTTTTATACTTCCTCAAACCTCCCACAGTTAGTTCTTTTTCTACCTTCTAAGCTGAAAGTCTTGCCTCATATTTTACTGAAAAAAATTGAGGTCATCCATCAAGAGTTCACTTTTCTCCCTTCTGTCTCATCTCACATTATTCATATTCCTTCTGTCAATATTTTCTTCTTCACTTCTTTTTCATTTGAAGAGCATGGTGCTTTTAGCTGCCAAGACAAAACCCTCTACATGCACAAGTGATCCCATTCCATCTAATCTGCCCTAGCAGATTGGCCCCTTATGATTCCCATTTTCTCATTTATCTTCAATCTCTCCCTGTCTACTGGCTGCTTCTTTGCTGCCTACAAACATGTCCATGTCTCTTCCATTCTAACAAAACCCTTATTTGATCTGCCCATCTTTGCTAGCTTTTATCCTAAATCTCTCCTCATTTTTGCAGTTATAGAAAACTGCACTCTCTTTCTTCTCATCTTCTTCTTAACACTGAATTCTGGTTTCCATCCTCCTCATTCACCAAAAACTCTTTTCCCCCCCAAAGCTCTTAATGATGTTTTAACTGTCAGATGTAAGGACTTCTCTCAGTCCTCATAATTTTTTAAAATCTCTCTCTATCCTCTGGCATTGATGATCACCTTCTTTTTGATACTCTCTTCTATCTAGGTTTTAATGACACTGTTCTCTTCTAGTTTTCTCCTGTCTGACTGCTCTTTCTCTCTCTCTTTTGCTGGATTTTCATGAATATCCTCCCCACCCATAATGCAAGGGAATCCCAATGCTTTTTTAGGTCTTTTTTTTTACCCTCAATACTATTTCACTTGGTGATAGTATCAGCTTTCATAACATAAATGATCATATCTAGGTAGACAACTCTCACATCTACTTGAACAACTCTAAAAATGTTGGTGGCTTGACTGTGAACATTCAGTCATGACTTCCACATCAGTAATTAGTTATTTCCTGTTCATCAAAATATGACCAATTTCTCTCTCTCTCTCTCTCTCTCTCTCTGTCTCTCTCTCTCTCTTGGCTCATGTGTGTGCAGATTATATTATCCAGTGCCTCTCAATATTTTTTTTTTCTGAAAGAAGGTATTCATGAGATATAGTTAGGAGGATTCTGTATACTCTTCTAGTCCTTGGTCAATTCTCATTTTTATAGTTCTATTATTGATTTATCTGGGATCAAGATTGTCACTCCTGCTTTTTTACATTCTGTTGAGACACCAGAAAAATCTATTTTTGCTCATTAATTTAATTCTGAATGAAGGATATGTGTAAGGGTTATGGGATTTAAAGATCTTCCATTCCCCATTGGACTTGCTGACATAACAGGAAGGGGTGGGGCAAGAGGAAGCGGAAGCCAAGCTAGAGTTTCTGCAGTGACTGGCGGTGAACCCCCTTTTTTTGAGCCAGTCAGAATTTCTGCTAAGGACTGCTGCTGAGGACTGCCAGGGGCCAGAGCTGTGAGGAGCACGCTTATTGGATGTTGAGTAGTTGCTGTGAGTGGGGAGAGGAAGACCTTTGCCTGAGGTAGCCTGTTCTGTTTTAAAGGCTTGAGAATGTGGGTGCTTTCTACTTTATCTACCTGTGCCAATTTCATAAATACTCTGATGGCTTTGACTTTCTGGTTTTGGGACTCAGTCATTTGATGTTTTAATAAATGTTCTAGCTTATTCCCCCCTATAGCAAGCCTGATATAGTTTGTAATTCATAACTACGTCAGCATATTTACAATTGCCATAGGCATTGTGAATATTGCATTGCTATTATAATATGTCAGTTAATAGTCAATAAAAATTTGTTAAGGTCTACTATGTGTCAGGCTCTGTGCTAAGTAGTGGGGACACAAAAAGTATGTAAAAAGCAGTTCCTGGAGGAGACAACATGCAAACAAGTATGTACAAAGAAGCTCTATACAGAACAAATAGGAGAGAGGGAAGGCACTAGAATTAAGAGGAGTTGGAAAATAATTTCCATAGAAGATGGGATTTTATATGGGATTTAAAGGATACCAGAGAATCCAGAGGAGGGAATTCTCAACATAGGAAATAGCCAAAAGAAAATGCCCAGAGCTGAGAAACACAGTATCTTTTTTTTTTCCCCAAACAGTAAGGAGACCAAAATTACTTAATTGAAGAGTATTTTGCAGGGAAAAAACATCTGAGAAAAATCTAGGAAAAGAAAGTGGACTAGTTTATGATGGGCTTTAATTGTTTTTGATATACACACACACACATTTCTGATACATTTTTCCATTTTCTTGCTTTAAGAGCAAGTTCAGTCCATTCAAACTCATGGTTATCAGCTGTTTTCCCTTTCTATCATATTCCATTATAACACTTATTTCCAAAATTACCTTCCCAATGCCTTCTTACACTGACATGCTGGTCCCCCAGAAGAAATCTGCTATCACTAATCTGAGTTTCCTAGGGTTTCTAGTACTGTTATCCCCTAATGGTATGCTTCCTACTAACAATCAGTCAATCATCTTTTTTTTTTTTTTGGATCAAAGATGGTTTAACAAAAGCAGTAGAGACAAAACAAAATGAAACAAAACAAGGCAAAACAAAACACCTCCACCAAGTTCCTGAGGTCCACTTTCCCAGAATTATGCACAGTCTATGGAGAGAGTAGACACATTCTGATAATTGTTTGATTGCTGGAAGTCCTTTTCTCCCTTAGTAGGATCCTCTTCTGAATATCATTTAGGTCTGCAGTTATTCAAGTTACTGGAGAAATGACTCTTCATCACAAGATTTATTGTTATTCTGGTGGCATTAGAATAGCTACCTATGAACTGTTTCAGGATCTAGTCCCCAGATCACCTTTGAAGTAGTTCTTTGATTTTTCCTTGTTGCTGTTTTTTAAAAAAATCGAATACACAAAGCTATAGCTTCTTTTTAGTTCATGCACCCTGTGCATTTATCTTTTGTTTCATCTGGTGTGTTTTCTTCTCATTCTCGATGTGGTTTTAGAGGTCATCTGTGTTGAGCTAGAATCTTTCACTTTACTATCTATTACCAGAACTTAACTAGATTTTTCAAACTATTACCTCGTCCCTCCTATTTGTCCAAATTTACTTTCCACTACTCTGTAAAATTCTTACTTTTCTATTCCCCAGTTAATTTCTTTTCTATCCCATCAAAATGCAATTTTCCTTCCTTCCTCTGTACCTTCAGTAATGCTGACCTTGTCTGGAAAGCTCTCTTCTTTCCTATGAACATATGTACCTCTTTTCCATCCTAATGTTTCTCTTCTATGAAATCATTCCTGACCACTCTGGTCCCCATTTCTTTTGGAGGGGCAATTGGGGTTAAGTGACTTGCCCAAGGTCATGTAGTTAATTTTTTGGGGGGTATGTTAAGTGTCTGAGGCTGGATTTGAACTCAGGTCCTCCCGACTCCCGGGCTGGTGCTGCATTTACTGTGCCACCTAGCCACCCTCTAGTCTCCATTTCTGTCTCTTTTTCTCTGGGATGATACAGTCTTTAATTCTCTACTACATTATTTAGCACTTGGTTTTGAAGTCCCGTTTCTTGTGTTTTATGCTTTTCTCTTTAAACACCATTTAAGTGACTTGCAATCACGAATCCTATTTTTAATATCTTCTAGGTCTCCCAGAATTCTTGCACAATGCTAGACACAATTATAGTAATTTCTAGCACACACACGCACATGTGCACATATTTTTTGAATAGGTGTTGTATATGGAAAAAATGGGTATGATCTCTTTGCAATGCCTTGGTACCAAAAGCATGGTCTGGAGAGATGGTCATTTTTGTTTTCTGGTCCACACTCATCTGGGCAATTCCTTCTTCCCAGCCTAGAATCACCTGTTGCTTGCCCATCACAAACTCGAAGGGCTTATTTCTGTCATGGGAAGAATCGCACTTTTCCCCATCTTGAAGCATCCCGGTGTGCTGCACCGCGCAGGTCTGGCCGTGCTTGGGGAAGGTGCACCCGTCTACGGGGGAGAGGTTTCCACCTACACTCTCTTCCCCGCCAGGCCTGAGCGGGTCGGGGGTCGCTGCTCCGTGGGGCGCCGGCACGAGGCAAGGCGAGGAAGGAGCTTGCGGGTCTCACGGCAAACGCGGCATCACACACGACTCCCGGCGGGCATAAGGTCAGAGCCGCTCGCACCCCCCTGCCAGGTGGTTTTCCACCACTCCGCCTCTCCCCCTCTCCTCCCCCCTCCCCCCAGTCCCTTGACCCTCTGCATCCTTCTCGGGGCACCAGCCTTCACACCACCATCCTGCTGGCCGCTTCCACCTTCTCCCCTTCCCTCACCCTCGGCCCAGAACGCCCTCCCACCAACAATATTGTTTTAAGAACAACTTAAAGCAACTAAGAAATTTTGACTATTAATAAATGCCCAAATTAACTACAAAGGGCTTATGAAGGAAGACAGTATCTGCACTGAAAGAACTGATAAAAAGAACTACAGAGAGCCCAGCCTTAGGTTTCTGAGGGTCCTGCTATATGCTGTGTGGATGCAACCAGAGATGCTGGTGGTGCCCTAAAGGAAATAAAGACCAAAGCTACCCTGGGTTGGAGACTCCAGCAGCAGTCTTAGTAGGGCAAGAGCATCAAAGGCCTTTTCTAGGCAAATGATTCTCAAAGTATTACTTGAGGACTTCCATACCCTTTCTGGGGAGGTTAAAACGATTTCCATAATAATAATCCTAAGATGTTATTTTTCTAATAAAATACTCCCTTTTCCAATTATTTTTCAATTCTGTGAGGTTTGATTTTCTTCATATGTTTCAACCAAAGCAATACATCACAAAAGATTGAATTCAGAAGCAGATATGAGGATTCAGCTGTCTTCTATTAAGCCAGATATTAAAGAATTTTGCAAAAATTTGCAAAACAATGCCAGTACTCACTAATTCTGGAAAATAGTTATGTTTTCATAAAATATTTATTAATGTTAACATGTAATTGGTTTATTGCTTTTATTTTAAATGAATTAATAAATATTTTAAAAATTAAACAAAAGAAAGAGACATAGGAAGGGAGAGAATGTTTGCTTGAGAAGATGATGGTCCTCTAGCATGGGTATTAGGGAGAAAAGACTGAGAATTTGCTTATCAAAGGATGGAATATGAGCAAATAATGGAAGACATTAGCCCTTACCATTTTTTTTTTTTGTTGTGATTATGTAATGACTGACTTACTCTCAGAGATAGAACCTCATAGATCAAAGATATGAGATTCTGAAAAATAATAAAATGGCAATTAGGTTCCTGAGACCTGGGCTGATCATATATGCTTGACCAGGATCTTGATCTCAAATGACCCACACTTTAAGCACATCTAGTATTCTCCCTGTATGAGACAAAGGCACTCAACAACTAATCTCTGAGTCCCAGCAAACAAAGAGTGACACAACACTTTAGGTGATCTGGGGATTAATATCTAAAGTGACTTAGAATCTTTTTCAGAGCACATTCAGAAAGTTTTATTTTCTAACTTGTTTTCCTTGTTACCCTTTGGGATGTTCTAATTGTTTAATGATTAATACTGCTTGATGATCTGCACTTGGGACAAGTTTGTTCCATCCTCAGAGATGTCACGGAATCCCACTGCAGAAAATGTCACTTCTCTGATAGGTGAAATGATAATCACAATTCTAAGGAGAGATGATCTCAGGCTGTTTTTTATTTATAATTCCTTCCTCAACTTCCTCTCCTACCCACCATGCTGACTGACACAGTTACATTTTATGCCAGAACAATAGACCATCCTGGTGAGTGACTCCATGACTCCTCTACCAGCCCCACTCTCTTATCCTTAATTTCTCCTTATTAGCTCCTTTCCTGATATCTTCAGACATTCAATCTTTCCCTAATTCTGAAAAAAAGAACCTGCAAAACAAAACACAAAACAAACTAAAAGCAAAAAAAAAACACACTCAAAACTCTGCTTACTTGATAACTATCCACCTGTATCTCTTCTCTTTGAAACTTGTTGAGAAAACTACTTAATCTCCACTTCCTCTCCTCTCACTATCTTCTAAACCTTTTGTAATCTGGTTTCCTATGTTATCATTCAAATGAAACTGCTGTTGTTAAAGTTCCTGAAATTTTCTTAATTGACCAGACATTGACATAGTCACCCTCTTCTCTTAGTTAATCTCTCATCTTTAGATAGTGCATACACACATATGTTTATATACACACATACGCAAATATATCTATATCTTGAGCTCCAGTCTTGGATTACCAATTGCCTCTTATATATTTCAAACTGGATGTCCCATAGACATCTCAAACCTATCACCTCCTAAAACACAGTTCATTGTCTTTACTCTCCATACTCTCCCTCTCCCAAACTTCTCTGTTAATACCATGGGCACCACCATTCCCAGTCAATCAGACTCAAAACCTATGTGTCATTCTCAACTAGTCATGTTTACCCTACATATCCAATCTGTTGCCTTGTCTTACTGTTATCAACATAAAAACTCTCATAAATCCCCCTTTATTCACCCATAGAACTTCCATCCTGGTGTTAAGTCCTGATTACCTCTCTCTTATACTATTGCAGTAAACTTTTTGGTCTCTCTATCTCAAATCTCTTCTCACTCGAATCCAATGGCAGAATGGTTATTGTTCCTGTCTTGAGTCTATCTCCACCAGAATCCATCCTCCACTCAGCTGTCAAATTAAATTTCCTAAAACACAAGTCTGACCATATCATCACTCCACTCATTTAAATTTCAGTGACTCCCTATTACTATCAGATTAATATTCATATATAAAACCTGCTCTTTGACTTTTAAATATCTTTTCAACATGGCCCTTTCCTGATCTTTCAGTTTACTTACACTTTTCTCTCTTCCAGGTACAATGTGGTCCAGCAACTTGAATCTTTTTGCTATTCCTTACACATGACATTCCATGTTCCCATTCTGAGCCATTTCAGTGATCAACTCCTGTGCATGCAATGCTGTAGCCTCTCATCTATATCTCTTGGCTTATGTAGCCTCCTTCAAGATTCAGTTCAAATGTTACTTTATGCAGCAGGATTTTCCACCTCTCCTCCTCATTCCCCTCCCCATTGCTAGAACCTTCTGTTATACTTTTCACTCTCACTATATAAGTTCAATTGTTTGTAAGTTCTTCCTTCTATTATTATGTGAGCTTTTTGAGGTTGAGAATATATTTTTGTATTTTATTTTCTCCCTTCCTTCCTTCCTTCCTTCCTTCCTTCCTTCCTTCCTTCCTTCCTTCCTTCCTTCCTTCCTTCCTTCCTTCCCTCCCTTCTTCTTCCTAACAATCCTAAAAAGTTGTCTTTATCTCTGAGAATTTAATAGGGACATATGTTATTTAATGTTTCGAATATATGTTAACTTATGCTTATGAGCCTTTTAATTTTAAACATTACTTTTCTGTTGGAAGGGAAAAAAATCTGTCCTATATCTTTTGCCTATTAAGAATGTTTTCTAGAAGGGACTTTTGATTCTGAGAATCCTCAGGCATGCATGATTCCTAATGCTTATTTAGAAGATTTTCCATACAACTATTGGGTTGGGACCTAAAAACCCATAAAGTGTTAGAAAAGTCCTACTTTCATCTTTGTGGTTAGGCCCTGCCCAGGATAAATATAGTCTATATGTGAGTCCAGTGTAGTTTTCCTGGTGGGATGCTACCTATAATGCAGATGTTGTCTCTGAGGACTTCCAGGTCTGGTATGTTAGAATTTTAGTGTGGTGATTTCTCTGTCTTTTAAAACTTTAAGAAAAAAACAATTCATACCTTTTCTTTCACCTTTTTGTTGTCTTCATATTTATAACCTTATACCCTCTTGGAATGATTTTATTGTCTTTGAGTCCTCATCAAATATTAAACTGTTTTAATGTTTAAAATCTCTCTTTTAGATGATAGACTACTTAAATATTTTCCATAATATTTTATAAACAAGTTCATAACATAAGTCAGTGTTGCCTTTTTGATGTCATTTCTTTGTGTTTGGCAAATAAGTAGTGTTTGTTAACCAAAACACTTTTAAGTTCTTTAGATCTCCATGTTATTGTCAGTCTACCCTATAAAACTCATCTCCCTCAATGTCCATTCATTCATTAAAGTGACTGTTTTTGTTTTATATTTTTAGTCTTTTGTTTTTGCTTTCATCACAAAATTTTCCCCAGTATCCCTCCTCATCTTTGCTTTCTGAAAAATCACTGTGTACATCAAGAAGCCAGATGCTGATGTCTACAGAGTTAGGAATACTTGAGTTCAAATCTGGTTAGTTACTAGCTTATGACCCTGGGTAAGTATTTTACTTCTTTCTATCTTAGTTTCATCAACTGAAATATAAGGATAATTATAGTGTCTATCCCCAGGGTTGTTGTAAGGATCAAATAAGCTAAAACTTGTAAAGTTTTCCCTCTTATACAATGAATAAATTTTTTTAAAGAAAAAAATGCACAACTGAACAATAAATTATACAAGGTTTGAAAATGTGTGTAATACATGGATGTGTATAATATCATAGTCTAGTAATAAATCTCAAGGTCAAAGGATTTGGAGTCTCTTTATTTAGATAATTCCATAATGCTTTCCAGAATGGTTGAACTAATTCAGAACTCCACCAGCAAAGTACTAATGTTACTATTTTCTCATAACCATTTCAACATAGAATATTCAAATCTTTTGTCATCTTTGCTATTTTGCAGGGTATGTGGTGCAACTGCAGAATTGTTTTTGATTTATTTCATTATTGGTAATTTGCAGCATTTTATATGGTCGTCAATAGGTAGCAAATTCTTTTAATAACTTTTTGTTCATTTTCTTTGAAATAGATTTCATCTTAAAACCTTTTTCCTTTGTTCTTCTATTCTTCTTGCATTCATTGACCCCTGTCTTCTTCCTGATTACATAACCTTCCTTGCTCTTTTTGTAGCATTTATTGTACTTAAACTCATAGCCTCGCCCATCAACCTCACTTCACTTCTTTATGTTGTGGGAGTTGGAATGTTTATTGTTTTTCATCACCAATTATAGGCTATCCATCTACCATAATCAATCATCAAATTTTCCTCTGTTAAGGTTCTGAACAATCCATATTTATCACCCAATTTAGATTTTGACAGCTCTTGTACAGATACTTTCAGGACATTCTTCTTTCCTCAGTGAATTCAGTGCCTTACACAAGCTTACCTTACACAAACTTACTCTACATCTGCACTTAAACCAGACTTCAACAAACACAATGATATTACTTTGAAAACACTAAAATCCCACTTTCTCAATTTACTCATTTCATATGACTTACCTTTGATAACTGAGGTAGTTTTCCAAGGTCACATTTTTTTCTTCCTCTATAGTTTTTCACATTGTGTTCTCATCAACTCCTATGGTTTGAATGACTATACCTATTCACATGACTTTCAGGTTTACTTGGATGCCCATATAAAATAACTGAGTAGCTAATGCAGGTAGAATTTCCATATCTGTAATGAATTATTTTCTGTCAATCAAAATATGATCGAATTTTCTGCATTTGTGTATAAGATATATTGTTCAGTAACTCCCAATATTTTTCTTTATTTTTCCTGTTGCCCCCAAACACAGGGGAAAATATTCTTTTTATTAGATTTTTATTTATTTAAAATTTTTCCTTTCTTGCTTTTTGGAGGGCAATTGGGGTTAAGTGACTTGCCCAAGGTCACATGGCTAGTTTTTGTGTAAAGTGTCTGAGGCCGGATTTAACTCAGGTCTTCCTGATTCCAGGGCCAGTGCTCTATTCACTGCACTACCTAGCCACCCCTTTTTAAAAGTTCGATTTTTGAAGATTCCAAATGGTGACAATTGAGTTCCTTCATGTGAAGATAAAACTTGGATCTTTATGTAGCATACATCTGGATGAAAATGTGATGACACAAAACCCAGTTTAGATGGTAGTTCTTTTTTCCCCTTACTAGTATTTATTTTTTCCCAATTAGATGTTAAGATATTTTCAACATTCATTTTTGTAAAATTTTGAGTTCAAAAGTTTTCTCTGTCCTCCCTTTCCTCTCCGCTCCCCAAGACAGCAAGAAATATGATACAGATTATATATGTACAATCATGTTAAATGTTTCCATATTAGTCACGTTGTAAAAGAAGAATCAGAACAAAAGGGAAAAAATGAGAAAGAAAAAAATGTGAAAATAGTATGCTTCCATCTGCATTCAGACTCCATAGTTTTTTCTCTGGATGTTGTATTTCTGCGAAGAGCTAAGTCTATCATAATTATTACACAATCTTGGTATTGCTGTGCACAATGTTCTTCTGGATCTGCTCAGTTCACTCAACATCAATTTGTGTCTTTCCAGGTTTTTCTGAGATTTGCCTGCTTATCATTTCTTATAGCAAAATAGTATTTCATTACATCCATATACACAATGTTCAGTCGTTCCCCAATAGATGGGCATCCCCTCAATTTCTAGTTCTTTGTCACAAAAAAGAGCCGCTATAAATATTTTTGTACGTGTGGGTCCTTTTCCCTTTTTTACTATCTCTTTGGGATATAGACCTAGTAGTATTATTACTGGATCAAAGGATATGAACAGTTTGATTGCCCTTTGGGCATAGTTCCAAATTGCTTTCAGAATGGTTGGATCAATTCACAACTTCATCAACAATGCATTAGTATTCCAATTTTTCCACATCTCCAACATTTATCATTTTTCTTTTCTGTCATATTAGTCCCAATATTTTTCTTAGAAATATAATCAATATATAGAAGTGTGAAGCTTTCAGGTCCCTGATTACTCCACTCCTAGATTTACTATTGCTTTATCTCAGATCATGATGGCCACTCTTGCTTTTCAAAAATTCTCTTGAAACATCAGAAAATCTATTTTCACACATTAATTTAATTAAAGAGTTTTATGTCAGTCAATGCTAATAAATATATATCAAATACTTCCCACGTGCCAGGCACCGTGCTAAATCCTAGGAGTACAAATAAAGGTGAAAGATAGTCCCTGCACTCAAGAAACAAACAATCTAATGGAAAAGATAATAAGCAAGCAAATATTTTCTAATATTTATGGGATAAGTAGGAATAATTTGAAAGGGGAAGGAACCTGAATTAAGAGAGCTTGGGGAAGGCTTCTATAGAAGATAGGATGTTTATTAGATCATAAAGCAAGCCAGAGAAGCTGATAGGGAAAGATATGGAGGCAAAGCATTCCAATCATTGAAAATAGAGAAACTACTGGAAACTGAGAGATGGATTGTCCTGTTTGTAGAATAGCAAGGAGGCCAAAGTATCAAAGTAGGCTAAAGGAGAATAAAAAAGTATGCAGCAGGGAGAAGTGTGTAACAAGATGGGAAAGTTAGGAGAGGGCTAATTTATGAAGGGCTTTAAAATACTTATGGGTATTTTTTAAAGGAACGATTTTTTCCCCTTTCTCATCCATTCTTCCATCATCCTATTCATTCCATTCAAAGTCATAATTACCATTGTTAGATTTTTTCTTTATATTGTATTAAATGGCAATCTCTTTCTCTAAAACTACTTCCTCAGTGCCTACTTATGTTGTCATGCTGGTTTTCCATAGGGCATCTGCTACTACTACTCTCAGTTTCCTAGGTTTTCTGGTACTATGGTGTGCTTCCTACTGAAAATAAGTCAGATAGTCACCTTCTTGCCAAAGTTTTAAAGGCAACAGTCTAGCAAAAATTGTAGTGATCAAGGAAATCCCATCAAATATCTGGGGTGCATTCATTCAGAAATGCACCTAAAGTCTGTGGAGAGTAGGCATATTTTCACAACTGTTGATTACTAGAAACACTTTTCTCTCTTATTAGTGTCCTCTTAATATCACTTAGTTCTGCAATTGTTCAAGTTACTGTTGAAATGACACTTCATCCAAAGACTCACTGTTATTTTGGTGGTATCACAATTGCTTTCTATGAACTGACCCAGGGGATAGTCTCCAGACCATCTTGTGAAATGATATTTTGATTTTTTCCTTTTTCTTGTTGATTTTTAAAAATGGAATATGGCCAGGCTGTAGATTCCTGTCATTTTATCCATCTTATTAATTTCCTCTTGGTTTATTTGGACCATTTTCTTATTATATAGTTTTAGAGGGCATTTAGAGTATTGATATATTTGTTGAAGTCTAAGTTCAACTGAATTTTTCACTTGAGCATCTTTTACCAGAACTAGCTAGAATTTCAAACCATTATCTATTCCCTTGAATCTTTCTACTTGTCCAGTTAGTCTTTTTTTCTGTCCCATGAATGTGCAATTTTCCTTTCTTCTGCCATATCTTTACTAGTACCAACTTTGTATGGATAGTCCTCTTTTTTTTTTTTTAGAAATATGCAACTCCACCCAACCCTCTCATTTCTCCTCTATGAAATTATTCCTGACCACTATACTATTTTCTGTCTCTTTTCTCTGGGATGATCCAGCCTTTTATTCTTCACTACATTATTTAGCACTTGCATTTGAAGTTCTGTTTCTTATGTTGTAGCTTGTCTCCTCAAACACCATCTAAGAGACCTGAAAGCAAGAATCATATTACTAACATCACTTGTGTCTTCCAGAGTTATCACAAAGTGTTGGACACAGCTCAACCTCAAACCCTCCCCATAACAAAACAACAGCAGCAACAACAACAACAACCACAAAACCCCACAACTTGCTGAAATTGTTAAGGTCTTTAATTTGAAGTGCTGCATGTGAACAATTGAGATAGAACCCCCTTCTGGGAAGCTTTGTTGCTATTCTTAGTGACAAGGAAAATCAGTGGAAAGACCATTAAACTTGGTGTCCAAAGGCTTGAATTTGAATCCTGGCTTAGGTGTTTACTAACTGCTAGAATTTGGATATCATTTATCACCTCTGGAACTTAGTTACATGTGAAATGAATAAAGTTGGACTGAATAACCTCTAAGGTCTCTGCAAAGTCTAAAACTATGACCCTATGAGATGGAAATTGAGAAGGTTGTAGAAGTTGAAGAGACTTGATAATAGTAATGAGAATTATATAAAATTTTATAGTCACTTTGGATGCATTTGCAATTTTTTTTTCTGATTTCTCTGCCAATGCATTTAAGAAATGTTTTCTAATGAAAAAATCTTCGGAACTGTCTTTGCCAACCAGATTGTAATTGGAGTCTTTGGGAATTCACTTCTTTATTTCTATATATTCAATTTTATTCATGGTCATAAGGGAAAACCCATAGATCTGATTCACAGTCATTTGTCCCTTATCAACATCTTGTTACTTCTTACTAACGGAATGCCCTGGACAGTGACACTTTTAGGAGTAAGATATTTCCTTAGTGACATTACTTGTAAAACTATAGTCTACCTAGACAGAGTGTTTTGTAGCCTTTCATTCTGTAGCATAAGCCTTCACTATCAGTTCACACAGCCCTGTGTGTGCAGTTCTCAAAGCAAGGGCTCCGAAATGCATCATTCCCTCCTTTATCCTCTGTTAGATTCTCAGTCTACTGATAGAAGGAATTATTTCTGTACATATGAATATACCTCTAAATGATTCAAGTTTTAGGGACAACTGGAACTCAGACACTTGCACTTTGAGTCTTTATGCCATGAACACCTTGGATACTCAATTGTTGAAGACACTTTATGATTCTGTGTGGTTTGGACTCACAGTATGTAGCAGTATCATTTATCATGCAAAAGCACCACCATCAAGTTTTTTACATTCATAGCACCTTCTCCCTTAGAACCTCTTCTGAGGTCAGGGCCATCAGGACTACCATGATGCTTATGAACGGTTTTATCTGTTTTCATTTAACCAGTTCCCTTTTCTTTCTTAACAGATCTTCTCAAACATTTAGTTTCTGGATGTTACATGTTTCTTCCTTTATGCCTGGATGTTTTCCAGCTTTCTGCCCTTTTGTGCTAATCAGCAATACCAGCAGGTTCTCCAGGACCTGTTTTTTTTTCAGTAGTGGAATAAAAATTCTATCCTCACATTGATGTCTAGGAATTTGCTGGATTTCTCCTTCTTGTCCCTATTGTAAAGATTTCAGTCATAGGAATTAAACCCCTGTGATAATCTCAATCTTGATCACCCAAATGGTCATGTGACACTAGTGAACTGCAAGGTATCAGGTGGAAAGACTATCACTTTTCTAAAAAGTCCACTCTTCTCCACACTAATGTATTTTATTCCAGGGTTGGAAGTTAGCAACTTGAGCCTCATCATAATTTCCACTTATTTTATTTTTCAAGTTTTATAGCACTGAAACCTATTTTGCTGTAAATAAGGTTGCTTACCTCCATGTCTAAAGTTTTGTCTATGCAGATGCCAGACAGGGTGTATTACAATTTGTCTACAAATTTAAATTTTAAAAATTGATTTTTATATATAGTGGATATAACATTGTTTTCCAATTTTTCTTTTTAAATTGCCCAATTTTTCTTTCTTTCATAAATTGAATTGTTTAGAGATATGCAATTTTTCCTTATTTACTGCCTTGGTTGAATCCTAATAGTTTTGCTATGTTGGCTAATTATTGTCACTTCCTTTGATGATGTTATATATTGTTTCTATGATGTGTTCCTTCCTCCTCATGTTCTTCTGTATTTATTTCATATTAATTAACATTTTATAGGCATTTGTTTTTTACGAAGTTCTTTACCTCTATTTTCTTACTGCATTCTCACAAAAATGCTTTCAATTAAGTGCTGTTATTATCACAGTATTACAGAAGAAGAAACCAAGGGTGAGAAAGGTTAAAGAATTTACCTGAAGTCACAGAGACAGTGCCTTTTTGAGCTGAGATTTGAACTCTGGCTTTCCCAATTCTGAATCTGGTACTCTGCATATTGTCAACCATAATCTTCAGTATATTTTGTCTCCATTTAATTTGAATTCTTTCCTTAAATGACTGTTATCAATTACGTATTCATTTTGACATATTTTAATTTGTTTAATATTTCTGCTTTTCTGTATTTATGGCATTTTATTTTTCTAAAATATGGTCATTTTTGGGGGGGTAAAGCTGCTTTGTCAAGCTGAATAAAGTCTTGACTTATTTTTATTCCAATTCAATATTTGTCTTAGACCCACCATAGATAACCATTTTTCAAATGCTATTGTGACAAGAGAAACCCTCGTTCAGACATCTTGTTGCCAGTATGATACGAAGAAGACACTGTCCTGGTCTCTATTTTGAAATTTCAGACGTTGATGCTGGAAGCTAGAAGGTTACACCATCTGCAAAATCAAGACTGGAAAACAAGCCCCAACTCCAATTTTGACCAGCTGAAAAGTGTCTTTATCTTCCCTTTCTGTTACTTTTTTCCAGATATATAAATCCTTCCCTTCCTTCTTTCTGTAAAATTCCATTTTTAATGTTACTTATATATTCACATTCTATATAAGATTGCTAAAGCTGATGCTCTAGGCTCATTGATTCTTGTATATAATTGGTTGAGCTTGCAGTCTGAACATACAAAGCTGCAGTTAACTACCTTTGGGTCATATATTTGGGAATGACAACAGTAACTTAATCGAGTGAGTCTTGGATAATTTTTATCTCAGTTATTGTCAACCCAGATGGGACTGACCAGGTAAGATCAAGATAGAGTTTTCTAGCCCACAATAATTCTATTGGGTACAAGGTAGATTTTATCTCGGGAGATTTGCAGGCAGGAAAAATTAACTGACTCATAAAGGGGCAACCTTATCTAGAAAAATCACAGTGACAGGTTATTGTTTCATATATTTTTCTGTTTTTCATTGATAATTACTCTACCATCTTAGCTTCCCTCCCTGTTTAGTATTTCTGGTGTGGTCTGATCTAATATAAATCTTGAGTAATCATCATGATCCCTATCACTAATTATATAAATCTAACATTTCAATGCCACCTTGAGCAGTCAATTATAATAATAGTATCTCTCAGATTTTGGTGATTCTTGTCTGGCTCTGATAATTCTGATTTGGGACAATTGTCTGTAGATTCAGATGAAACTTATTCCTAGATTAATCTATTCCCAATACAGGAAAACTAGTGTTGTAAAACTCTGTAAATATATATTTGGACTCTAGTAATGTATGAAATATAATATCTTTGACCCCAGAGAACAACTTTTTGGTTTTTGAAATATTATACATGCGAAGTCAATTGTTGAAGCTTCATATTCAAACCAGGCAATTCATAATGTCTGTAATTACTTCATTTTGATGCTAAGTTGGATTTTCCAATAAACAGGAACTTATTCCAGTGCTTTGAGTAATCTTTCAGTGATTCAAATTTTGAGAACAGACAGGGAAAAAATGGGAACTTTTTCTAGAAAAGGAGGGAGAGAGGGAGAGAGAGATTAAAAACTAGTTAGAGTCTAAATTTATGAACTGAAAGGAAATCTGTTACCTTGCATTCTCAGAAATTTTGATAAAAATATGGTTTCAATGATTTTTATAGGTGCTGAAATAATGTAGTGGGCTTTGGATGTTGTTATCCCCAAGGACTTTTTCAAATAAACAGAATAGCCCTCTATCACTCTTCCCTCTCCTGGAAAATGACAGATTTATTATTTTAGTGTAAGGGAAAAGAATGATTTTGATGACTAGAGAATAAATAGAACTGAAGACAATTAAAAAAATTATCTCCAGTTGAATAAAAAAAAGGAAGATAAAGAAAAAAACAGTTTTACAGCTTCAAAACATGATCTGATACTTAAAAAGTCACCTGTTATTAACTCTTTTCCCCATCCTGGAAAAAAAGAGGCTTATTTAAATTGGGAAACATATAATTTGAAAATAAGCAAAATTTTATTTTCAGAAAATGTTTTATGTACCACTACATTTTTTTTAATGAGCAATTGGAGTTAAGTAACTTGCTCAAGGTTACACAGCCAGGTGTTTCTGGCTAAGTGTCTGAGTCCAGATTTGATCCCAGGTCATCCCGACACTGGGGCCAGTGCTCTTATTCGCTGTGCTACCTGGCCGCCCCATCACTACATTTTTATGAGAATGATTTAATAGAACCTTCTATCTTAGATAAATTAGAAGCAAAGTCACCTAAAAGGAATTGAAATTTACAGTCTTTTATATTGGAAAAAAACATGGCAACTTTGGAGTTTTAAGAAATGAAAAAAAAAAACACAACCCATAGCTTTATTCTGAATAATGCAGACATCCATTATGGAATTAAAGGGCTTATCCACTTGTCAAATAAAATGCAAACTGAAGGTTAGTTTCTATTTGCATAGCTTTGTAACTGTTTCTTTGTCTTCTAAGTTCTTTTTATCTGGGGATAAGATATTTTCACAAACTCAGAGAGGTTTAAATTTTGATCAAGGAAAAGTAAAAGTTTCACAATTAATTGATGTTTTGTTTGAACACATGTGAGACAGCTAGGTGGCTTAATAAATGGAATGCTGGCCTGGGAGTCAGGAGGACTTGAGTTTTTAACCTGCCTGAGGACACTTATTAGGCATGTGACTCCAGGCAAGTCATTTAACCCTCTATGCCTCAGTTTCCTCACCTGTAAAAATCAGTTGGAGAAAGAAATGGCAAACCATTCCAGTATCTTTCCCAAGATAACCTGAACTGCAGGATGTAATTATTTGAGCATACTAAAATTTTATTCTTGAAAGACCAATAGAAGCATATATTCTAATATTTATGTGGGGAACATATATCAACACACACACAATTAAAATTCCATTGCTCCACTGTAAAGGTTATGTTTGCAATTTCCACATTTTGAAAGCCTGAGGAATCCCAAAAGGGAAAACTAAAAATGGGAGACTGTCATGTTAATCTTTGACAGTAGACTTACTGGAAGCATTAGGGTCTATAAATTGAAGGGCTGCCAGTGAATGACTTCTGGAAAAAATTAGATTCTGTCTGGTACCATCTGTATCTGGAGAACCAGATTTGATTTAATTGAATGTGTTATATATAAACTTGTGGTTCAGTCTTATTTAAACTAAAATGTATTTTTCCTATTAAGACAATTATGATATTTGACCCCTTTTCAGTAAAATAAGCCTTGATGGAGAATACATTTAAATTTTGACATTATGCTAAATGATTGGAGACTTGAAGAACAAAAATTATAAATGTAATCTTTGAATCAAAGTTAAGTCATAGTAAGATCACTGGGGTTCACTGACATAAAATATACCTTAAATTAAAAAAAATATTAGACTTGATAAATTAATTGGGAACATTATTATTCACAGCATGGCTAATCTATGTCCTAAATGTTTTTGTTTACCTTTCTAATTCTAAGTATAATTGGATCAAAATTACTTATACAGGTCTCTTAATGAACTAGTATAGAATGCCTAAATTAGTAGACAATGGAATGATTTTTATAAGATGATTTGGAAACATTCAACTGGACAAATATTATTATAACATTTTTTTTTGCATTTTTGGAGGGCAATTGGAGTTAAGTAACTGGCCCAAGGTTACACAGCTAGTTTTTTTGTGTGGGTGTTAAGTGTCTGAGGCTGGAACCGACTTCGGGTCCTCCTGATTCCGGGCCGGCGCTTTACTCACTGCACCACCTAGCTGCCCCTCTGGGTAAATATTATTTAACTGGAAATAACTGTTTTGTCTATATCTAAAAATCCATGAAATTGCTCTATCAGTATTATGCTTATAATTTCTTGTATTTTGTTTTTTTGGGAAACATGGTATAAAAATGCTATTAATTATATACAACTAATATACAATTTTATCTTTGGAAGATTAATTCTTCTTTTGATCTGAATGCCATGAATTCATGAATTTTAGCTATTACTTATTAGAGATTTTGTCATTGTGGTTTAAAAATTATTTTAAGCATTTACTTAGGTGTGCTTTGACTTAAAATGAAGAAAATTAATGATTTCTTAGTGCTGGAAAAAGTGTAAAAGATCTTATAAATCTTCATTATCTGTAAAGTGCTCTGGTAACTTGCCATATCATCTGGATGTTCAGAATTGTCAAGGACATGAAATCTTATCAATCCCGTTAAAGAAAGAGTTGTAAGAATGCATGTTACTAAGGAAAGTCTCATAAATTCTGAAATGGTGAAATATGTTTACCAAGAAACAGAGATCTCCCGCCCCAACACAAATACTTACACCTAAAGTTGGGAATAACTTAAAAATTTCCTTATAGTATAGAAGTATAGTATAGCTTGATTACTTATTATGAAAGTTACAAAATTACAACTAGAATGGCATGTGTTAAAATGACATCTTTGAGCCAATTTAGTATCAACAGACCTCAGTATACAAGATTTTTCTTATAATTCTATGAGTTATGTAATACCTTAAGATATCCAGGCTAACAGAAACTGGTTCTAGATTATCAGTGAACTATGATATATTTTCTTTATGTATAAAAACTCCAGAGTGTCATTTTAAAATTTCTGATTACTAAGTTTTACATTGGTATGCATTTAAATTAGAGAAGTAAAATGATTACTGAAAGCTTTAGGAAAGACTATATACTTAATAAGTACTGAAGACATGTGTTTTTCTTTATGATTAACTGTTACTGTGACATGAAAAACAACTGAGCTCACTCTAAACTATGAGCAGTAATCTGTTAATACATTGGTGAGGTGTTAATACTGGGGAAAAGAAGGTGATTAGACTGAATCTGTTCAACTCTATGTTATCTTTTTATTTCAAATCCTTACCCACTTTCCCCCTATTACCAGTTATGCCCAATCTAGCCCCAAATATATATTTATATTGCATAATCTTAACTAGACCTTTATTGCAGGAAGGTTTATATATTCAATTCACTATCAATTGACTATCACACTCAACACAGTGGCTTTTACAAATCTTTTAATCCTTCTTCAAACCTCCAATTGCTTCCTCCACAAACACCTTCTCAGCTGAGAAGCTTGCCTCATATTTGACTGAAAAGCCAGAAGCCATTAATCATATCTTCCTATCTTCCTTCCTTCTTTTCTTCTTCCTCAACCTCTCTAAATTACATCATTTAGTCATCATTTCCCACTATTTTCTCCTTCACTTGTCACATACAAAGAGAAAGCCTTTCTTTTTGACAAGACTAACCTTTGTACATACACATAGATCTATTCCACCCAATTCCTCTAACTCACTTAGCTTTTCCTCTAAGAATTTGGATGCTATACCACTTGGTGCATATATGTTTAGTATTGATATTTCTTCATTATCTATGGAACATTTTTGCAAGATATGGTTTCCTTTCTTATCTCTTTTAATAAGGTCTATTTTTGCTTTTTTTGTTTAAGAACAGCATTGCTACCTGTATTCTTTTCCCCCACTTCAGTTGAAACATAATAGATTCTGCTTCTTGACATCTCACCAAGGTGTTAATATAGGGAAGGGATGGGTATGTAGGCAGTCATGGGTAAATATATTTTTATTTATTTTATTAAATATTTCCCAGCAACATTTAAAATTTTATAACATATATTTAGAGATAAATTTGGGTTCCAAATGCTCTCCTTCCCTCCCACCCCTCGAGAAGGTAAACAATGTGATATATATTATACACGTAGATTCACACAAAATATATTTCCTTATTAATCATGTTGCAAAAGAAAACACACACAAACAAGAAAAATAAAGAAAGTGAAAAACAACTTTGGTTCAATTTGCACTCAGTTTATCAGTTCTTTCTCTGCAGCTGGAGAACTTTTTTTTTATCATAGGTCCTTTGGAACTCTCTTGGACCATTGTCTTATACAGAGTAGCTAAGTCTTTCACAGTTGATTATTGTTACAACATTGCCATTACTGTGTACAATGTTCTGCTGCTTCTGCTCACTTCACTTCTCATGAGTTCATGTAAGTCTTCCCAGGTTTATCTGAAACCATTCTGCTCAAAATTCCTCATAGCATGACAGTATTCCATCACAATCATATAATACAACTCGTTTGGTCATTCCCCAATAGATTGGCATCCTCTCAATTTCTAATTCTTTGTCACTACAAAAACTGCTGCTAGAAATATTTTTGTATATATGGGTTCTTTTCCATTTCCTTTGATCTTTTTGGGATATAGACTAGTAGTGGCATTACTGGGTCAAAGAATATGCACAGTGTTACAGCCCTTTGGGCATAATTCCATATTGTTCTCCAGAGCTGTTGGATCAGTTTACAACTCTACCAATAGTGCATCAGTGATCCAATTTTTCCATATCCCCTCCAACATCTGTCATTTTCTTTTTCTATCATGCTAGTCAGTCTGATAAGTGTGAGGTAGTAGTTGTCTTAATTTGCATGTCTTCACTACCATAATGATTTAGAGCATTTTTTTCATGTGACTATTGACAACTGATTTTTTCTTCTGAAAAATCCTGGTCAGGGAGGCTAGGTGGCGCAGTGAGTAAGAGTGCCAGCCCCGGAATCAGGAGGACCCAGGATAGGTTCTGCCTCAGATACTTAACACCCACACAAAAAAACTGGCTGTGTAACCTTGGACAGGTTACTTAACCCCAATTGCTTAAAAAAAAGTCCTGGTCACATCATTTGATCATTTATAAGTTATGAAATAGCTCTTATTTTTATAAGTTTGCCTGTTTCCTATATATTTAAGAAATTATGTCTTTCTCAGAGAAATTTGTAGTAAAATTTCCCCCAGTTTCCTGTATTCCCCCCCCCCCCCCCATACTGGCTCTTCTTTTTTCTTGAAGTATGACCTAGAAGTAGGTATAGGCAATGGAGTTGCCATAAAACTTTGGTCTTATGTTCAGTGCTAGCACAGGAGTCCCCTTTAATCTTTTTTCTTATCAGTTGCCTGAACCCCTTACCTTCTCTACCTAAAGAGTTCCTGAAGTTGTAGCTTCAGCTGTTGCCACCATTAAGTCCAACAACTGGTATTGCAGCCATTTGAGCTCTGGGTCAAACTCCACCTTATGTCACAGATCTCTCCTTCCAATCTCCTAAGTTATCTCAGGCTGGAAGTAAGTTTCACCTTCAGATCTTGTTGACTGCCATTTAAGAATTTGATTTGATTCCTTATTTTAAAGTTATTTGAAAGGGAATGTTAAGAGAGCTCACTTCCTCTTTAGTAGAGGTCTTCCTCTACTCTGTCACCT
The DNA here is from genome assembly GCF_028583685.1 of Petaurus breviceps papuanus. Classification (NCBI taxonomy): domain Eukaryota; kingdom Metazoa; phylum Chordata; class Mammalia; order Diprotodontia; family Petauridae; genus Petaurus; species Petaurus breviceps. Next base: position 1,650,069 of record NW_027187267.1, read on the forward strand.
TGGCTCTCTCTCTGCAAGTCCCCAGGGCTTAGGTTATTGATCTGGGAAAGAATTGAGGATGTGTAGATAATGAAAACAAAGAATGAGATTGGTGATTAGAAAGCAGAGGAAAAGATAGAATAACATTATAAACTAATAGAGGAATTTCAGAATTCAAGAGCATATTTGGGTGATAGAAAAACCAAGGGCAAAATGTATGGGTGATAGGAAAATCACCTTCTATGTGTAATGCTGAAATTAAATAGAGGATTTGGTTATGAGAAATGAATAAATCGATTAATGCGAAATTTAGAATGTTTGAGAGAGGATTGATGTGTAGATTGAAGTCTTTTAGTATGAAAGCAGATGTTGGTGTGGAAAAAAAATCTTGAACCAGATATTGAATTCATTGGCAAAGGAAGAAGAGTGTTGTAGAGATCAATCAGACAATAATATCACAATCTTCATTGGTTGATAAATGTGGGCTGAATGAACATCAAAAGAGAAGAGGGTTTTCCTAACCATAGAAGCAAGGAGATGTGGCAATGGGGGGATGAAAATGTATTCTGACTCCACCACAACCACTGAATTAAGTTTTGAATGAAAGTACAACTTGTGCTGGAAAGGGTGACCAGAGATAACAGGTCATTTCAAGGTAGCAAAGCCTCAATAAATATGAGAAATGAAAGAAGCAAAATTGGAAATGTTTTAATATGAAAGATGTGTCTTAACTATGGAGCAGATACTCCACAGAAGGGTTTGAAAGAGTTGGACATATCAGAGTTGAGAAGGATGGGAGTGAAGATGATTAAGGACATGGAATTGGGTTTATACAATGATAGGTATTGATTCACAGAAAATCACTGTATTAATGCCAAACACTGATGAAAGGATGAGTGTGAACCATTGAGGAACAAGTTCAGGAAGATTATCAGTGCTAGAGCAAAGTCTGTTGATGAAAGAAGGTGATTAGACCACTTAGGGTCTTCCTTTTATGTTCAGACTTGTGACACTTGGTGATATTAAACTCCGTGAAATGCAGGAGGCCCATCTCACAGCAGGCTATAGTAGATAAAGGTGCAGTCAGGGCAAGTCTAGAAAGAGGCAAGAGCTCATAATTCATGGTAGATCCAGTCTGGGATTAGTCTCCAGAATGCTACAGAAGGTTCTGTACTCAGGACAGAAACTAGTCTTGAGACCTGGATCTGAGGCTGATACAGGGTATTCTGTGAAGACCAAGGGCAATGGGGCCACTATTAAGCAGGCTGAATCAAGGCTGAAACAGGGGCAAAGGCAGAACGCATGAGTGGTTAGGCTGTATCTATGAGGCTCCCCAGGAAGTCTTAGGGGTGAAGACAGAGACCACAGTCTCTTAGGGGTGAAGAGACAGTGACCACTTGTCAACTTGTTCTGGGTGAAATAGTATTCCCTGGGAAACCTCAGCAAAAATTATTATGCCTATTATCCAAAACATGGAGTTTAAATTCAGAAAGGTTCTATTACTTCTTCAGTGTAGTATAACATTCCACATGAATAAATGAATCGGGATTTGTGATAAACTCTTTGGATTTGATAACCAGTGCTCTTTCCATTGCACCAACAGACAATGGAGCCAGTCTGGATCTGATGGTACTGATGAATATGATGCATCACCTTTTGGTCTCCCACAGTACAAGTCACAAACAGAATCCAGGGTCACTTTCTGTATGAACAGAAAAGAAAGTGAGAGGGTGGACTTTAGCTTTCATCCCTCTGTGACTGCAGGACTAATAATTGTTCCAGTGCTATCTCAAATGGAACTGAACTTTCTATACCTAGAACTCTTCCTTGGTGCTCTTACTACCTGACCTAAGGCTGTGGAAAAGGGGGGTCAGCGGGGACATTTCTGAGCTCCATAGGAACGGCCATGTGAGATTCTCTCCCTAACTAATTCCCCATGAAGAGTTCCATAGCCATGGAACTCTTTAGCTCCCCGAGTCAGAGAAAGACTTTGTGGCTTTCAACTGGCCAGGTGCCTATTCCCTTCTGCTTCTCAGACCTGGCCATCATTGTTTTAGTATCTTCTCTGTCACTACTGGTCCAAGTTCTCTTTCCTCAATCCCTCAAAACTCACACTTTCTTTTTGAAAACAGACAGGAAATTGGGATGCAGTAAGGGTAACAGAGAACAATCTAGGGAGCTCTGTGTTTAGTCAGGATAATGAGAACCTAGGGATTTGGGGCAGAGAAACCTGAGGGAGGGGACTTGTTTTCTTCACTGATGCCTCACACTAGCTACCAACTCCTAAATCATTTAACAATGAACCCTCAAGAGGTGACCTTCTAAACCTCACTATCATTGTCTCAATTTTTTCAACTTGTTCATAGATTATTGAGGTTATTTTGCTGGCCCTGGGTGACCCCACTGGTTTCTAGTTGGGGGTATAAGTCCAGTATCATAATAACTCTCTAGGATCATCATATCACAATTTCTGAGAAAAGCTTTGGGGACACAGGTAGCACAGAAACAAAAGAAAGGGCACTTGATGACTCTCATTGGTGTGACAGCTTAAAGAAATGTCCATGGGGAAGAGCCTGAAGGACTCCTTTGTGAAGATGTGAGGTGAGGGCTGTGATATGAAGGGATATCTGGAAGGAGTTAGGTATCTTTCAGTGAGTAGTACTTGGGGTATACTTCCATATCACATGGCAAGAGGAGAAAATCTCTTATCAAGATTTTCAGTTGAGAGTACCCTGGTCCAGAAAGAAGAACCAGTTACAGATAGATTGGAAACTATGCCACTGGGCCCTATGGCTCACATTTGAGACTGGACTTGAGAAAGGGGTATGAGGTTCTTTATGTGAGATAGATGAAGACACCATTAAGGGAATTGAGATTTTAACTTTTCAGCACCTTCTGACTATTGAAATATTGACAGCAATACCTATGCCTGAGGACTGTTTTGCTTATTTCATGTATGATCAAGTTTCTTTTGAGCTGATGTCTTGTTCTTCACTCCCTGCAGTCACTGGACAAATAAATGAGGGGAAGAGATTATATGGGAGTGAAGCGAGGGACTAAAAGTTTATCTGTGCTGGAAGTTGGGGGAGTTGATGAAAGGAATGAAACAGCAAAGAGACAGGAAGGGAAGAAAGGCAGTACTGCTGTTGAAGTGGTCAGAGGTAATTTTATTTCATAAGTAGCAAAGCAGGCATAGAGACACCAAGGAACTTTCAAACTCTGACTTTGTTTCCCACTTTGTATTTCTGTTGCAGAAGATCTGTTGTCCTTCATGTCATCTACCTCAGTAAGACCTTCAATTTTTCTGACAAATTGACTAATTACCCTCTTTGCCAACTTATTTCTCTCACCCCACCCCCAACAAGTATCTCATCATCCCTCAATCACATCTTCCTTGTCTGCCTGACATGTTACCCCAGAAAACCTACCTTTTCCTGGTAGCCTCCTGAATGTGATGTGAGCAAGGAGATAAATTATTGAACTGCACTCCCTTTCTGCCCTCTGCCACTCCAAAGCCATAATTAAGTCATCATAGAGACCCATATTGTATCAAAAAGGGAAAAAATCAGTGAGGGTGATCTTCCTATCTAGAAAGCTATTTTCCTTGGATTTCACTTTCCTGCCTCACTCTGGAGACCAGTCTGCCACAGAACCGACATCAAGGATGAAAAGCCTGAGTAGTGACGATGAGGTAAGGAGAGGCAGTTTGTCTGGAGAAGGTCCTGGAGGCAATTTCATATAATTCTATTTGTCTGTCATTTCCTTCAATAGAATGAGAGTTTATTTCAACTAAGGATTGTTTCATTCTTTGTATCCCCAGTGGCTAGCATAGTGCCTGACACATAATGGACAACTTAAGAAATGTTTGTTGATGTATTGATGAGCTGGTCATTCCACTATCAGCTGCAGTAATTTATCTATCCTGGCCACAAAAATTAGGGGAGCTATGCTGACTCAATAAGCATTCCTATTCCCTGGTTCTGTGATGGAATGGGCAGAATATAGGACTGGGAGTGAGAAAACCCAGATTTTTCTCCTGATCCCACAAATGAAATGCTGTTTAAGATTTGGCACATCGTAATGACTAGTGGTAATAATAATACCTAATAGGTATGCAGAACACTATGTTTTGCCAAAAGTTTTATAAATATTATCTCATTCCATCCTTACAACAACCCTGGGAGGTAGGTACAATTATTATCCCCATTTTACAAATGAGGAAACTGAAGCAGACCAAAGTTAAATGATTTGCCCAAGGTCACACAGCTAGTAAATGTCTGAGACTGGATTTAAATTAAAATGATCCTGACTCCAAATTCAGTTCTCTATCCACTGCACCACCTCACTTAACCTTTGGGGTTTAATTTCCTTATTTGTAAAATGAGGATCACAGAATCACAGCATTTTTATTAGGAAGGGCCTCAATAGTCACCTAGACCAAAGCATACCTGAAAAAATCACAATATCTTTCTTTCAGGGTTGGGGAAATAAATATAAATAAGACACAGTCTTTACAGTGGTGTAGTAGACAGAGTCCTTGACCTGGATTCAGGAGGATCAAAGCTCAAATTCTCATTTAGACCCTAATTAGATGGTTTTGAAGTGTTTAAAAGGTTGCAATATTGACAGGAATTTATTCTGCTTGACTCCAGTAGATAAAACTGGTATATATGGGAAAGTTACAAGGAGAGAGAGGTTAGTTCACTTTACAAAAGGTGCTAATTGAGTCCTCTGAATATCTAATGGGTTGCTTTATTTATTTATTTTTTGATGGGCAATTGGGGTTAAGTGACTTGCCCAAAGTCACACAGCTAGTAAGTGTGTCAAGTGTCTGAATCTGGGAACTCAGGTCCTTCTGACTCCAGGGCAGGTGCTCTATTCACTGCGCCACCTAGTCGTCCCGTAATGGGTTGCTTTATAAGGTAGTAACTTAATGTTTAATGGAAATAATGATCACTTATTAAGGATGTTAACAGTGGGGATTCATGAGTCAAGCAAGATTCATTCTAGATAATTTCTCAAGTCCCTCCTGCCTCTAAATTCTATGATTTTAGAAGGGACCTGAGAATGCATGAGAGTACTGAACAGTGATTATGTTTTGAGGGAGGCTGTAGAAAAAGAGATTTCATCAGGAATCCTTGAGAATTGTGGTGAGTCGTTGTATTGATAAAAGTTATCAGGTCTTTTAAAATTTATTATTTTTATAATATTGATATTTCTATTTAGATTGTTCTCCCAGTTCTTCTCACTGTGCTTTGCATCAGTTCATATACATCTTGCTAGGGTTTTCTGAAACCTTGCCTTTATGATTTCTTGTAGCAGAAGAGTATTCCATCATTTTCATAGGCCATACATGTGCTTATTTGCCTCTACATATTGTGTTCCTAATCTATTCTATTGATCAAACACTTTATTTCTTATATGGCACCAAATTGTTTTGATATTTACAGCTTTGTAGTGTAGTTTGAGATCTACTACTAGGTACCCTTACTTGCCATTTTTTATTGATTCCTTTGATATTTTTGACCTTTAACACCCTTTTTTCTAACTCTATGAAGTAATTTATTAATAGTTTGATTGGTATAGTACTAAATAGCTATATTAATTTAGCTAGCATTGTCATTGACTCATCCTATGCATGAGCAGTTATTTTTGTGAAGAGACTTTTATAATTGTGTTTATATAGTTTCTGGGTATGTCTTAGCAGGCAGACTGTAAAGTATCCTATACTGCCTTCAGTTATTGTTAATGGAATTCTTCTTTCTATTTCTTCCTGCTGGGTTGGGTTGGTAATAATTAGAAATGTTGGTGATTTGTGTGATTTTGTTTTATATTCTGCCACTTTGCTGAAGCTGTTAATTGTTTTGACTAGCTTTTCAATTGGCTTTCTAGAGTTCTCTAGGTAAATCATTACATCCTTCACAAAAGTGATAGTTCTGTTTCCTTATTGTGTGTGCTTTTTCCTTTTATTTTTTTTTCTTGTCTTATTGCTATAGCTAGCATTTCTAATACATTATTGAACAATAATGGTGGTAATGGATATCACTGCTTCACTCCTGGTCTTATTGGGAAGACTCCTAAGTTACCCCCATTAAAGATGATACTTATTCTTGGTTTTAGATAATACCTATCATCTTAAGGAAAGCTCCATTCATTCTTATGCTTTCTAGTATTGTTTTTTTAAAATTAGGAATGAGTATTGTATTTTGTCAAAAGCTTTTTTCTGCATTCATTGAATAATACTGTAAATTTTTTGTTTGCTTATTGATATGTTTGTTTATACTTTGTTTATATTTATGTTTATAATTTTCCTAATATAGAACCAGTCCTGCATTCTTGGTATGAATCCAACCTGGCTAAAGAGTGTAATCTTTGTAATATGCTATTGTAATCACCTCATTAATATTTTATTTTAAAATTTTGCACCAATATTTATTAGGGGAATTGGTCTAGTTATCTTTCTCTGTTTTGGGACTCCTTGGCAGTTCTTTTTTTAATGTATTTCTTTTACCATTTGGTTAATTCTAATTTTTAAGGAATTATTTTAAGTAATGATTTGTGCCTCTTTTACAAAACTGTTAGTTCTCTCCTCATATCTTTCTTGCATAACTAATTTCTTTTTCTATTTTTCATTCTATCACTCTTATTTTGGTTTTAAAAATCTTTTTTGCTTTTTTTTTTTGTAAAAACATTTTCTTTAGCTCTTCTAGGAATTCTTGTTAGGCTTGTGCTCAATCTGCATTTTTCTTTCAGGCTTTGCCTGTTGATCCCTTCACATTACTGTCTTTTTCTGTCTTTTGTTTCTTTAGTTTTCTTGTTACCATATAGTTTTTTTCAGTAATTTTCTCTTATTTGCCCATTCTTCTAGCCTGTTTTTTTTTTTTTACTTTTGGCTTTATGTTAGCTTTGGAATCTACTCACTTTTTTAGGGGGCATGTGTGGTTTAAACTTTTGACTTTTAATGTTTTTCTTCTGTTTCAACAGATCATTTTGTAGACCGGTGTGTTTTTGGTACTTCCAAGGTGATGTGATATGGGGAGAGGTTTATTAATTTCTCCTCTGGTATAAACTTTGTAAGTTCATTTCCAGCTTTGGGTTTGTGGATTTATATGTGGTTAATTTTTAGTAAACTGATGCTGGACTCAGTTACTGTCACACACTAGAGAGTTCATCAGGTTTAGAATCAGTAAACAGTTTAACTGTCCTCTCGTCTTTGTTTTCTACCATGGTTGTTCTTCAGTAGGGTTATGTATAAGGCCAAAGGTTAGAACTGAATCCCCCCCTCTGCTCTTGGGCTCAGTGCCATAAAACTAATTCTTGTTCTTGTATGAACTTATTATTTGTCCTGTACATGAGCATGTGTTCATTCTCAGATCCTTTACCTGCCCTGGGCACTATAATGCTTGCCACTGGTGCCTCCCCTACTAAAGGACTGTGCTCTTTGCTGGGTACCTTATCTTCCCCCCACCCTCCACCATTCATATTCTTAGGCTGCCCTGGCCTGGAAAAATTGTTCTCTGTGACTTTTTGTTGATTTTCCTGATCAGAATATGATCTGACATATTTTCTAGGTTATTGCAGAGGAGGTGTGTATGGTAATCAGAGCAAAAATGCTGATTCTCACTCTACCTTCTTGCCTTAACTCCCATAAAGATAGAAAAATGTAGAAATGAGGGAGAATATTTCAGGCATGATAGTCATTTGGGTGAATTTATAGAGTAGCAATGTAAGAAGTCTGGATAAAATTTAGGAGTGGCTAATAGCAAAATCTGGTTAGATAATGATTGAAGGGGTGAGGGTGGGAGAGTAGTGTTAAATCCAGATTAGGGCCAGATTGTGGGAGGTTTTAAATGTGACCTTGAGGAATTTTATTTATTCTATGATGAGTAAGGATCAACTGAATATTCCTTGGCAGGGAGTGAGGAATTGCTCTGAAAGTTTGAAGCTTGGATTGTAAAGGGAAAAGAATATATAAAAAGAGAAAGGGACTAAGCATTTACATAATATCTACTATATTTCAGGTGTGAGTTCAGTTTTTTTTTTACATGTCTAGTTTAAGATGTGTGCTGGACATACAATTCAAGATGTATGAGAGGCAGCTGGAGATGCAGACTTGGAGGTCAGCAGAGAAATTAGGGCAGAATATGTATATTTGAGAATTGGCACATAGAGATGGCAATTGAATGCATGGAAGCTGATGATATGGCCAAAGTAGAGTAGTTTAGAGGGAGAAGAAAACAGGGCGCAGAACAAAACCATGTGGGATGCTTACTGTGAGAGGGTGGATGGGCATTCAGCAAAGGGGCCTGACAAGAAGCTATCAGATAAGTAGTAAGGGAATCAGAGGAGAGAAGTGTCCTGAAGACCTGGAGAGAATAAAGAATCGAGAATGATCAACAATGTCAAAGGCTGTTACAAAGTTGAGAAGAATGAGGATTGAGAAAACATCTTTGGATTTGGTAACTAAGAAGAAACTGATAACTTTGGAAAGCCCAGTTTTGTTGGAATTATAAAGCAAGAAGCCAAATTGTAAGGAGTTAGGAAGAGAGTGAAAAGAGAAAAAATGGAGGCATCTGTTGCAAATGGCTTTTTGAAAGAGGTTTAGCTATAAAGGGAAGAAAAGATATAGGAAGATAGTGGGTTTGGAAGGATCAAATGAGGATTTTTTTCAGAATGGAAAGGAACATGTTGGTCACCAGAAGGAAGTGAGCCAATAGACAGGGAGATATTGAAAATAAGTGGGCATGATAGATTCAGGCAAACTTTTGGAAGAGACAGGATGGAATGGGATTGTTTGTGCAGGTAGGGGTTAACTTTGATAAAGAGTAAAGCCACCTCATCATGTGATATAGGGGTGAAGGAAAAGATGGGACAGTAGTCACATGAGTCATGTGAGATGAAGAAGAAAGAAGATGGAATTTATTTTTAATGACCTCAATTTTTTTTTTTTTACATATGAGATGAGGCAATTTTCTTAATTGAGAGGGTGGAGGCAGGAAAAACCCATAGAAAAATTTCAGGAAGAATGAAAAATTTTGAAAGAGCAACTGTAGAAAGTGGGATAGTGAGTTGTTATGGTAGGTATTGTAAGAGTTCTGAGCAGCATTGAGATCCTAATTGAGGTTGTGTAACATCAATTTATGATGGATTCAATCAGAATAGTTGCATGATTTTCTACACCTTTATTCAGTAGCACTTGTGTAGTAGTAAAGGTGTTAGGTGGTGAGAGAGATCCAAGACTGAGGTATAGCAGGGCACAATCAGCAAAATTATAAGAGACTGGGTACTCAAAAGAAGAGGACAGTGTAGAATTGAATTCATTCACCAAGAGGTCAAGATGGGGGAAAAGGTTAGTGCAAGGGAAATGGACTGGGAGAGACTGAATGGCCAAGGGATTGGAGATCGCAGTGTGGATGAAGAGGAGGGTTTGGTAAGAGAAGGCAGAAGGAGAGGGGAAAAATATTATGGTCAGATTAAAGAATTTCCACATTCTTGAATATGCAGTTGGTATATTTATGTGTAATGGTAAGATAAAGAGTATGACCATTTTTGTGTATGGTTAAGGTGGTGTGGGAGAGTAGTTGGGGAAGGGAGTAGACTGAGAAGATGAAATTTTTTTCTATTATCATCTATACTTTTTTTTGTAATTCAGTTAATATTTCCACTATGAATATAGATGCTAAGGAATTTGGAGGACATAATCTTACTTTTAATATTGGTTTGTTTATCTATGTCTCTTCTCAGGATAATCCAGAGTCCTTTTTTTATTCTTATTTACTTTGTAAATTTTTGTTTTTGCTCTGTCTGATAACATGATTGCAATTCTCCTTTTGTGTATTTACCTGATACATAGTAAATTTTGTTCCATACTCACATCGTTCTGTGTATGTCTCTGCTTTTTTAGGAATCGTTATTATAAACAACAGATTGTAGTATTTTTTAAAAATCCAAATGTCACTCTCTTTTATTTTATTGATTTGTTTAATCCTTTCATATGTGAGGCATAAATTACTTTTATATTATTCTCATTCATCTTTATTTTTTTCTGAATAAGCATTTTTTGGTCTTTCCTATCTTTTTAAAGATAGTACTGTGATTCTTCCATTATTTTTGCTTAACCCACTTCAAGGGAATTCTATTCTTCCAGACTCTTTCCCCCACACGTCTCACTTCTCTTTCATTTGTCATGCCTTTCCATAGTTTTATTTAACTTATTAATGACATTTTCTTCTGCCTTTAACCTAGTTATATAATTCTTGTGTTTTTTCTCTTACTTAGTTATACAAAATCCTTCTTTCAACTTCTTTAATTTTAGATTTAAAAAATTTCTAAACCTTTTTATAATAAGTGTTTTTCTTTATCTTCATTAATTCTCTTACTTTTCTGCTTCTTCTAGACTGTTACTATTTGATTAATTATTTATGGGCAATAGTTGTAAATTTTTGAGAGCTGTGCATATCCTTTGACTATCAATAGATAAGGGGAATGGCTTTTGTTCGCATGTAATTATGTGATAAATTATTTATATCCATCATATATGTTTATATCCACTTAGCAATATACAAATTATATATATGCATATGCATTTTTGTTATTTGTTTATATCTTGTGTATAACACATTCATACCTGACAAATTTGATACAAATATTTCCCCCATTCTACTGCTCCCCTTTTTATCCTACCTAAATTTATTTTGTTTGGACAGAAGATTTTCAGTTGTATGTAGTTAAAGTTATATATTTTATCTTTTGTGATTGCCTCTATTCTTTGTTTGGTTAAGAATAAATGTTCAATGAATAGTTTTAAAAAGCATAAGATCAACTCACCATTTTAAATAGTATGACCTTTAATATTGAGTTCATATATCAATTTTTAATTTATTGTTGAATATGGTGTAAGGAGTTGGTCTAAGCTTAATCGTGCCGGATTATTTTGCAATTTTCCCTGAAATTTTGTCAAATGGAGAATTCTTTTAAAAGTAATTTGTCCATTTAGGTTTATGAAATACTAGTTTATTAAGTTCTATTGTTTCTGTTTCCCCCATTGTCTAGGCTTTTCCACTAATAAATGCTATTTTTTAAACGAGTACAAAACTGATTGATGGCTGCTACTTTAGAATATGTGTATGTTTACAAATGTTATTCCTTTATTCCTACATTTAAAGATTTTTCCTTGATGTTCTGCATCTTTTGTTTCTCCAAATGATTTTATTGTCATTTTATTGAGATCTGAACATTGATACTTCGATAATATGATTAATATAGCACTAAAATTTCAAATTGACTTTGGTAATATTGTAATTTTTCTTACATTGATACAGGCCACTCATGAGCACTGAATAATTAGCCCTTTGGTTGTTCTGGCTATTTAAAAAAAATTCTTTAAAGATCACTTTGTAGTTGAATCTGTGCAAGTTTGTGTATGGGTGCACACGTATATGTGTATATGTGATTTGGTAGATAGATCTCCAAGTATTTTATGCATTCAATAGTTACTTTGTAGTTCTATATGCATATGTACTTATTTTGAATGGAATTCCATTTCTTTTAATGTTTCTTGGATGTTGTTATTACCATAGTAAAACACGATTGGTTTTTTTTTTTTGGTTTTACTTGGAGAAAGAATTTTTTCTGAATTTATTTTTAAAAATCACATCACTTTGTGTGTTTTTGTTTTATTTTTTCTTTCTAAGTTACATGTAAAAACTGTTAATATACTTTTGTTAAAAAAAACTTGTGTTCCAAATTCCCTCCCTTCCTCTCTCCCCATCTTCCCTCACTGAGAAGACAAGAAATTTGATATAGTTTACACATGTGTAGTTGTAGTCATACAAAACACTTCCATAATAGTTATGTTGTGAAAGAAAACATACCCTGTCACCTCAAAAAAAACCTAAAAAAGTATTTTAAAATCTGTATTCAGATCTCACCAGTTCTTTCTCTGGTGATGGATAGAATTTTTCATTGTAAATCTGTAAGAGTTGCCTTGGATCATTGTTTTGCTGAGAGCTAAGTCATTTACAATTCATCATACAATATCGCTGTTACTGTATATAATTTGACTCAGTTCTCTATATGTTTGAGAAATCAGGCCTTTATCAGAGCAACTTGCTTCAATTTTTTTTTAACAGTTAGTATTGTTAACTATATTTCCCTCCATCCTATTCTCTCTCCCCACTTATTCTATTCTCTCCTTTCACTCTATCCCTCCTCAAAAGTGTTTTGCTTCTGACCACTACCTTCCCTGATCTGCTTTCCCTTCTATCATTTCACCCTTCCCACATTCTCTTATCCCTTTCACCTCCTAATTTCTTGAAGGGTATGATAGATTTCTATACCCAATTGAGTGTATATGTTATTCTCACTTTGAGTCAATTCTGATAAGAGTTTAGGTTCACTCTCTCCTCTTCACTTCCCCCTTTTTCCCCTTTACTATAAAAACTTTTTCTATTCCCTTCAAATACTGAGAAAGGTTTCATAAGTTACAATTCTTGTTTTTCCATGTAGGAATGTTAATAGTTCAACTTTGATAAGTTTCTTATGATTTCTTTTCCCTGTTTACTTTCTCATGCTTCTCTTGCTTCTTGTATCTGAATGTCAAATTTTCTATTCAACTTTGGTTTTTTCAACAAGAATGCTTGAAAGTCCTCTATTCCACTGAATGACCATATTTTCCCCTGAAACATGATACCAAGTTTTGCTGGGTAGGTGGCTCTTGGTTTTAATCCCAGTTCCTTTGACCTCCAGAATATCATATTCCAAGCAGCTTTGATCCCTCAGTGTAGAAGCTGCCAGATCCTAGCTTATCCTGATTGTGTTTCCACTATATTCAAATTGTTTCTTCCTGGCTGCTTGTAATATTCTCTTCTTAATCTGGGAATTCCAGAACCTGGCTATAATATTCCTAGGATTTTTCTTTTTGGGATCTTTTTCAGAAGGTGATCGGTGGATTCTTTCAACCTCTATTTTGCCCTCTTGTTCTAAATCATCAGGACAGTTTTCTTTAAGAACTTCCTGGAGGATGATTTCTAGGTTCTTACTTTGATCATGGCTTTCAGGTAGTCCAATAATTTTTAAATTATCTCTCCTGGATCTATTTTCCAGGTCAGTGGTTTTTCCCATGAGATATTTCACATTGCCTTCTATTCTTTCATTTGTTTGTATCTGTTTAACAGCATCTTGATTTCTCATAAAGTCATTAGATTTGATTTGCTCCAATCTAATTCTGAAGCAATGATTCTCCTCATTGAGCTTTTGAGATTCTTTTTCCATCTGGCAAACTCGGCTCTATAAAGCATTCTTCTCCTCATTGCCTTTGTGAGCCTCTTTTGCCATTTGAGTCAGTCTGTTTTTTAAGGTATTATTTTCCTCAGTCAGGCTGTTGACTCTCATTTTGTAATTTTCTTGCATTGTTCTCATTTCTCTTCCCAATTTTTCCTCCACTTGTCTTATTTGCTTCTGAAGGTCCTCTATAGCCTGTAACCAGCTCGTATTTTCCTTTGAAGTTTTTGGTGCAGGAGTTCTGACTTCACTGCCTTCCTCCTGTTCCATGCTTTGCTCCTTTTTGTCCCCCAAATAGGAGTCTAATGTTGGAATCTTCTGTCTGCTTTGTTTCCTTTGCCTGGTCATGTCGCCCCTCAGTCACTTGACCCCTGGGCTTTTTGCCACAATAGGACTCTGCCACCAGACAGGGGAGCTTTCATCCCAAACGCTGGGGTTTTCTCAGCTGCCGGAGGTATTAGATGGGTGCCCTCCCTGAAGCCTCCACACGCTCTGGCAAGCTGGAGACATGCCCTAGGACCTCCACCCTAGACTGCAATCCAGATCCAAGCAGGTTAAAGAAAGAGCGATTACCCCTCAGACTGGTGCTTGGTCCCCCTACACTTTGCAGGCCAGAAGCTGAAGCTGTCACGTGGTCCTGCCTGGCTGTGCCTGCATCTCAGTGGCTTCTCACCCCAGGGGCAAAAGTCATGCACTCCCACTTATTGGGTACCAAAGTCCAGACTGCACTGACCTCTCACTTTGTCCTTCAAATCTATGTGTTGATAAATCTGGAAACGGCCACAGCTGCTGATGATCTGGAGTCCCTCCGGCCGGTGGCTGGTCAGGCCCACTCTGGGGCTAAAGCCTTAGTATGGAGCTGGGCTTGACTCCAAGAGCACTGGGCTGGCTGATTCCTGCCGAACTGCCGGGCTGTCCTCAGTGGGAGGTTAGCTTCTCTGTGTCATTTTGTGGGTTCTGCAGCTCCAAAGTTTGTTTAGAGTCCCCTTTTCCCATGGATTGGGGAAGGTAGAAGCTGGAATAGTGGGGAGGTCCTGCTTCTATTCTGCCATCTTGACTCCCCTCCCCCCTTTCTTAATAATTCTTGAAAGATTATGTCTAGGCTCTTTTTTTTTCTTGTTCACGGCTTTCAGGTAGTCCAATAATTTTAAAATTATCTCTTCTGGATCTATTTTCTAGGTCAGTAGTTTTTCCAATGTGATATTTCACATTGTCTTCTTTTTTTCACTCTTTTGTTTGTTTGATTGTTTCTTGATTTCTCATAGAGTCATTGACTTTAATTTGCTCCATTCTAATTTTTAAGGAATTATTTTCATCAGTGAGCTTTTGTATTTTCTTTTACATTTTACTAATGTCTAATTTTTAAGAATTTTTTCAGTGCATTTTTTTGCCTCTTTTTTTTCCATTTACCCAATTCTGCTTTTTAGGGCATTTTTCTCCTTATTGGCTTGTTGGACCTCTTTTACCATTTGGCCTAGTCCTTTTTTTAAGGTGTTACTTTCTTCAGTATTTTTGTGTGTGTGTCTCATAAACTATTGACTTATTTTTCATGATGTTCTTACATGAATCTCATTTCTCTTCCCAATTTTTCCTCTACCTGTATTACTTGATTTTCAAAATCATTTTGAGCTCTTCCATGGCCTGAGAACAATTCATATTTTTTTCTCGAAGACTTTGTATGTAAGAGCTTTGATTTTGTTATCTTTTAATGAATGTGTGTTTTGATCTTCCTTGATACCATAGTAACTTTCTATGGTCCATTTTTTTCCCTGTTGTTTGCTCTTTATCCCAACCTGTTACTTGACTTTTAACTCTTTGTCAAAGTTGGATTCTGCTTCCAGAGTGGAGGGTGCACTGTCCCAAGCTTCAGGGGTTTTGTACAGCTATTTTCAGAGATACTTCTAGGGACCTGTAAGTTTTCAGTTCTTCCAAGGTGGTATGATCAAAAGAGAGGTGTTTACTCCTGTCCTTACCTTTGCTGTGGTCTTAGAGTGACAACAAATACTCTTTTCCATCCTGGAACTGTGAGGAGGATCCCTGTTCCACTGTAGCTGCAAGCTCTGGTGTGCTAGTGCTTCCCTCACCCTGAACCTGCAACCTGGGACTTAGACCTAGATCTGAGTATGGGGAAAGCAACAGACACCTACTCCCTGTTCCAGCAAAGGGACCACTGTAATGTCCTTCTGACCAGTTATTTCACCCCTTTACTACATGTGAGCTCTATGCCTTAGCTCTGGAAGCAACTGCTGCTGCTGATTAAGTGCCTCCCAAAGCCTTCTGCTGGTTTTCTGGGGCTGGGACTGTGTTGGAATACCCTGCCCTAGACTGTGCTCCACTTTCACATAGCTGCAGCAGAGTTTTCCTGCCAGCCTTCTAAGATGTGTTGGACTGGAAAATTGTTTCATTCTGCCATTTTGTGGGTTCTGAAGCACAAGAATTTTTTTAGAGTCATTATGTAAAGGTATTTGGAGTATTTTCAGGGAGAGCTCAGGTGAATCTCTGCCTTTATTCTGCCATCTTGGATCCACCTCTATGTTTTTGTTTTGATATGATTACTGTATTGTTTTTTTTAATGTTGATTCATTCTTACATCAGTGATATAAATCCCATTTGTTCATATGAATTATTTCTTGGATTAAATAATATCAGAAGTTAGGTACTGATGTAATTTTTTTCATTATGCTTAAAATTATAGCACTTAGTTCACTAGTTAATCGACTCTGAGTTCCACCCCAGTCAATTAAATTATATATCTGCTACAAAATCCTCTTTTCCCATAATATTTACTTCATCTCTCTTTCTCAAGTCCTCTAATCTTCTAGACTTGTAGTAATATGAAGGTTTTTGATTATACAGTTTACTAATAGTACAAAAAAACCCCAAAAAATCAGAGAAATAAGTACTGATTTACTATGTCATTTGTGAAGAAGATCATGACCCAAGTAATTTCTAACCATAACTAAAACTTCTAACTTCTCAATTCTGGAAACACCATCCCATCCACCACTCTAATGATAACAGTGAAATTCTTTCAAGAAAACCTTCATTATGTTTCTGTGCAAGATTAATAATTAAAGTTAGATTTCCAGGAAGGGAGTTATCAGTGTTTTATTATGACCTGTCTCGGTATTTTTTCCAGACATTAGAGTTAACTATCTCTCCAGAATGACAAGGAAAATTGAAACTCCCTAAGACTGAATTGCTTCTTAAAGATGCAATATCCATATCTATAACCTTTTTGGGAGAGGCTATTGAAATTAGAGTTACAATTATTTTTGAGATAATACCCCTATTTTCCATAATTCCTTGCTTGTTATGCAAATTAATTGTTTGCTAATAAAGGCTGATTCTAACAAAATATTCTTTCCTTGTTAAAATAATTTATTTACATCATTTAACATTCTTTAATGAATAACTGTCACTCTAGTCTATTTTTCTTCCATTATCTATAATTTTTAATCTCCAACAACTAGATTGAATAGATCAGATGGCAGTCATTTAATTTGTGCACCTTTTTCATTTAAAAAATCTTTCTTCTTGTACACTAACATCTGTAGCAGATGATCAAGAGATAGAAAAATTCTTTGAAAAGATTGGTAAAAATTTTAAATTTAATTAACTTATGCTTTGATCATCATTGATTTCATTGTAAAGGTGGGAATAAGGGAGTATGGTGGAAAATATCTGAAGAAATTTTTTCAGAAACAAGAAATGAGAAAGAAAATATTTGTCATATTACGCAGATGCCTCATGGCATTGCATAATAACTACACTTTAGAAAAAAGGATTGAGATGGAATGGACACCACAATAACAACAGAAATAATGAAACTGATTACAATTTAACAGATGGAAAATGACTTATTAGTGATATGAGAATCATTTCTAAATTACATGTCAGTATAGAATCAGGCCACTGACTTTTTTGTATAAAGAATGAAATCGATACAAATCCAGAGGAAAATAATATTCAAAAATATAATATGAAAGTAAAATAACTCCAATTTCACTTTTTAAAATTTTATTTTATTTTCAGTTCCAAATTCTTATTTTTTTTTATTTTCCAGCCCCTTCCCCACCCTTTGAGAAGGTAAGAAATACAAATCTTTTATACATACGAAGTCATGTAAATATACATTTCCACTTGTTTGTCATGTTCTTGAAAAAAAAGAAAAAGAAAGGGGAAAAATTTGCTTCAATATGTACTCTGAACCCATCAGCTCTCTATGTGAAGGTAGATAACATTTTACATCTTGAGGCCTTGAAGTCCTTTTGGATCTTTGTATTGATCAGGATTACTAAGTCTTGCACAATAAATAGGTTTTTTTAAAATAATATTCATTGCTTCATTTTGCACCAATTCATAAAAGTCTTCCCAGGTTTTTTCCCTCAAAACCATTCCCTTCATCATTTCTCATAACACAATAATATCGTCACAATCATATGCTATAATTTGTTCAGCTATTTCCCAATTGATGGGTTTCCTCTTTTTCAATTATTTGCAACCACAAAAGAACTGCTATAAATATTTTTGAACATATGGGTCCCTTTACTTTTAATTTGATTTCCTTGAGGCCTAGTAGAGGTATTTCTGGGTCAAAGGGTGTGAACAGTTTTATAACTATTTGGGTAAATTGTCCAAAATTCCAACCTGATCTGTCAAGCAAGTTATGGATAATAAGAAAGTTGATAGAGATAGAGGAAAGGGAATTCATTAAAATAACTTCATGTTGAAGTATACCCAAAGTACCATAATTGCTACAAGCAGAACAAAGAAACTAGAAAATCACATTTGGGAACAAATGCCTTCTTTGTCATGATATGGCAGCCAAGGACATCACTGGCTTAGATTATCAACTGGTCTAATACTGAAGGATAATGGAAAATTATGTATACAATTGTCCTATAAAATAGAAGTAATGGAAGATAAAACATATTTGAAGAAAACTTGGCAAGAGACCCAACTAAGCAATATAATCCTGAATGCATTTAAGGCTAAAGCAGCAATAAGGATAAGAAAAAAAGATGAAAGATGACATCTATAACTATATACATATGTACATTTATGTAAGCATATATAGATATATAAAAAACACAGAGTTCATTATCAACTATGGAGGAGTTACTATACTTAGACTATAATACTACAGTATCAAATGTGATTATGGAGGAGGTAGAAATATCACCGAAGAGAGCAATGATGTGGAAAGCAGAGAGCTTAGACCAAGCCAATTATACAAAGAGGTTTTCAGTTCTGGAGGTGATATGATTTTAATAGCATTTTAAATTCCTAAAATGTTCGAGTCAGGAAAGATACCAAAGATGAAGGAGCGGGGTGGGGAAATCTGAGACTTTATTCCTACTGTGAAACAATTACTCTTGACTCCACTGTCTGAGGACCAGACCTATAACATTCCAGCCTCTGATAAGCAGGTCCCCCACCATCCTTCATGTGGATTATGCCATCTTACCCACTCACTGTTGTGTTTGCCTCAATTTCATAATAAGAATGAGGAAATCTCTTTTTCCATAGATTAGCTTCTCATCTCTCCTTATCATAGCACAAATCTATAGGTTGAGATCCCAACCACAGTTAATAGTCATGTAATTTATTATATGTAACATGAGTCACAGAGTTTCTTAGCAGTAACAAGTAATTAAAATGTAAGCAAAGAAGATATAAAAGTTTGTGATGGTGGCTTGAAGCTTATGTTACCAATGGGCTTTAGGAAAGTAGGGAAAGAAAAGCTGCTGTTGACTGTATTTCTGTTTCCCCCTCTGTTACCAGGTGCCATATCTAC
Organism: Petaurus breviceps papuanus; assembly: GCF_028583685.1. Taxonomy (NCBI): domain Eukaryota; kingdom Metazoa; phylum Chordata; class Mammalia; order Diprotodontia; family Petauridae; genus Petaurus; species Petaurus breviceps. The sequence continues at coordinate 1,669,129 of NW_027187267.1, forward strand.
TGATTTGACCTGCAGGGTATTAGCTTTTAGTCCTCCTCCCTTGTCACTCATCCAGTTTCTCTCCTTTCAATCTCTAGTCCATCACCCCATCTGCTTGAATCTCACTCTAGCCTCTAAGCCTTAATGAGTAGTGTCTCCATAACTGGAAGAAAGTCCTTTCATCAAGATGAAAGAAACTTCCATACTAACAAAGTTCTTTTGAATGCTTGTGAAAAATATAAGCCCAAATATTTTTTTTTTGCTTTTTGGAGGGCAATTGGGGTTAAGTGACTTGCCCAAGGTCACACGGCTAGTTTTTGTGTTGTGTCTGAGGCTGAATTTGAACTCAGGTCCTCCTGACTCCAGGACCAGTGCTCTATGCACTGCACCACCTAGCCACCCCTTAAGCCCAAATATTCTTTATCCTCCTGGAGGAAGTTTCAGTACTTCAGAAACTCCAAAGTTTCAGTAAATCCCAAATCTAAAACTAAGTATCTAGTCTAAAACTAGTTAACAGGAATAGTCAAATGCATACTCTTTGGGGGCCTTAAACTTCTCACTTAAATATATCTATATCCCACTCACTCACTACTATTACTCCTTCTAAATCTCTTCCTCGCCTTTCTTTTATTTTACTTAAATATTTATTGAACAAACCCAGGGTAGTAGCAATCTCCTAGATAATTTAGAATAAATGTTCCCCAGCTTCCTCAGTCTGTAAAACTCAGCAGCCTCTTTTTGCCTTGCTCCTCTCTGCAGGTCATTACCTGGGGACAACTTCCTGAGAACATAACCGTGGTCACTGAATTCCTCTTGCTGGGCTTTTCCAACCTCCAAGAAATGCAGCTTTTGCTCTTTGTTATCTTCCTTTTCCTCTATCTCATCATCCTGATTGGAAATATCACCATTGTCACTGTCATCATCCTGGAACATAGCCTCCATACCCCCATGTACTTCTTCCTAGGTTCTCTCTCTGTGTCTGAGACCTGCTATACCTTTGTTATCCTGCCGAAGATGCTCATCAATCTTCTCTCTTTTCTCAGGACTATCTCCTTTACTAGCTGTGCTGTTCAGATGTCCTTCTTCCTTGGCTTTGCAGCCAACAACTGCCTGTTGTTGGTTGTGATGGGTTATGATCGCTATGCTGCCATATGCCACCCTTTACGTTACCCCATCCTCATGAACTGGAGGACATGCAGAGTACTAGTAAGCATTTGTATGGTGACTGGCTTTCTGATCTCAACAGTAGTCACAGTCTTGGTCTTCAGCTTGCCTTTCTGCAACTCTAATAAGATTAACCACTATTTTTGTGACATTTCACCTGTTATTCACCTTGCTTGTGTTGTCACTTATGTCAATGAGCTGTTCATATTTATCTGTAGTGTCTTTGTGCTCATGGTTCCATTTATTTTCATCTGCATTTCCTATGGCTTCATTGTCAGCACCATCTTGAAGATTCCATCAGCTGAGGGGAAACGGAAGGCTTTTTCTACTTGTGTCTCCCACCTGACAGTGGTTGTAGTTCACTACGGCTGTGCATCCTTTGTCTACCTGAGACCCTCATCCAGGATGATATCAGTTAAAGACCAGTTGGTAACAGTTACTTATACCATTATTACCCCCTTGCTGAATCCCATGGTTTATAGCCTTAGGAATAGAGCTGTCCAGGTAGCTATTCAGAAAGTTATTAGCTGGAGAGAGTTTCCTCACAAAATCATATAATTTTAATATTGCACAGCTACAGATACAAAATCACAGCATGAAAAGATGTGTCCATATCTCTTGGTTAGGTGCTATTCCATTGGCTGGATGCTTTTCATATTTGTAAAGGGATTTTTGTGATGACAGTGTATATACATAGAAAGCATTTTAGGATGCCAACTGTGAGAATTGGCAGGAGGATTCAATGCCAGAAAAAGAGGTACTGAATATTATGAGGCAGTGTAGAGTAGCAGAATGAATGCTGATTTTGAAATCAGGAAGAACTGGATTCAATCTTATCTCTTACATTAACTGGTCAGGTCATTTAGCCACCATAAGCCTCAATTTTCCCATCTGTAAAATAGAGATAATAATACATATAGTATCTACTAAATCTACCTGTGTCTCCCACCTGACAGTGGCTGTAGTTCACTATGGCTGTATATCCTTTGTCTAGTATCAACTAAGCAGCAGTTTAGTTGTGAGGCTCAAGTCAGAAAATATATTGAAAACACTTTGGAAATGTTAAAGTTAGTAAATATCAGTTATTATTAAGAGAGACTTTAAGTGAGGAGGTAGAGAATGTTAACCCAGTTAATTCTCTATGAGGCTTAGGAAAAGATCAGTCTTAACTTTTCACAAATATTTGTGTACCCTTAGGTATGATTCTTAATGACCTTTCCATAAAAGAATTTTTTTTTTATTATTGGAAAACACATTCTTTGCAATATGGTGCCAAGTGTTGCTGCAGAGCATCCCATACACTGGGAAAGGATATTCAGGCATGCACACTGTCATCTATCTAGGTTTTACTTCAGCATGTCGGGGTCTAGGATGCAGAGAGCAGTTGTGTAAAGAGGTGTTGGCAAGCTGGTCTGGGTTCTAAGAGGACTAGAAAGTGGATATAAAGATAGTGGTTTTTAAGTGAATTTCAATGAGAAGGCAGAAAGTGAGTGTGGAAGAGTGCAAGGCACGTTTCAGGGTAGAATTTTACTTGGATATCCTGCCCTTGTATGGACACAATGATGCTGATGTGTAAGAGGGATAGGGATAGCGTTTATACCCTCTGAATAGAACATAGTGTTTCCAAATTAGGAATTAAAATCAACAAACATTTTTTTAGCTTATCCCTGTTCTGATTAAGTCACAAGTCCATTAAAAATTGAGATACTTAGAATAATCAGTACTCTAATGAACCTGTGATCATATTGATTTGGGGTTTCCCTCATGGATGGAGATGATAAACCATCCATGCCTCTCAATTCTATTTAGCTCATAATAATTTTCTCAACAAATTTTCTATATAGGGGGGCATATGACCTTCTCTAGTTCTTCCTTGATTTTTCCTGACAGAAATTCAGAATATAAAGACAAAAACAAGAGTATTTGCCTTAAAGGAACTTATATTTTGCAGAATCATGGTCATTTCTGAATCTGCCTCAGGAGTCTTATGGCAGAGGCATAATGTTTCATAGAGCTACCAGACAGCCCAAGTAGAGTATTGTGTGGAGGGTTTAGAGGGAAGGAGGTCAGATAGTAGTAACAAAGCCATTGCTAGGAATTCTGGGTGAATTTTCACAATCACATTGATGGGGAATTCCTGCTTTATTGCAAAATAATTTGTCAAAGATATAGAGCTGGAAGAGACCTTGGACAGCTTTTAGTCCCACAACCTTATTTTAGAAATGAGGAATTGAGGCCCAGAGAGGTCATAATTTGCCCAAACTCACAAATCTTCCAGGTTGTAGAGTTTTTTTTTTATCAAGTCCATGATTAGAACCTTAACTAGCAGGCTGACTGTCCATCCATAGTGATGCTTTGTGTTTTTAGACCTGGGGATATTTAAATGTGGTAGGGAATGAACCAGTATGCATAAAGAGTTGAAGATGAGAGAAACAGAGGGAATGGTTCACACGACAAACCCACATTCAACAAATTTTCAAATGTCAAAAGATGGAAATAGTTAAGACTGTGGGGAGTGGGAGGAAAACAGGATCATTAATACTATTGGTGACACTGTGAATTATTCAAACATTCTCAACAATATAGAATTTATGCTAAAATATACAAAATATCCATGCCATTTGATTCAGATAGCCAGCTATTAGGCATGGGCTTCAAGGAAGTCAATAACAGGAGCAAATATCCAAAATAAACTAAAAATATGTGGTTGTACTTTATTATTTAAACTTTTATTAATGCCTTGTATTTTTACATAATTCTTCATTTCCAAATATACCCTCCTCTTTCCCCTCCCAGAAAGTTGTTTCTTTTTTTTTTTTTTTTTGCTTTTTGGAGGGAAGAATGCAGGGAAATTGGGGTTAAGAGACTTGCCCAAGGTCACAGGGCTACTAAGTGGTAAGTGTCTGAGTCTGGATTTGAACTCAAGTCCTCCTGACTCTAGGGCCAGTGCTTTATTCACTGTGCCACCTACTTACCCCAAGTTGTCCCTTTTAACAAAGAAGAAAAAGAAAATAGAAAAACAAAACTAAAATATAGAAGAATCATTAAATTCTATCATTATATGAAATATTCCACTCCCCTTATTCTCTTACTCTGCCAAAAAATAAATGGAGTTTTATTTGCACATTGCTTTGGGGACAAGATTGGTTATTACAATTCCATACCATTAAATTAAAAAAAAATGAAATCTTTTTCTAGTTATCTGGAACTTCCCAAATTAGCTATGGCCTCCTAGTTCTGGAAAAGCTTTTCAAATATGTGGTCTGCTCATTCTGGATGTTTCTCTGTAAGGCAGGCTTCCCTTCTCCCATTGGTGAATTCTTCCTAAAGCCTTCAATTTTGGAGCCACCTAGACTAGGTGTTTTATTTTCCTCTAGATTCTATTCCTGAATTTCTCAAAATACAAAACAGTAACTGGACAAGGGCTATCTTTACTTGTGCTTATGTTTAAAAACATCTCCAGTGCTTAGCACTGTGCCGGCATATAGTCAGTATTTAATAAATTCTTGTTCCATATGACCAAATGCTAGAGTATTGAAATTTTTAGAGCAATTAAATGAGGAGGAAATAGACAGTGAAACTGTACTAGTGGAGGACCTCAACTTCCCCCTCTCAAAGCTAGATAAGGTTAACTAAAAACCAAGAAGAAAGAAGTTAAGAAGGTGAATAGAACATTAGAAAAGTTAGATATTATGGGCCTCTGGAAAAAATTTAATAGGAATAGAAAGAAATATGCCTTTTTTTCAGCAGCTCAATTTATTTACATAAAATGACCGTGTATTATAGCATAGAAGCTTTATAACAAAATTCAGAAAAGCAGAAATATTAAATACATTCTTTTCATATGATAATGCAATAAAATCACATTCCATCAAGGGCAGCAAAATGATACAATAAATCAATTGGAAACTAAATAATTTTATCCTAAAGAATGAGTAGGTTAAAGAACAAATTATAGAATCAATAATTCCATTAAAGAGAATGACAAAAATGAGACAACATACTAAAATTTATGGGATTCAACCAAAGCAATACTTGAAAGAAAAATTATGTCTCTATATTTTTATATCAATAAAATAGAGAAGGGGAAGATCAATGAATTGGGCATGCAACTGGAAAAAAAAAACTAGAAAAAGAACAAATTAAGATCCCCCAATTAAATACTAAAATGAAAGTCATGAAAATCAAAGGAGAGATGAAGAAAATTGAAAAAAAAAACCCCAAACAAAAAAACTCCAAACATTGAACTAATAAATAAAACTAGAAGCTGTTTTTTTTTTTGAAAACAAGAATAAAATATATAACAATTGCTTAATTTGGTTAAAAGGAAGGAAAGAAAATAACCAAATTACCAGCATAAGAAATGAAAGGAGCGAATTCATCACTAATGAAGAGAAAATGAAATGCCAATAAATCTGACAATAAAAGTGAAACTGATAAGTGTTTATAAAATATAAGTTGCCCAGATAAAGAAAAGAGGAAATAGAATACTTAAATAAGTCCATTTTAGAAAAAGAAATTGAACAAACCATCAAAGAATTCCCTTAGGAAAAAATCTCCAGGGCCAGATGAATTCAAAAGTAAATTTTATCAAACTTTTAAAGAGTAATTAATTCTAATATTATATAAACTGCTTGGGAAAATAAGCAAAGAAAAAATCCTATAATATTCTTTTTATGACATAAATGTGGTTCTGATAACTAAACTAGGAAGAGCCAAAACAGAAAGGAAATTATATACCAATTTCCCTAATGAATATTGGTGCAAAATTTCTAAATAATATGCTAGCAGGGAGAGTACCGAAAAAATATCACAAGGTTCATACATTATGACCAGGTGAGATTTATACCAGGAATGCAGGGCAGGTTCAATATTAGGAAAACTATCAGCATAATTGACCATATCAATAAGAAAAGCAACAGAAATCATATGATTATCTCAGTAGATGCAAACATAATCTCTGACAAAATACAACGCCAATTCTTATTAAAAACACTAGATAGCATAGGAATAAATGGAACTTTCTTTAAAATGAGAAGTAATATCTACATAAAAAATCAGCAATCATTTTATGTAATGGGGTTAAGCTAGAAGCCTTTCTAGTAAGACTAGGGATGAAGCAAGGATTCCTAGTGTCGATACATTTTTTCAATATTGCTCTAGATGCTAGCTATAGCAATAAAGGAAGAAAAAGGAAATAAAAGAGTTAGAATAAGTATTGGAGAAACAAAGGTATCACTTTTTTCAGGTGATATGAGGGTATACTTAGAGAATCCAAGAGAATCAAAACTAGTTGACACAATAAACAACTTTAGCAAGTTGCAGAATACAAAATAAATCTACATGAATCATTAGCATTTCTATATATTACCAATAAAGCCCAGCAGCAAGAGATAGAAAGAGAAATTTCAATTAAAATAACTGCACACTATGACCAAGTAGGATTTATACCAGGAATGCAAGGCTATTTCAATATTAGGAAAACTATCAGCATAATTGACCATATCAACAACAAAACTATCAGAAACCATATGACTATCTCAATAGATGAAGAAAAGCTTTTGACAAAATACAACACCCATTCCTATTAAAAACACTAGAGAGTGGTGGCTATGTGGTGCAGTAAATAGAGCACCAGCCCTGGATTCAGGAAGACCTGAGTTCAAATCTGGTCTCAGACACTTAACACTTACTAGCCATGTGACCTTGGGCAAGTAACAACCCCAATTGCCCTGCCTTCCCCTCTCCAAAAAGCAAACAACAAAACAAAACAAAACAAACCCAGTAGAGAGCACAGGAATAAAAGGCATCTTCCTTTAAATGATAAGCAGCATCTAACTAAAACCATCAGTAAGCATTATATACAATGGGGGTAAGCCAGAAGTACTTCCAATAAGATTAGGGGTAAAAAAAAAAAAACGGATGTCCATTATCACCACAATTATTAAGTATGGTAAGCATTAGCTTTAGTAATAAAAGAAGAAAAAGAAATTGAAGTGACAAGAACAGGCAAATAAGAAACAAAGCTATCACTCTTTGCAGATGAAATGAAGATAAACTTAGAAAATCCTAGAGAATCAACTAAAAAACTCCTTGAGATAATTAACAAATTTAGCAAAGTTGCAGGATATGATGTAAACCCACACAAATCATTGAATTTCTATATATTACCAACAAAACTCAACAGGAAGAGATAGAAAGAAAAATTCCATTTAAAGTTACTATAGAAATTGTAAAATATTTGGGAATCTACCTGCCAAAACAAACCCATTAACTACATGAACACAATTGCAAAATACTTTTCTTGCAAATAAAATCAGATCTAAATAATTGGAAAAAACATCATTTGCTTATAGGTTGGCTGAGCTAATATAAAATGACAATTCTACTTAAGTTAATTTACTGATTTAGTGCCATACCAATGAAACTACCAAAAATTATTTTATAGAGCTAGAAAAAATAATAACAAAATTCATCTTGAAGAACAAAAGTCCCAGAATATTAAGGGCATCGATGAAAAGAAATGCTAAAGAAGTTGGCCTAGTCATACCAGATTTTAAATTGTGTTATAAAACAGCAATCATCAAAACGCTTGGTCCTGACTAAGAAATAGAGTGGTGGATCAGTGGACTAGGTTAGGAATACAAGACACAGTAGTCAACAACTATAGTAATATACTGTTTGATAAACCCAAAGACTCTAGCTTCCTGTATAAGAATTCACTATTTGACAAAAACTGCTGGGAAAACTGGAAAATGGTGTGGCAGAAACTAGGCAAAGACCAACATCTTACACTGTATGCCAAAAAAGTCAAAATGGGTTCACAATCTTGATATAAAGGCTGAAACTGTAAGCAATCTGGGAGAGCAAGGAATAGTTTGTCAAATCTGTCAGATTTGTGGAGAATGGAAGATTTTATAACAAAATAAGAGAGAGAGAACATTATGAAATGCAAAATGGATAATTTTGATTACATTAAATTGAAAAGTTTTTGTACAATCAAAGCCAATATAAACAAAATTAGTAGGAAAGCACAAAATTGGGAATGAATTTTTACAACCAGTGTCTCTGATAAATGTCTAATTTCTAAAATATACAGAGAACTGAGTCAAATTTATAAAAATACAAGTCATTCCCAAATTTACAAATGGTCAAAGTATATGAATATGCAGTATTCAGAGGAAGAAATTAAAGAGCACATGAAAAAAATACTCTAAATCACTTTTGCTTAGAGAAATGCAAATAAAAAAACTCTGAGGTACCACATCACACCTACAAAATTGACTAATATGATGAAAAAGGAAAATGATAAATGCTGGATAAGATCTGGAATCATTGAAACACTAATGCATTTTTGCGTAATTGTGAACTGATCCTACCACTGTGGAGAGCAATTTGGAACTATACCCAAAGGGATATGAAAATGCACATACCTTTTGACCCAGTAATACCCCTTCTAGGTCTGTATCCTAAAGAAATCATAGAAATAGGAAAAGAACCACATGAACAAAAATATTTCTTTCTTTCTTTCTTTTTTTAAGCAATTGGTGTTAAGTAACTTGCTCAAGGTTACACAGCCAGGTGTTTCTGGGTGGGTGCTAAGTGTCTGAGCAGGGATTCGATCCCAGGTCATCCCGACTCTGGGGCCGGTCCTCTTACTCACTGTGCTACCTGGCCGCACTGACAAAAATATTTCTAGCAGCTCTTTTTGTGGTGGGCAAGAATTGGAAATTGAGGGGATGCCAATCAGTCGGGGAAAGGTAGAACAAGTTGTGGGTATATGAATGTAATGGAATAATATTGTCCTACAAGAAATAATGAGCAGGTGAATTTCAGAAAAACCTGGAAAGACTTGAATGACCTGATGCTGAGTGAAGTGAGCAAAGAAGAACACTGTACACAATAACAGAAACAATGTACAAAGGCTAACTTTGATAGACTTCTCCCTTCTTAGAAAGGCAAGCATCTAAGACAACTCCAAAGGACTTACCATGGAAAATGCTGTACACATCCAGAAAAAGAATTATGGAGTCTGAATATAGATGTGAGCATATTATTTGTTCTCTCTCTCTCTATCTCTCTCTCTCTCTCTCTCTCTGTCTGTCTGTCTGTCTCTCTCTCTCTCTCTCTGTCTCTCTGTCTCTCTGTCTCTCTGTCTCTCTCTCTCTGTCTCTCTCTCTGTCTCTCTCTCTCTCTCTGTCTGTCTCTTTCTCTGTCTCTGTCTCTCTGTCTGTCTCTCTCTGTCTCTGTCTCCCTCTCTGTTTTTGCTTCTTCTTTCTTGGGATTTCTCCCATTGGTTCTAATTCTTCTTTACAACATGACTAATGTGAAAATGGATTAAATATGAATGTATATGTAGCCTTTATCAAATTGCATGCCACCTTGGGTGAGGGGAGAGGAGAGATGGGGATTAAATTTGGAACTCAAGATATTTTGAAAGTGAATGTTGGAAACTAAATATAAATAAATAAATTAAAAAATAAAATAACTGTAGACCATATAAGATTCTTGAAAGACAAATCTGGGAACTATATGGACACAATTACAAAGCCCTTTCACACAAATAATATAGATTTAAACAATTGGAAAAATACTTATTGCTTATGGGTAAGATCAGCCAATTTAGTAAAAATGACAATTCTGCATAAATTAATGTCCTCATTCAGTGTCATACCAAACAAACTACCAAAAATTTTTGTAGAGTTAGAAAAAAATGATGACAATATTCATCTGGAGGAACAAAAGGTCAAGAACATCAAGGGCATCAATTAAAAAAATGTGAAGGAAAATGACCTAGTCATATCAGATTTCAAACTGCATTATAAAGTGGTAATCATAAAACAATGTGGTACTGGCTAAGAAATAGAGTGGTAGATCAATGGAATTGATTAGGTACACAATATAAAGTAATAGATGACCATAGTATTCTAGTGTTTGATAAATCCAAAAACTCAAACTTTTAAGAGAAAAACTCATTGTTTGACACAAATTTCTGGGAGTACTGGAAAATAGTATGACAGAAAGTAGGTATAGAACAGCATCTCACACTGTATACTAAGATAAGGTTAAAATGGGCAAATGATTTAGAAATTAAGGGTAATACCATAAGCAAAGTAGGATTGCATGGATTACTTGATCTGTCATATTTATGAATAAGGGAAGAATTTATGACCAAATAAAATATAGAGAACATTATTAAATGTAAAAGGGAAAATTTTGGTTATAGAAAATTAAAAGTTTTTGTAGAAAAAAAAATGCCGCCAAACTTAAAAAGAAAGCATAAAAGTGGGAAATTTTTTTTTTATCGTATCTCTGATAAAGACCTTATTTCCCAAATATATAAAGAACTGGGTCAAATTTATAAGAATAAAAGTCATTTTATTAAAATGGATTTATGAAAAAAGATAATAGTTTTCAGACAAATAAATCAAAGCTATTTATATGCTGGTAAAAAATGCTTTAAATCACTATTGATTAAAGAAATGCAAATTGAAACAACTCTGAGGTTCCACCTCACACTCATGATTTTGACCAATATGACAGAAAAGGAAAATGATAAATATTTTTTTGGGGGGGAACTGAGACACTAATGCACTGTTGGTGGAGTTGTGAACTAATTCAACAATTTTGAATAACAATTTGGAACTATGTTATATCCAAAGGCTATAAAACTGTGCATAACCTTTCACCCAGCAATACTACTACTAGGCTTGTATCCCAAAGAGATTAAAAAACGAAGAAAAACACAATTTGTACAAAAATATATATAGTAGCTGTTTTTGTGGTAGCTAAAAAATTGAAATTGAAGGGATGTCCATCAATTGGGGAATGTCTGAACAAATTGGTGCATATGATTGCATTGCATTATTATTGTACTATAAGAAATAATGAACAGGATGATTTCAGAAAACAACTTGTAAAGACTTATGTGAACTAATACAGAGTGAAGTGAGCAGAACCAGGAGGACATCATATACAGTAATAGCAAGATTGTCCAATCAACAACTATGAATGACTTAGCTATTCACATCAATAGAATAGTTCAAGACATCCCAAAGGACTCATGATGAAAAATGATCTCTTCCTCCAGAGGAAGAACTAGTGGACTCTGAATGCAGACTGGAGCATACAATTTTTCCTTTCCTGTTTCCCTTTGTCCTTCCTTCCTTCCTTCCTTCCTTCCTTCCTTCCTTCCTTCCTTCCTTCCTTCCTTCCTTCCTTCCTTCCTTCCTTCCTTCCTTCCTTTCATTGTGTATATTGTTTTCTTCATTCTGTTTACCTCATCTTGCAATAATTCATGTTTTCTAATGTTTTTTTAGTATTCTTCATATTCATTATTTCTCATAGCATCAATAATAATCCTTTATATTTATGTAACAATATTTGTTTAGCCATCACCCAAATGATGGACATCTACTTTGTTTCTAGCTCTTTACTACTACAAAAAGTGTTGCTATACATATTTTGGTGCATATGGGGCCTTTCTTTCTAACTTTGACTTCCTTGGTATATATGCCCAACAGAAAATTTCTGAATCAAAGACTATGGGCATTTGTGTCATTTTTCTTTTCTTAATTCTGAATTGCTTTCCAGAGTAATTAGGTAGATGTTGACTGTTGGCCATACAAGTAGTGTATTGCTGTGTTTGACCTCCCATTTCAGAACATTTCTGTGATACTGAAGAACTAAAGTACATTATCATTAATGGAAGAGCTAAGTGAAGTGAACAGAAACATAATTGTACACAGCAGCAGCAGTCTTGTGTGATGAACATCTGTGAATGACCTATCATCAGTAATACAATAATCCCAGACAATCCCAAAGGACTCATGCTGAAAAATTCTATCCACCTGCAGAGAAAGAACTGATAGCATCTGAATACAGACTATTTTTCACTTTTCTTATTTTTTTTTGTTTTTCTTCTTGTTTGAGTTTCTTTCCATAAAATGACTAGTATGGAAATGTTTTACATGATTGCACATGTGTAACCTCTAGCAGATTTCTTCCTGTATCAGGGAACAGGGAGAGAAGGGAGGGCTGAACAGAATTTGGAACTCAAAACTTAAAAAAAATAGAATGTTAAAATTATTTTTATAAGTAAACAGGGGAAAATAAAATTTTATTTAAAAGAGAATATCTAAACAAATTATGGTACCTGAATGTAATGGGATATTGCTACCTTGTAGTAGAAATCATAAATACGGAGAATTTAGAGAAGCATGAGAAGACCTTGGAATTAATGCTGAGAGAAGTAGTCAAAAACAAGAAAAAGCACATGTGTCTACATCAATGTAAAGGGAAACAACAACAACAAGAGAAACCTATGAGCTACTTAATTCTAATTGCCAAGCTTGACCCTGGAGAAAAACTGAGGAAATGCATATCTTTCTTTCAAATAGAAGTGGGAAGCTATGGGTTTGGAACATTGCATATATCAAAGACTTGGTTGGCATGTTAATTACTTTTTCTGAAATACACCCCACTTTTGTCATTTTGCTTTCTTTTTTCAGGAGGAAGGATGGCCTCTAAGCAAAGCAGAAGGTATTAACTTTTTTAAAATTTATGTCATGGATCCCTTGAAGCCTATGGAAGCATTCCTGGAACATTTTAAAATGCGTAATGTAAAGTATATAGAATTGCAAAAGATATCAATGACATGGAATACAATGATTAAAATATGTTTTGTTAAAGAAGTTCTTAGGGGGCTGAGCCAAGATGGTGGAGTACAGGCAGGAATTTAGTGTGAGTTCCTACTCCAACCACCTCCAATACCTGTAAAATATGACTAAACAAATTTTGGAGCTACAGAACCCACAAAGTGACAGAGGGTAACACATCTCTCACTGAAGGCAGCCTGGCAGTCTGACAAGAAGAGTCTGTCACACCAAGCTGGGAGCTGAGCACAGTCCCATGTGAGCCGCAGCCATGCCTGGAGCTGGGGCGGCCCTGACCAACAGCACAGACTGGCCAGAGCAGACTTCAGGAGAGTGAATCACCTACAACTGTGACAGTTTCCAGACTTCTCAACCCATAAATGCCAAAGAGAATGCAAAAGGTCAATGGGGAACTCTATTGGACCTAGGTGATGGAAGAGTGCAGTCCAGCCCCTGCACTTGGGGAGAGAGGTGGCAGAGGTGCAGCAGTCACAGCTGCTGCCATGTGACTGTGCCTGGAACTCCTGGCCTGCAGATCATAGGGGGATCACGCGACCATTCAGGGGGTAATTGCTCTTGCTTTGACCTGCTTGGATCTGAATTGCAGTCTTGGGTGGTAGTCCTGTGGTGTGTGGCCAGTGTGCTAGAACTTGGGTGTCTATAGAGAAGGTGCCCTCCTCATAGCTCTGACAATATTTGCAAAAACCCCATCAATTTGGGACATAGCTCTCTCCCCTCTGGAAGCAGAGTTCTACTGTGGCAAAGAGCTCAAAAGTCAAGTAATTGGATGACAAGAGGAGCAAGCAGAGGAAATGCAATCAGAATATAGAATCCTTTTTTGAGGACAAAAGGGATCAAAACATGGAACCAAAAGAAGTCAACAAAGTCAAAGCTTCTGCATCAAAAGCTTCCATGAAAAATATGAACTGGTAGGTCATGGAGGAGCTCAAGAAGGATTTTGAAAATCAAGTAAGAGAAGTGGAGGAAAAATTAGGAAGAGAAATGAGAATGATGCAAGAAAATCATGAAAAGCCAATGAACACCCTACTAAAGGGGACCCCAAAATACTGAAGAAAATAACACCTTAAAAAATAACATCTAAAAATAACACCTCAAATGGCAAAAGAGATCCAAAAAGCCAATGAGGAGAAGAATGCTTTAAAAAGCCGAATTTGCCAGATGGAAAAAGAATCTCAAAAGCTCACTGAAAAGAATAATTCCTTTAAAGTTAGATTGGAGCAAATAGAAGCTAATGACTTCATGAGAAATCAAGACATTATAAAATAGATAAAAAAATGAAGGCAATGTGAAATATCTCATTGGAAAAACCACTGACCTGGAAAAGAGATCCAGGAGAGATCATTTTAAATTTACTGGACTATCTAAAAGCTGTCATCAAAAAGAAAGCCTAGAAATCATCCCTCAAGAAATTCTAAAGAAAAATTGCCCTGATATTCTAGAGCCAGAGGGCAAAATATAAATTGAAAGAATTCACTGATAACCTCTTGAAAAAGATCCCAAAAAGAAAACTCCTAGGAATATCATAGCCAAATTCCAGACTTCCCAGGTAAAGCAGAAATTATTACAAGTTGTCAGGAAGAAACAATTTGAATACTGTGGAAACACAATCAGTATAACACAAGATCTAGCACCTTCTACCTTATGGGATAGAAGGGCTTGGAATATGACATTCTGGAGGTCAAAGGAGCTAGGATTAAAACCCGAGAATCACCCACCCAGCAAAACTGAGTATAATGCTTCAGGGGAAAATATGGTCATTCAATGAAATAGAAGACTTTTGAGTAATCTTGATGAAAAAAAAAACAGAGCTGAACAGAAAATTTGACTTTCAAATTCAAGAGGCAAGAGAAGCATGAGAAGGTAAACAGGAAAAAGAAATCATAATGAAATTATTAAAGTTTAACTATTTGCATTCCTACATGGAAAGATGATAATTGTAATTCATGAGACTTTTCTTAGTATGAGGATACTTGTAGGGAATATAATGTGTGTATATATGTATACACACATATATGTATGTTTAGGAGGGTATATGATTGTATAAATACATATGAGAGTGTGTGTATATGTGTGTACATATATACATAGACAGAGGGCACAGGATAAATTGAATAGGAAGGGATGATATCTAAAAAATAAAATTAAGAGGTGAGAGAGGAGAGGAGAGGCAAGAGAAATCTGTTACAATGGAGGGGAAGGTGAAAGGGAATAGGTCAACCTTATTCACATTGAATTTGGCTTAAGGAGGGAATGATATACTCTTACTTGGGTATCTTATCCTACAGAAAAGTAGGGGGGAAGGTGATAAGAGGGGGGGATTATAGAAGGAAGGGCAGACTGGGGGAGAGGGAAATTGGAAGCACACATTTTGAAAAGGGATAACTATTATGGAATAATTTTGTGTAACTACACATGTACAACCTATATTGAATTGATTATCTTCCCAGTGGGGGTGGGTTAGGAGGGAAGAAGAGAAAGAATCTGGAAATCAAAGTTTTATAAACAAATGTTAAAAAATTGTTTTTTAAGTGCAACTAGGAAATAAGATATACAGGCACTGGGGTATAGAAATCCATCTTGCCCTACTAGAAAGCTAGAGGGGGATTGTGGGAGGATATAAAAGAAAGGAGATTGGGAGAAGGGGTATTCAGTATGCTTTCTATCTTGGGGTGGGGGCAGGGAAAATACAGGGAAAAAATTTGCAACTCATAATCTTGTGGAAATGAATGTTGAAAACTAAAAAAAATTAAAAAAGAAAAAAAAGAATACATCTTTTACCCATAATTGCAAGAGGTATATGGTCTGCTCTTCTTCTAATTTTTTTTTTATAGTATGATCTGTAACATTAAGGTTTCATATTCATTTAGAATATATTGTGGAGCAGGGTGTAAATTGTTGGAATTAGCCTAATTTCTGACAGATTGCCTTCTAGATTTCTAAGCAATTTTTGTCAAGTAAGGAATTTTCCTCTATGTAATTTATGTTTTCCACTTTATCAAGCAATTTTTGTCAAGTAAGGAATTTTCCCCTATGTAATTTATGTTTTCCACTTTATCAATGAGTTCTATTGTTTCTAAATCTCCCATGTCTGTGTTCCACTAATCTATCTATTCTTTAATTAATAATATATTGTTTTGGTGACTGCTGTTTTATAATATGGTTTATATGGAAGTTCTTGTTCTCTTTCATTCTTCTTTTCATCATTTCTCTTGATATCCAAGATTATTGGTTATTTTTTAATCATGTTTTTTATGGTATGCTCTTGGTAATTTTTATTGGTATTGCATCAAAAGTGTAAATTAAAAAAAGAAGTTCTTAGTTCCCACAATGAGAACCATGAGAACAGTAGATTGGGGAAGATATATTGGGACAACTTTGGATCCTCAAAATTTTAGGAGACTGACAGGGAGGAAGGAAGTGGTGTAGGTCATTTGAGAAGAGGAAGTACAAAAGAGACAATGTAAAAATTTAATCAGGAAAGAATAAAAGGATTTCCATGAAGCAATGATAGTACAGTAGTGTGACTTGCTAATCCTCCCCCCCACCCCCAGCAGTTTATAAGAAGACTGATGGTAGAGATAACTCAGGATTTTATTTTTTCAAGGAATGAACAATGAGCAAAGGAGTCAAATGTAACTGACATTGTTTAGGTGAACTAGTAAAAAAAAGAGTCAAGGCTGTGAAGAGAAGCGATAAAGACAAGAGCAAGGAAAGGTTGGGCATGACTGGAAGTCACAGTGTGATGATGAATAAATTTATGAGGAATGAACTATAAGAAAAAATTGTAGAAAGTAGGATGTTGAGGCAAAAATGAGGAATTTGAAAGTTCTATAGCATGTTGTTGAATCATTTGTGAGTGATGAACAGATTAAGAGTGTAACTATTCCTATGTAGGATTGAAGAAAATTTTAAATGGTGGTTACTTGGGTTTAGGAGGTTTGTGACCTTTGAGATTTGGATATTTTAAGTAGCATTGGCATAAATATTGAGGTCTCCAACTATTAGAGCAAGGGCTGGGGTATAGAGGAAGGATATGAGATGGATACTGACTTCCTTGACAAAGAAAGAGACTGAACTGAAGATTAGATCTGAATGTTGAAGTTGGATTACATGATTAAGAAAGGGAGGGAAACATGAAGGTAGGATCCTGGACCAGGTTAAACTGGGACAGTCATTATTCATGATCTGGGAGTAGAATGAAATAAGTCCTTCTTGGACATAAAATGTAATCAAATTTATTTACTAGTAACAAGAAATTAAAACAATACAAGTTCCTATGTTAAAATATTATAAGATACTAATAGATTTGGCCTCCATGGTCACCACAAAATCCTCTATTGTTAAGTAAGGAACTCAGGAATCCATTTCCCTATAGACCCTTAGGAGCACAGATGTAATTTCTGACATGTCCCTGAGACAGTAAGCATACTAAAGTTCAGGAGGCAGAATCAAACAACATCTTGTACCCTTAAAGGACCAGCCCTGTATATAGGGTACTAGGTGGGAATGGTTGGTAAAGGAAAAAAGAGAGCTCTGGTCCTTGGTTCCATTTACCATAGGCCAGCAGGGATGGGGACACCATTCATCGCTTATATATGCATAGGTCCAGCTGCCTGGCCTCTTGTCCTCATTGTTGGCCCCCTGCCCTCAACTGTTAATACATAACAAATACCACTTCTATTACTATAAAATAAACTTCTGATTAAAGGTTAAAAAGGTGGATGAGATACGGAAGAGAGAGCAGAGAGAGGAGTATGCCTACTCTTCTTCCTTGGTCAGTGCTTAAGGAGGACAAGAGAAAGAGTTCACAAACCAGGAGAGACCTTTCAAAGATGCAGCATCTTCTGGAGAGAGGTAGATTTCTGACATCCCAAGATCACAGAAGAGGGTGAAGGGATCTAATATCAAGGGAAGATTCTTAACAATCAGAGGAGGATTCCCATAGATACATTGGGATGGGAAGATAGAAAATGACATGGATTGCAGAGGCATTAGGACCAAGGTGGAGAGGGATGAGACTACAGAGAGACTTAGGAATTTTCTCCCTTTCAAAACAAGTGACTTTGAAACATGTATATTAAGGGAAAAAGAATTGGAAATATTTCCACTAGAGGATGGTGGATGACTGGGTGAATGGGTTAAATGGATTTTAGAGTGCTATGACGCCTGAGTTAAGACCATGAGGGCTAGGCTCTCATAGTTTCAGAATCTGAGTGCCTGAAGAAGATAATTGCCTTAGGCACTTGGAGGCTGGGATGAATTGATTTTTTTCTTTTTAATTTTTTAAAATTTATTTCATTAAATAATTTCCAATAAGATGTAACATTTTTATCATTCATTTAAAAAATTGAGTTCTACCTCTTGAAAAAGTAAGAAATGTGTTACCAATTAAACATGTGAGTATTGCAAAACATATTCCATATTAGCTATGGTGAAAAATAAAACATGCATAAAAAAATTAAAAAAGGAAAGTATGCTACAATCTGAACTCAGAATTCATTAGTTCTCTCTCTGGAGGTGGATAACCTTTTTCATTATGGGTCCTTTGGAATTATCTTGGGATCATTATTTTCATTAGTATAGCTAAGTTTTTCACCATTGATAATCCTTACAATATTATTCTTTCTCTGTACAATGTTCTCCTGGTTTTGCTCATTTTGCTTTGCATCAGTTCATATAAGACTTTGCTGGGCTGAATTTATGCTCTATACATGACTAGTAACTTTATATCAAGAAAGCCCAGTTTGAGGCCCATTTAATATACTCCCTACATGAGGCATAGACTCTCAGCTCCTGATTTCTGAGGACCAGGAAGCAAAAGGCCCCACCGTACTTTAGATGTGCTGAGCCTTGGGATCTAAAGTGACTTAATTCCTGTCAGTGCAGGTGCAGAAAGTTTCCTTTTCCATCTGTTTCCCCTTATTTCTTTGGTGATTGCAATTGATTACAAGTCACTACTGATAGTGATTTTCACATGGGACATGTTTGTTCTTTCTTTAGAGATATTCAAGATATCTCCCTCCCTCTCAGTGTCATTTTTCTGAAAGGTGAAATGAAAATTATAGTACCAGGGGGAGATGAGCTCAGACTATTGTGTTCCTATAACTCCTCCAGCCCCCTCTCCTTTCAAATTACAGACTGCCACAGGGCAGCAGACCAGCCTGGTGAGTATGTCTCTATATCTTAACAACTCTTTTAGGAGGAGACTTTTGTGTGTATGAATGTTGTGATTGGGGAAAGACCCTGAGAAAGATCCCTGATTAGGAGTGATGATGTGGTCTAACACCCAGGAGAGGGATGATCCCTATTCTAGGGGACTTCATGAGGTTACTTACTTTTTCCTTTCCCTACTTGTGGTCCATCAAGTGTGTACATGGGGAATATTACACAGTATTGGGATCCTGGTATTGAGTGATCCTGATACATCATCAGTCAGATCTGTGTCCTAGTCAGTTCTTTTCTTCACTGGAAAGAAAGAGGTTGAACTTAGTGAATTTTAGCCCATCTGGAAGAACAGGGGTCACTTTTCTTAAGTCCAGTCCAATTCTTAGTGGAGAGAAGGAACATAATATTAAATGACCCCTCAGAGCTGAGTTTGGAGTCTAGAATATATTCTGGAGTTTGGATTTAAGTATGGAGTTCAGAATTCCTGGATTTTAGTTCCAGCACCTCCATTTCTTCCATGTGTCATCTGAGACAATACTTTAGATGCAGGTTCCACCATATTCTCTTTAGTTTGGCTGCATATTGTCAATACACTTGAAATTTCTATTGGGACAGTCAGGGTGATGCAAATTATCCTGACTAGATAGGAATTTGGGTCCTTTAGGTGACATTGATATGTATCCTTTTGTTAACCTCTGAGACTTCCTTTTCATTTATCTCTGTGTCCAAAAGAAAAACAAAAATAATCCCACTTTATTTGGAGTTTAGAATTTTGTGCTGAAATTCTGTCGCTGCTGTTTGTGTGACATTGCATCTATCAGATAAACTCTCTGGACTTCAGCACAATTCTCTATGAACCAAAGAGTGTAGAAGAGATTCAAATTCTATATCTGTAAGATCCATGATCCCATGATGATGATTCTGATGCCAAATTGAACCTAGGACCCAGAAAAAGATAAAAGCTAAATTCTAATTATGATCAGAAGAAGAAAATAGATCGGATATTATTTTAATGGCACCTTAAAGTTTATAAAAATATGACAACAAATCTGGGATCTATCTCATTGATGTGGAGATTATCTCTAACAATAAAGATTTTTTGTCAACCATATTTACCCTTGTTTGATATTTATGGTCTAGGTACCTAATTTATAAATATGCCCCTTTGAATATCTATAAGGGATAAGATACTGTAAGAAGTTCATAAAGGTATAAGAAATGAGTCCTGCCCTTAAGAATCTTACATTTTAGTTGTAGAAGAAGGGTATAAACAACTGGCCAGGGAAAATTTAAAAAATACAGTATTTACATAATGAGACAATACAATTTAAAAGAGATATGACAATGTAGCACATGATTATTTACCAAATTAACATGACAGAGAAAACACCTAATTGTCAGAATTCGTACAAATCCTCAATAACTGTTTTAAAATAAGAGAGCAAAAAAATGAGCAAGCAAAAGAAATGAACCATCTTAAAGAGACCTTTATTCTAAAAGCTAAAATCTAGGCACTGATTAATGTGACGAGCACAGCCAGTCTTAGTTTTGGAACAACCTGCTTCAGTTCATTGTGTCTTACGAGAAGAGGATAGTACAATGTAGGACTATTAGACACTAAAACTTGGTCTCCAACAGGTTGGAGAGGAAGCCCATTCAAACTTTTATTGTTGCTGCTGTTTTG
This sequence comes from Petaurus breviceps papuanus, assembly GCF_028583685.1. Taxonomy (NCBI): domain Eukaryota; kingdom Metazoa; phylum Chordata; class Mammalia; order Diprotodontia; family Petauridae; genus Petaurus; species Petaurus breviceps. The sequence continues at coordinate 1,689,796 of NW_027187267.1, forward strand.
TTCATGGTGTCAGGTCATTCCCTCTGTCTCTTAGCTCAACTAGACTATTTTGGTGCAAATGTACAATCCTTTTGAGATCCAGAGAATGCTTTTTCAATATAATGTTTAACTATGACCATGAAGATGTACAGCTTCACCAAGAAACAGGCACAGGTTTTGACAAGCAATTAATGGATATCTTTCCATTGAATTAGAAAGGTTGAGGGGGGAGCAGATTATGAGGAGTCACAATTCCCTTCGCATTGGTTCTTGTGCCCACATGTGGGAGGACATTTCTCTAAGGAGCCCCAAAGACCCAGCTCCTAGACTTCAGACCCTCCCACATGGACCTTGCTGATGTCTTCTTTACCTCAGTTCTCTAGCTTACTACGATCCCAGAACTGCAATTCTTTGTGCTTATCCTTTTCCTTCTGAACTTCATGACATGCTAGAATCCATTAGCCAACTGGGTGGTATAGTGGGCAGAGTGCTTGTCCTAGAATGAGGAAGACCTGTGTTCAAATCTAGCTATGTGATCCTCAGCAAGACACCCAACCTCTATCTGCCACAATATCCTCAATTGTAAAATGGGTATAATAATAGCACGTACCTACTGGGGTTGCTGTGAAGATCAGATAGAATAATATTTGCAAAGTGGTTAGTGCATAGTAGGCACTTAATAACCATTTGTTTCATTCCTTATAAAATATGTTCTTGAACAACAGTGAAGCTAACCTTTTATAACTTTAACAAGAATTATAATTTATATGTGCAGAGTGATCTATGGGATTTGACTAGTGAATAGATGGTACCACAAATTCAGCAACAGTAGCAGAGTTTATCTGAAAATGAATCATGGTTCCAGAACTGGAGAACGTTTGGGGTTGGAGGGCAGGGAAAAGGAGCCAAATTTTATTAAGTGCTTTCTATGTGTCAGTCATTATGTTAAGTTTTTTGCAAATATTATCTTATTTGATCCCCACAACAATCCTAGGAGGTAGGTATTCTTCTTCTTCTCATATTACAGTTAAGGAAATTGAGGCAGACAGACATTAAATGACTTATTTAGTGTCAGATAGCTAGTAAGTGTCTGAGGCTGGCTTTGAACTCAGGTTTTCCCAACTCAGGGCCCAGCATTTTGTCCACTACCTCAACTTGGGGTCCGAATGCATATGTACATAGTACTTTCTATAGAGGCAGCAATATTCTCTGCATGTACTGAATGGAAGGGAGTGAGAATAGGGACTTTGAGGTCTGCCTATCAAGTGTGAGACAGGTCAGTCAAGACCAAGAAAGCTAAGCCTTGAAATCAGTGAAAGTGAGGGAAAACAAGTCAATGAAGCATATCCATAGGTCTATGTTTTCTAATCTGTGATGTGATATTATGTTCCTTTCTATGGGTAGGTGGATTGTTATGGTAATCCATAGAAAGCTCTAGCCTCTGTGATCCACATAGATCCTGTGTGACTAGCTACCACTGCTCTAGACATTCCCCCTTTTATTCTTCCCACCTCCTGTGTTTTCCCATTTTTCTGAAACTCTCTAGAAGAGAATCTCACATGAAAATCTTCCCACCCTATGCTTGACATGGACTGGCCTTAATAGTTCATTCTGTTTTTTGTCCCCAGCATGTTCCATTAAAAATTATGCATGATGGAACCTGCCCCTTGCTGTAGTACCACATAACTTTACCTGTCTTGCTGAACTGTACAAAGACAGAAATCATATTGATCTGAAAGGATTGATGAGAAATTAGTGAGTTCATCAAATAAACATTAAACACTTGCTATATTCCAGGCACTGGGCTGAGTGCAGGGGATACAAAGAAAGATTAAAAAACAAAACAAAACAAAAAGAACCAATTCTTGTTTTCAAGGAGTTCAAAGTCTAATGGAGGAGGCAACATGCAAACAGCTGTTTAAAAACAAGATATATGCAGCATTCAGAGACACTATAATTGAGATGGATTAAGAAAGGCTTCCTGTAGCAGGTGGAATTTTACTTGTAACTTGAAGGAAGCCAGTGAAGTCAGGCAACAGCTGGGAGCAGGGAGAGAATTCCAGGCATGGAGGACAGGTACTGACAATGCTGAGATTTGGGAAATAGAGTGATTTGTTCAAGAAACAGAAAGGAGGTCCAAGAAGTTGGGGATGAGGTGGAAAAGGGGCAGGAGGAAGGGATGGGAAAATGTAGGGGGGTGTTAAGTGTAAGAAGACTGGAATACTAGAAATGAGGTTGGGATAGATTATAAAAGGCTTTACCAAAAAGAGGCTTTTATATTTGACCCTGGAGGTGATAGGGAGCAACTCGAGTTTATTTAGCAGTGGGTGACATGATCAGACCTGCTTAGCTTTATCAACCCTTCTGCAATTTCTGTGGCTCAATATTATCCCACCCCAAGTCTGACAAGGACTACCTAGTGACTGAGACACAATTGCATCCTTATTCTTCTGGTGACTGACATCCAGAAGTATAATTTTTGCCCAGAAGCTCTCTTTCTTGCCCCAGCTACTTCATGCCTTTGGGTGTCTCAAGTTAAATTTCATGCATTTATTTGTGTGTCTGAAAATGTGTTGTAATAAATGTTTACTGTTCTTAGTGTTCTTTGTCAGTATGATTGGTTTATGAAAACCCCTAAGTTCCAAAGAATCGTAGTGGAATTTGAGTTAGGGTCATGATTAGATTTGCATTGCTATGATTTCCAATCACTCTTATATACAGACATACGTTGGAGATAGTGTAGGTTCACTTCCAGACCACCACTGTGAAACAAATATTGTAATAAAACAAATCACATGAAATTTGGCTTCTCAGTGTAAAAAAAGTCATGTTTACACTCTAGTCTATTAACTGTACCATGGTATTATATCTAAAAAATGTACATACCTTAATTAAAATATTTTATTGCTGCCTCCCGCCCTCCAAACACTAATGATCATCTGTGCCTTCTGCAAATTATGATCTTTTTACTTATGGAGGGTCATATCTTGATGTTGATGGCTGCTGTTGGATCAGGGTGGCTGTGGCAATTTTTTGATGATGAAGTTTGCTGAATCTATTGACTTCTATTTTTGTGAAAGGTATCTTTGTAGAATGCAATGATGTTCAGTAGCATTTTACCCACAGGAGAACTTCTTTCAAAATTGGGGTCAGTCCTCTCAAATCCTGCCACTGCTTTATCCACCAAAGTAATGTAATATTCTTCGATATTGTTGCATCTCATGGAATAGGGAGGCCTGAGGAGTGGGAAAGAGATGGGGAATGACACTTGGTGGAACAGTCAGAACACAAACATTTATATATTATTTTGCTGTCTTAAATGAGCATGGGTTTGGCACCCCAAAACAATTACTATATTAACTTCAAAGATCTTTGATCAGAGATCACTGTAACATAACAATAATGAAAAAGTTTGAAACATTGCAAGAATTGACAAAATGTAATGAGGAGACATGATGTGAGGACAAGCTGTTAGAAAAATGGCACCAATAAACTTGTTCAATTAAGTATTTCCACAAATCTTCAATTTGTTAAAAAACAAACAAAAAAATCAACCTAAAATATCTGTGAAATGCAATAAAACAAAACACAATACAATGAGGTGCAACTATTTCTGTTCTCATCCAGAGAGAGGAAGAACTTTTTAAGCATCAGTTGATTTTGTTGAAGGCATGAGCAATGAATGGCTTAGCTCTTACAAAGTTCTTACATTCCAACAAACCCATCACTCCTTAAATCCTTAGAGAGTTCTTATATTTGTTAACTTATTGAGCCTTCTTATTCACAAAGCTATCCCTCCCTAATTTTTTAAATGCATCTCTATTTTCTTCAATATGAAGTTACTTTCAACTGTTTGACTTGTATCCCAAGATGAAATGCAAGACAATTGTTCCAAAGTGTTGGAAGAGAGAAATAACTGTCAGTAAACCAAGAGATTGTGATTGATTTACCTCATGTCAACTTTATGCCATCAGCTTTTATAAGAAATTCGGCTACTAAATTTTCTGACTTGCAGGTGAAGCAATCTTTAGTGGAAAAAAATAATTATAGAACTAGAAAAATACCAATAAAAATAACAGAAACATAAAATGACATGAATACAAAAATAATATTATTATAAAATATTAATGAACTAAATATGAAATAAAAAAATTAGAAAAACAACAGCTGAAAATAAGAACAAAAGAGGAAATCCTGATGTGTGAGTCAAGGACTATATAGATAACTAGAAGAAAAAATTAGTAAATTAGAAACCAACAAATACTATAGAACTGATAAGTAAAACCAAAAGCCTTTTCTTGGAGGAGAAAGCTACCACCATTCAAGATCTCTCGTTTCCTTTGTCTTTCTTTCCCCTAATCTGGGCCATCCTGGAAGGCTGAGCAGTTGGCAGAATCACTACTATGGGGAGTACCTTAGTCCTTTTGCTGCTTCCTTGAAGTTTAGATTATCTCAGAAACCATTAAATCTTTCATATCTTCCTACCTGCCTACCACTATGCTCTGCAATCTGCCACCACTGTCAACTTATTATGTCTGCCCCATTACTAAACTCTTAGGATTTTGGGTCCTTCCCATTTTCCCTGCAGCAAAACTATCTATCTATCTATCTATCTATCTATCTATCTATCTATCTATCTATCTATCTATCTATCTATCTATCTTTTCCTCCTTTCTTTCTTTCTTTCTTTCTTTCTTTCTTTCTTTCTTTCTTTCTTTCTTTCTTTCTTTCTTTCTCTCACTTCCTTCCTTCCTTCCTTCCTTCCTTCCTTCCTTCCTTCCTTCCTTCCTTCCTTCCTTCCTTCCTTCCTTCCTTCCTTCCTTCCTTCCTTCCTTTCTTTCTTTCTTTCATTTCTGAAATACTTCTTTTTATTCTAGATCCTGAATATAAAATATGTCAAAATTTTTCTGTCTTTAAAAAATCAAAGGCAGTTAAAAGTTCCACTTTTGCTAAGGGAAAAAATTAATTATCAATACTGTGACTGAGCTAACTTGAGTTTTATGGAAATTGACAAAACATAGTACTACCTTGAGATGATGTGATGGACTAGTAGATCCCTTTTCTCAATTTTCTTTAATTGTTATCACATAATATCAAGTTTCTTCAATCCAGCTGCCTTTCTCAGTTAATGACCAGGAATAAATCCATAAAAAATCCATAAAATCTGTAAACCCCAAGTATACAATGGTGTTGCAAAAAAAGACTAACAGATGAGATCTTGGTATATGAGCAGATAAAAAAGCTACTAATGAACAGAGTTTCACTTTTTTCATATACTTTCAGAGAATAACAATAATAGCAAGCATTTATATAAGAAGCACTTAGCTTTTGTTTTTACTCTAACTAAAATCATCCAGGGGTTGCATGATTGGCCTGTCCTTGATTATATCCCTGCTCCAAGAGGATGTTCATCATACCAAACAGAAACATATGGTCACGAGCAATGCTGCTTTAGACTATAAATTCATGTGTTACAGAGGATTATGATGGAAAATGGTGAGCAATATTTATCTTTGACAGACACAGTCTGTCCCATCTCCATAAGGGAATGTGTCTATTCCATAAGATAGGTTGTGGTGACATAAATGGTCTTCTGATAACCACCAACTTTTGTGAGCCAAAATTTACTTTCATGTATTTTATCTCTTAATCAGATAGATTTTTTTATAAGTAGTGCCTATCTCTCTTTTTCTATTTGTATTCCATGCACTTAAGTGTAGTGCTTACCATAAAGTAAGCACTTAATGAATGTTTTTTTTTCATTCATTTATTGATCCATTTATTCTTGGAGAAGACCAACAATATTGATAAATCTTTAGACAACCTGATTAAAAAGAAGAGGGAAGAAAACCAAATTAGTAAGATTAAAAAAATTAACAAAGTAAAGTCAAAACAGAGAAGAAATAATCAATCAACAATCATTTAAATACCTACTATATCCCTGTCTAGGAACTGGGGATATAAAAACAAAGAATGAAACAATCCTTACATCCAAGTAGTTTATATTTTATTGGAGGAGATAACAAATACATACAAAATATATGAAATATGGATATGAATTGAAAAAATACAAATTTATAAAAAGTCATTAAATACCAGAGAGTTAAGGAGGGCAAAGGCAGTTGGAGGGATCATGAAGGATTTTATGTAGAAGGTGGCACTCAAATTGTATCTTATGAAAGAAGGTACTCTATAAAATACAGATTACGAAAAAAAAGCATTAAGGACAAGTAGGTCAGTCAATACAAATAAAAATAATCATTGCAAACTGCTATACATAGTTATATTCCAAAAAACCTGAAAATTTTGAAGAAATTCATTATTGACAAAAATGTATGATACCTAAATTAACATCATATGAAACAGATATTAAATAAGCCAACTTAGAAAATTTTGGTAAGATGGCAGAATGTTAGGCCTCATAGGAGTCAAGATCTAACACACATTCTACAATAAAAACACCAATAGGAACAATGATGAAAACCAAAGAGAAACAGAAATAACAGCTATATTAGAGAAACAATTAGGTCCTTAACGTGTCTCCTGTTTATTTTTGATAACATTAGTCTGAAAGCAGTAGATTTAGATACCCATCTATTATAGCTTCAGTAACTATAACTCATTTTTTCTACTTTTATAGTCTATTTTAATCAGGGCATAAATGTTGTGTACCAATATTACTTCATTATCTACTGAATTCAAATCTGGCCTTAGTTCTTTATTAACTATTTGATCCTGGACAAATCTCTTAATTGCTACCTACTTGAATTTCCTCAGGAAAAGTAATTTTAATAAGATTTCATTTGTTTCCAATTACATGTGAAAGCAATTTTCAACATTAATTTTTCAAAAAATTTTAAATTCCTAATTTTTCTTTCTCCCTTCCTCCACTCCCCCTTCCCCAAGATGGTAAGTAACCTAATAAAGGTTATATATGTGCAATAATGTGAAACACATTTCCACAATTAGTCATGTAAAAAGGCATATTATGGCATTTTGTTTTGTTCCCACAAGAGTTATTGGAAGATAATCAATAGCTGTGGGGAAGGTAGCTTATCTTATTTTACTAAGATGGTTGCTAGAGGGAACTAGAAATGTGGGGGTGCGGCAGACAACTTGGACCTTGGAGGTCATTATAGTCACAAGTATCCTCACTACCATGCCTATATAATCTGCATATAAAGAGGAAATGTGGGCAGCTAGGTGGCACAGTGAATAGAGCACCAGCCCTGGAGTCAGGAGGTCCTGAGTTCAATATGGCCTCAGACTCTTGACACACTTACTAGTCATGTGACTTTGTGCAAGTCACTTAAGCCCAATTTCCCTCCAAAAAGGAAAGAAAAAAAGAGGAAATGTAGAGAAATAAAGTGAAGAATTTGAAGAATTTGACTAACCCTAACTCTACCAGGGAAGACACAACTGTATAGCCTCACTCCTTCTTCTATATCAGTTTATGGGTATTCCTGGTGAGTACCACACCTGCTCTCTCACAAGAAGTATAATAAACACCTTCCTTTGCCGACTCTTTTTCAGAATTCTTTCTGTGAGAAGGGGTTTGCCATATTAAAGTTTACATCACTACCACCTGGATCTTCCTAAGGGCCCCCAGGGAAACAGTGGGTAGCAGAAGCTCATCTGGGCTAACTCCCTGAGCCTCCCTGGGAAGTCCTGTGATCCCCACAGCCAGGTGGGTTTTTTCTGAGGGGCCCCAGGGAAGCAGTGGACAGCAGAAGTTCATCCAGGGTAACTCCCTGATCCTACCTGCAAAGTCCTGTGATCCTCACAAGTGTGTTTCTCACAGTGAAGTTGTGAAAGAAGAAACAGAACAAATGGGGAAAAAACATGAAAAAACCCCAGAAAAATGAAAATAATATCTTTCAATCTTCATTCAGATTCCTTCAGTTCTTACTCTGGATGTTATTAGTATTTTCCATTATGAGACTTTTGGAATTGCCTTGGATCATTGTGTTTCTGAGAAGATCTAAAACTATCATAGTTGATCGTTGCTTAGTGTTACTGTGTACAATGTTCTCCTGGTTCATGTGTGTCTTTCCAGGTTTTTCTGGACTCCTCCTGCTCATCATTTCTTATAGCAGAATAGTATTCCATTACATTATATGCCACATTTTGTTCAGCCATTCCCCAATTGATAGACATTGTCTTAATTTCCAACTCTTTGCCACCACAAAAAGAGTTGTTTTATTTTTTTGTAGATGTGGGTCTTTTCCCCTTTTTAATGATTTCTTTGGGATACAGACCTAGTAGCGGTATTGCTGGATCAAAGAGTATGCATAGTTTGCCCCTTTGGCATAGCTCCAAATTGCTCTCTAGAATGTTGGATCAGTTTATAATTCCACCAACAGGCATTAGGGAAAGAAAATTAATTTTAATGCTCTGTCATTTGATTATGAATATTAATTTGTAATATTCTGTTCTCTGTTTAATTCTGTCTTGGTCAAGGAGTCTCAAACTTCCAGTAGACCATATATGGATGAAACAACGGCATGCCCAGATTTCTATTCCCCTGAACTTTTCAAGTTCTAGACCCCGGGTTGAGTCTAGGCAACACAACAGCAAGCTGGCCTCTGGTTGGAGCATAACTCAGCCTCTGTCAACTAGACATAAAGTTCCCCTGGTTCAGAGTGATATTACCTACCCACTCCTATTATGAATTTGGAGAGAATGAGTTAATAATACATACTGGTTACAGAGCAACAGCACTGATGACCTAGGGGCTTACTGGGTCCTGGGTATGGTCTGTGATACAGCTCTTAGAAACATAGTATCCAACACTTATTACTCCATCTTTTGAGTCTGGGGCTTAAGTCCAAATCCATTTTGAGGTTACATCAACAGTAGTAAAATTTGATTGAGAACCTGGGAACTGAATCTGAGGGCCTTGTCTATCTCTATGCTGTACTTCATGCCTTGGCCACTTCTCTGTGGGATGAATTTGTGATCTTAAAAACTAGAAATATGAACCACAGTGTTTTCCACTTCAGTTTCCTAACCACTATTAGGCCTGATGTTTTTCTTGGAAATTTTTTGGAGTAGTTGTAGTGGGAGCTTGGTTGTACTGCTTATTTTTACAACAACATATTTGCTGGTCTCTACTGACTTTATAATTGATCAGGATGGAGTTGTTTTATTTGCATACTATACAAACAAACACATATATTCTCACTTTCATGCATTCTTCTAGGTTTGTATAAAAATCAAATTTGCTCTAATAAGCTGGTGTTCTGACTATAACTGAATGATTCAGGCATGATGCCTACATCAATAAATAGCCATTAAAATATGGTAGATCTTGGTACAGCTAGGTGGCACAGTGGATAGAGCACTGGACTTGGAGTCAGGAGAACCTGAGTTCAAATCTAACCTCAGACACTTGACACTTAATAACTGTATTACCCTGGGCAAGTTATCTAACCCTGAGCCTTGACAAATATGTATACACACATATACACACACAGATATACATATATACATACATATAGACATATAAACACATGCACACACATACATACAGAATGTACATATACACATGCATGTATATGTGTAGATGCATATATGTTTATATATGTATATATACACATGCATAGACATGTATATATACATATATGTAATAGATTTAATTTTTACATGCTCAGTGATATTTGCTGTTTAATTTGTTTAGTGATTTTCATTTTTTTCTACAGAAAGTTTTCATGATTTCTCAGCATGAAGCTTCTCTATGATTTCTTGGCCTTTACTTTCTGATCCATATTTTCCAATACAGTTTTCACTCTCCCTATCTCCAAAGAGTTCATTTTCATTCATCTATTTTATTCTCCCCCATAGCTTCTCCTTTTTTGCAGAGATTCTCTACAATGCTACACTAGATGATCTTCTATGTCCCTTTAAGTTCTAGTCCTGTAATCCTGTGAGGCTGTGATTTAGAAGATGAGGTGGCTGTATATACAATGGGACCCATGGATCTCTAATGATTACAATCTTCTTGTGTTTCTTCTCAGGTCACTTTGGATCTGACTGAAACCCTTCCACTCAAGACATCTAAGAAATGTTACCTAATGAAGAAATCCTTGTAATTATCTTACTCAGTCAAATTATAATTGGAGTCCTAGGAAATACATTTGTCCTTTATTTTTACATATTCAATTTCATCACTAACCACAAGAAGAAACCCATAGACCTGATTCTCACCCACTTGTCCATCATCAATGTCCTGTTTCTGCTCTCCATAGGAGTCCCCCACATAATTACAAGTTTAGGAATCATGAAGGCTTTTGATGATATTGAATGCAAAATTATATTATACCTAGGAAGAATTTTCCAGAGCCTTTGTCTTTTTAGCAATTGCTTGTTGAGTATTTTCCAGGCCATCACCCTTAGAACAAACTATCTCATGTGTGGTTGGCTCAAAGCAAGAGCTACAAAATATATCATCCCCTCTTTGTTCCTCTGCTGGATTCTTAGTCTGTTGATACATATAGCTGTTCCTGTTTTTGCAATTGCACCAAGAAACCACACAATTATCAGGAACAGGTGGAGAATTGGCTTCTGTGCCTTTGATATCACAAACTTTTTAAAAATTACAATGTGGACATCCATTTATGGAAATATGTGTTGTGGGATTATAACATATTTCAATATTTATAACGTGATTATCATGAAAAGACACCACCAAAGAGTCCTTCATATTCACAACATTGAATTTTCTCGCAGAGCGTCGCCTGAAATCAGAGCTGCCAAGTCCATCCTGATATTTGTTAGCACCCTCATTTGTTTTCATTTAGTCAGTTATACCTTGTTTTATATGTATATATTTTCTATAGTAGGTAGCTTATGGATTATACATGTTTCCATGATTATGGCAAGGTGTTATCCAACTTTCTCCCCTTTCATACTGATCATCAGTGACTCTAGAATCTTCAGGTTTTTATCTCACTACTAGGGACCAAAAAGACCATTTACACAACTATCATCACTGTTCCAGATTAAACTATAATTTCTCTTCCTAATTTAACCCTGGGTCAGCTAGGTAGTACAGTGGATAGAGCACCAGTACTAGAGTTAGGAGAACCTGAATTCAAATCCAGTCTCAGACACTTATTAGCCATGTGACCCTGGGAAAGTCACTTAACCCTGTTACTTCAGTTTCCTTATCTGTAAAATGAACTGAAGAAGGAAATAGTAAAGTACTGCAATATCTTTGTCAAGAAAACCCCAAATGGGGTTATGGAGAGTCAGACACAACTGAAAACAGCTCAACGACAATGAAGTATGAGATAAAGACTCAGGAAAGAAGAACCTGGAATGCTTCTAATCTTGATAACACAAATGACTACGTGACATTGATGGGTTACAGAATGTTAGTGAAAAGAGGCCTGCTTCTCCACAAATTTAATCATTCAACACAAAAGTGTTTCCATTTCAGAGATGGTATCAATAGTTTGGGGCTAGTCATGATTTCTATTGTTTCTATTCAAAGTGTCAAATGCCCCATTTTACCTGTATTTGAAGTGTTTGTTTCTAGTGGGTAAAAGTCTATGTGTTCAGGTGCCAAACATAACTTAAAAATCGTCACCTGTCATTGACATAAATCACTCCTAGCATGTCTAGGCATTAACAGGCAAACACTGGAAGACAGATGAGGGTCTTAATTCACAGGTATATGATTATTATAGCTTAGGAGATGACCTTATGTTAATACTAATTAATTAGTAATTAATGAGTATCCTACAGCTGTCATTAGCAAGGATGTATGTCTCTGATTCTAGTTACTTGATCTGAAAAGTATAATGACTTATCTAAGACACTTTCCAAAGTACTGTTTTTAAGGGTGGAGATAATAATTTCCCTCAGGTAATACTGTGCTCTTGTCAAAATAAGAGCAATAAGAAATCATTTTGCATTTAGGGTATAGTTCCTGGGAGCAGAGAGGGAGATATGAGAAAGTAATTAACAGGGTACAAGCATTTCAGTCACCTTATTTGAATAATTACAAATTATGTTCCAAAATGGTAGTGTCAATTGACAGTTCTACCAACAATACACCAAAGTGCCTATCTTCCTACAATGTTTCCTGTAACTTTTCCATCTCTTGTCATTTTTCTAATTTCAGGGGTGGCAAGGTGAAATCTTAGGATTGTTTTTATTTGCATTTCTCTTTTTATTAGTGATTTGGAGCATTGTTTCATGTGGTTGTTAATAGCAGTTTATTTTTGAGAACTGCCTGTTCAGATCCTGTGACCATTCATCTATTTGAGAGTAGCATTTGGTTGTTGGATATCAAATTCATATTAGAAAAAAAACTGATTCAAAGGTATTTCCCCCCAGTTCCAATTTTATACCAGATGCATTAGTGTTTTCTGAGAAGAAGCTTTTCACTTTCTTGTAATCAAAGGTACCTATTTTGTCTTTTGTAATTGCCTTTTTGCTTTGGTGAAGATTGCTTCTCTGGCCCATAAATATGAAAGGTATATGATCTGCTTGTCTCCTATTTTTCTTTTTTTTTTGCTTTTTGGAAAGCAATTGGGGTTAAGTGCCTTGCCCAAGGTCACATGGCTAGATTTTGTGTTAAGTGTCTGAGGTCAAATTTGAACTCAGGACCTCCTGACTCCAGGGCTGCTGCTCTATTCACTGCATTACCTAGCCACCCTGTCTCCTATTTTTTTAACAGTATGATTTTTAATATTGAGTTCTCTCACATATTTTGGAATGCATTTGGAATATGGACTAAGAGGTGTCTGTCTAATGTTATTTTATGTTAGACTGCTTTCCAGGTTTCCAGCACTTTTTGTTAAATGAAGAGTTCTTTCATATGTAAGTTATGTTTTCCCCTTTATGAAATACTGTGTTACTGTTTTATTGTTTTTGATTCTCTACTATCTAGTCTGTTCCATTGGTATATCTCTCTTTTTCTTAACCAATACCAGATATTTTTGAAGAATCTTGCTTTACAATACAGTATAAATTCCAAAAGAGCTGTGCTTCATTTGTCCCTTCCTTTTGTCATTATTTCCCTTCAAATTCTACATCATATTTTCCCAAATAAATCGTATTATTATTTTATCAACTTCTTTAAATTATCCATTCAATCATTTGATTAGTACAGCATTAAAACTATGTTAACTTTGGTAATATTGTGATTTTTCTTAATTTTTATGGCTCAGTCATGAGCACTTCAGCAGCTATTTAAGTTATTCTTTTATTTTTGTTTTTTATTAATTTATTTATCTACTTTTAACTTACAAGATTAAGTACCACAATCCCCTGAGGTTCAAATTTTCTCCCCCTCCCTCTCCTGCCACCCCCATCATGGTGGCATGAAATCAAGTACAGGATCTGCAAATACTTTCACATTAGACATTAGTCAATTTATAAAGAAGTATTGTAACAGATGGAATGAACAATGGGAAAGATGAAACAAAACCAAACAAGAAAAAGAAAGAGAGCAGGTAATTCACTTCAATCTGCATTCAAACTCTGTTCTTTCTCTGAATGTAGACATCTCTCTCCATCATGGGGCTCTTGGTGTTGTCTTATAAACCTGAATTGCTGAAAAGAGTCCAGTCTATCAAAGTTGGTCATCATACATATGTTTTGTCTGTAATTGTTCGCAGATTTCTCCTGGTTCTGCTCTTTTCACTCAGCACCAGTTCATATAAGCCTCTCCAGGTCAATATGAATTCCATCTGCTCCTCACTTCTTATAGCACAATAGTATACCATTACATTCATATACCACAACTTGTTCAGCCATTCCCCAATTGATGGGCATCCCCTTAATTTCCAATTCTTTGCCACCACAAAAGAGCTGTTATAAATATTTTTGCACATATGGGTCTTCCTCCCACTTCTATGATCTCTTTGGGCTACTACCCTAGAAGTGATATTGCTGGGTCAAAGGGTATGAAATTATTTATAGCCCTTTGGGCATAGTTCCAGATTGCTCTCCAGAATGGTTGAAAGAGTTCACAACTTCACCAACAATGCATTAGTCTTCCAATTTGTCCACATACTCTCCAGCAGTTGTCATTTTCATTTTGTCATCTTAGCCAATCTGACCCGTGAGATGTGGCACCTCAGAGTTGTTTTGATTTGCATTTCTCTAATCAATAGTGATTTAGAGCATTTTTTCATATGCTTGTAGATATCTTTAATTACCTCCTCTGAAAAGTGCCTGTTCATATCCTTTGACCATTTATCAATTGTGAAATGACTTGTATTCTTATAGATTTTACTCAATTCTCTGTATATTTTAGAAATGAGGCCTTTATCAGAGACATATGTTGTAAAAATTCTTTGCCAATTTTCTACTTCCCTCTTAATCTTGGTGACATTGGCTTTGTTTGTACAGAAACTTTTCAATTTGGTATAATCAAAATTATCCATTTTGCATTTTATAATGCTTTCTAATTCTTGTTTGGTCATAAAGTCTCCCCCTCTCCATTAATCTGACAGGTAAACTATTCCTTGCGTTCCCAGATTGCTTATAGCATTAGACTTTAAACCTAGATCATGTACCCATTTTGATTTGATTTTGGTATATGGTATTAGATGATGGTTATGCCCAGTTTCTGCTATATTATAATTCCAGTTTTCCCAGCAGTTTTTGTCAGATAGTGAGTTCTTGTCCCGAAAACTGGGATCCTTGGGTTTATCAAACAGTAGATTACTAGAGTCATTGACTGCTGAGTCTTGTGTACCCAATCTATTCCACTGATCCACTACTCTCTTCCTCAGCCAGTACCAAGTAGTTTTGAAGACTACTGCTTTGTAGTACAGATTAAAATCTGTTATGGCTAGGCCACTTTCCTAGCATTTCTTTTCATTAATTCCCTTGATATTCTGGACCTTTTGTTCTTCCAAATGAATTTTGTTACTATTTTTTCTAGCTCTATGAAGTAATTTTTGGTAGAAAGTTCTTTTTTTACTTTTTTCTTCTTTTTGCAGGGGGAAGGCGGGGCAACTGGGATTATTTGGCTTGCCCAATTTTGCACAGCTGCTGAGTGTTAAGTGTCTGAGGCCTGGTTTGAATTCAGGTTCTCCTGACTCCAGAATCGGTGCTCTATTCACTGTACCACCTAGCTTCCCCTATTTAATTTATTCTTGATTTCTTTTAACGAAAATTTTGTAATTGTATCCATACAAGTCTTTTGCTTGCTTCAGTATACTGATAGCCATAAATTTTTATACATTTTGTAATTATTTGTCATAGAATTTCCCTCTCAATTTTTTCCTGTTTGGTGATGTTATTACTACATAGAAATGCAGTTGATTTTCTTTTTTTTTTTGTCTTACTTTGCCTTACTCCCTTTTTAAATCATACTTCCCTTTTCCCCCTGCCATGTACATGCCAGGACAGTTTTTAGATTCTTTTTTTTACAAGATTTTGAGTTCCAAATTTTTCTCCCACCATCTCTCTCCTTTCCTCCTCTGAAAATGGGAGACAATTGGATATCAGTTATATATGTGCTATCATGTAAAACATGTTTCCATATTAGTCACAGTTATGAAAAAAGAAACAGATCAAAAGGAAAAATAAACACAAAAAGAATAAAAAAGTGAAAAAATATGCTTTGCTTTTCATTCAGAGTTCATCAGTTCTTTATCTTGATGTAGATGGCATTTTCCTTTCTGAGTCCTTTATATTTGTCTTGGATCATTGTGTTGCTGAGAAGAACTGATCATCACACAATGTTGTTCATACTGTGTGTAAAGTTTTCCTGGTTCTGCTCATTTCACTTTGCTCCAATTTATATATATCTTTCCAGGTTTTTCTGAAATATCTCTGTTCATCATTTCTTATTGCACAGTACTCCATTACATTCAACCATTCCCTACTTGATGTTCCTTCCTTCAATTTCCAATATTTTGCCATCACTGAAAGGGCTGCCATAAATATTTTTGCACGTGTAGGTCCTTTGTTATGTTTTATGATCTCTTTGGGATACATTAGTAGTAGTATTACTGTATTAAAGCATATGTATAGTTTCATGTTCTTTTGGGCATAGTTCCAAATTCCTGTCCAGAATGGCCATATTAGTTCATAACTCCACCAATAGTGCATTAGTGTCCCAATTTTCCCACAGCCTTTCCAACACTTTACATTTTCCTTTTTTTTTTTCATATTTTCCAATCTGACAGGTATGAGGTTGTTCCTCAGAGTTGTTTTAATTTGCATTTTTCTAATCAAAAGTGATTTAGAGCAGTTATTTCCATGTCTATAGATAGCTTTAATTTCTTCATCTGAAAACTACCTGTTCATAGCCCTTGATCATTTATTTGTTGATGAATGGCTTGTATTCTTATAAATTTTATTTAGTTCTCTATATATTTGAGAAGGGTGGCCTTTATCAGAGATGCTTGCTGAAAAAATTGTTTTCCCTTTTTCTGCTTTCCTTCTAAATCTTGGTTACATTGTGCATTTGGTTTTTGATGGTTTATTTGTAGTCTATAATTTTGATGAAGATATTAGTTATATCCGAATCTTCCATGTCTACTATGATATTATCAATAAAGAGAGATACTTTTACATGTTCTTTTTACTTATCTTTATGTCTTGAATTCCTTCCTCTTATTTCCATTGCTAGCAATTTCCAGAACTATATCAAACATGATGAAGTAGGCCTTTGTTTTGCTACAATATTTATTGAAAAATGCTCTAATATATGTTCATTAGATAAGATACTTACTTTTGGTTTCAGGTAAATGCTCTTTATGATATGGAAAAGGTCCCTCCATGCATAGATGTTGTAGAATTTTGGCATAAATGAATGCTGTATTTTGCCAAAGGTTTTTTCTGCATCTAATGAGATAACTATATATTTTGGGACACTTTTGTTTTATAATACGGCTAATTATGTTGATTGTTTCCCTAATAATGAACCTTGAATATCTGATATAAATACAATTTTGTTATGATGAACAATTTGTAGGCTAACTTTCTGTAAGGTATTTGCAAGGATTGTATTGTAATTTTTTTGAAATGATGATCTTCAAAGATATTGGTCTATAGTTGTCTTTCTGGGTTTTATTGTTCCCTGGCATAATTATTAAGACTATATTTGTTTCATAAAAGGATTCTAGTAAGAAGATTATTTTTTCCATTTTTGAGAATAATTTGTGTCAGTATGGGGACTGATTATTTTTTTTAAAGTTGATAGACTTCCTATGTGAAATCTTTAGGAAAGGAATTTACTCCAACCCCCACAATCTTTAGCAATTCCTATACAGATAATTGTATTTCCTGATGATACTGATGTGTATGGGGGATAGGGTTTGTGTTTATATCCTCTAAATAGAAGATAGTATTCCCAAATTAGGAATGAAAATCACAAACACTTTTAAACCTATCCATTTTATGATTAAATTACAAGTCCATCAAAATATTAAGATACTTACAATAATCAATACTCTAATGGGTCTGTGATCACATTAATTTTGGGTTTTCTTCAATGATGGAGACAATTAACCATCCATGCCTCTCCATATTATTTAGCTTGTAATCATTTCTCAACAAAGTTTCCATATGCAGGCCATCTGACCTGCTCTAAGTCATCCTTGATTTTTCCTGACAGAAATTCAGAATACAAAGGCAAAAACAAGAATATTTGCCTTAAAGAAACTTATATTTTGCAGAATCATGGTTGTTTCTGAATTTGCCTCAAGAAATCTTATGCTAGAGGGAGAATGTTCTATAGAGCTACCAGACAACCCAAGCAGAGTATGGTGGGGAGAGCTTAAAGGGAGGGAGGTCAGATAGTAGTAACAAAGCCATCGCTAGGAATTCTGGGTGAACTTTCATAATCACGTTGATGGGGAATTCCTGCTTTATCACAAAATAATATGTCATCGATACAGAGTTGAAAGAGACCTTATATATTGTTTAATGTCAAAACCTTATTTTAGAAAAGAGGATTTGAGGTCCAGAGAGGCCATAATTTGCCCAAACTCACAAATTTTTTAGGTTGTAGATTTTCTATCAAGTCTGTGATTAGGACCTTAAGTAGCAGGATGACTATCCATCCATAGAGATAAATAATTTTTTAAAAAACTGTGGTTATTTAAATGTAGTAGGGAATGAAATAGTATGCATGCAGAGATTGAAGATGAGAGAAAGAGAGGGAATGGTTCACAGGTCAAGCCCCTATTCAACAAATTTTTGAGTGTCAAAAGATGGAAATAGTTTAGGTAGAGGGAGTAGGAGGAAAACAGAATCATTAACACTGTTGATAACACTGTGAAATTATTCAAACATTCTCAAAAATATAGAATTTATGGTAAAATATGCCAAATGTTCATGCCATTTGGCTCAGACAGCCAGCTTTTAGGCAAGGACCTTAAGGAAGTCAATGACAGGAGGAAATATCCAAAATAAACTAAAATATTGGTGGTTTTACTTTATTATTTAAACTTTTGCTAATACCTTGTGTTTTTACATCATTCTTCATTTCCAGATATACCCTCCGCTTCCCCCTCCCAGAAAGTTGTCCCTTTTAACAAAGAATAAAAAGAAAATAGAAAAACAAAACAAAAACATAGAAGTATCATTAAATTCTATCATTACATGAAATATTCCACTCCCCTTTTTCTATTTCTCTGCCAAAAAATAAATGGAGTTTTATTCTTATATCACTCTGGGGACAAAATTGGTTATTACAATTTCATACCTTTAAAAACTTTTAAAAATGCAATTGTTTTCTATTTATCTGGAACTTCCCAAATTAGCTCTGACCTCCTAGTTGTTGAAAGGCCTATCAAACACGAAGCCTGCTTATTCTGGATATTTCTCTGTAAGGCAGGCTTCCCTTCTCCCATTGATGAAATTTTCCTAGAGCCTCCGGTGTTTGGAGCCACCTAGACTCGGTGGTCTATTCTCCTCTAGATCCTGTTCCTGAATTTCTGAACATCAAAAACAATACTGGACAGGGGCTATCTTCACTTGTGCTTATATTTAATAGCATCTCCAGTACTTAGCACACTGCCTGGCATATAATAAATACTTAATAAATTCTTGTTTCATATGTACCAAATGGTAGACCATTGAAATTTTTAAAGAAGTCAAATGAGTTAAGAAGGAAATAGACATTAAAACTGTACTAGTGGGGGACCTCTACTTTCCCCTCTCAAAGCTAGATAAGGCTAACTAAAAACCAACAAGAAAGAAGTTAGGGAGGTGAAGAAAATTTTAGAAATGTTAGATATGATAGACTTCTTGAGAAAATTGAATACAAATAGAAAGGAATATGGCTTTTTCTTAGCAGCTCATTTTATTTACATAAAATTTGCCTATGTATTATGGCATAAAAATCTTACAACAAAATTAGAAAAGCAGAAAAATTAAATGCATTTTCCTCAGACAATAATGTAATAGAATCAAATTCCATCAAGGGCAGCAGAAAGATACAATAAATTAATTGGAAACTAAATAATTTAATCCTAAAGAATGAGTGGGTCAAAGAATATCATCAAAAACAATTAATAATTTAATTAAATCAAATGACAAAAATGAGACAACATGCCAAAATTTATGGGATGCAACCAAAGCAATACTTGAAAAAAAATTTATGTCTCTAAATATTTGCATCAATAAAATATAGAAAGAGCAGATCAATGAATTGGGAATGCAATTGAAAAAAAAACCTAGAGAAAGGACAAATTAAAAATCCCCAATTAAATACCGAATTGAAAGTCCTGAAAATCAAAGGAGAGATGAATGAAATTGAAAAACAAAACACAAACAAAAAAAAAAAACCCAAACACTGAGCTAATAAATAAAACTAGGAGCTGGTTTTATTGGAAAAAAGAATAAAAAATATAATTGCTTAATTTGGCTAAAAAAAGAAGAAAACCAAATTACCAGAATCAAAAATGAAAGAGGTAAATTTACCAGTAATGAGGAGAAAATGAAAAGAATTAGTAAGATCTATTTTGCCCAATTAAATGCCAATAAATCTGACTAAGTGAAACTGATGATTATTTATAAAGATATACATTTCCCAGATTAACAAAAGAAGGAATAGAATACTTAAGTCCATTTTAGAAAAAGAAATTCAACCAGTCACCAATGAACTCCCTTAGAAAAAAATCTTCAGGGCCAGATGGATTCAATAGTAAATTCTATCAAACATTTAAAGAACAATTGATTCTAATATTTTATAACCTAGTTGAAAAAATAAGCAAGGAAAAAGTCATATGACATTCTTTTTATCATATAAATATGGTTCTGATACCTAAACCAGGAAGATCCAAAACAGAAAGGAAGGTATAGACCAATTTCCCTAATGAATATTGCTGTAACAATTCTAACTAATATGCCAGCAAGGAAATTACACAAATATATCACATGGCTCATACATTATGACTAGGTGAGATTTATACCAGGAATACAGGGCTGGTTCAATATTAGAAAAACTATCAGTGTAATTGTCCATATCAATAAGAAAACCAACAGAAATCAAATAATTATCTCAATAGATGCAGAGTAAATCTTGGACAAAATACAACACACATTTCTATTAAAAACACTCAATAGTAAAGGCATAAATGGAACTTTCCATAAGATGACAAATAATATCTATCTAAAAATATCAGCAACCAATGGGGATAAGTTAGAAACCTTCCCAGTAAGAGCAGGAATGCAGCAAGGATTACCATTATCAACACATTTATTCAATATTGAATTAGATGCTAGTTGTAGCAATAAAAGAAGGAAAAGGAAAGTAAAGGAATTAGAATAAGCACTGGAGAAACAAAGGTATCACTTATATCAGGTGATGTGTGGGTACACTTAAAGAATCCAAGAGAATCAAAAGTAGATGACCCAATTAATAACAATTGATAATTGATCAAAATTTTTGAACAGGCAGTTTTCAGAGGAGGAAATTAAAGAGCGTATGAAAAAATGCTCCAAATCACTGTTGCTAAGAGAAATGCAAGTCAAAACAACTCTGAGGTAGTACATCACACCTCTCAGATTGACTAATATGATAAAACAGGGAAATAATAAATGCTGGAGAAGGTGTGGGAACATTGGAAGACTAATGCATTGTTGATGGAGTTGTAACGTGATCTAACCATTCTGGAGAGCAATCTGGAACTATGTCCAATTGGATATAAAATATATACATATCTTTTGACCCAGAAATACAACTTCTAGGTCTATATTCCAAAGAGATCATACAAACAGGAAAAAGACCCACATGAACAAAAATATTTATACCACCTCTTTTAGTCGTGGCCAAGAATTGGAAATTGAGGGCATGCCAATCACTTGAGGAATGGCTGAACAAGTTGTGGTACATGAATGTAATGGAATACTATTGTCCTACAAGAAATGATAAGCCAGTGGATTTCAGAAAAACCTGGAAAGACTGACACTGAGTGAAGTGATCAGAAAGGAGATCATTGTACACAGTAACAGATAAAAAAATTCAATGACTAACTTCTCCCTTCTTAGCCATGCAAGGATCCAAGACAACTCCAGAGGATTTATGATGGAAAATGTTATCCATATCCAGGAAAAGAATTATGGAATCTGAATGCAGATTGGATCATATTATTTGCTCTCATTCTCTCCCTTTTTTCTTTGCTTCTTCTTTCTTGTGTTTTCTCTCATTGGTTCTAATTCTTCTTTACAATATGACTAATGTGAAAATAGGTTCAATATGAATGTATATTAGAGCATGTATCAAATTATATGCCACCCTGTGGTGAGGGGAGAGGAGAGACAGGGAGAAAATTTGGAAATTAAGACCTTTTGAAACTGAATGTTGAGAACTAAAAATCAATAAAGTAATTAAAAAAATAAAATAACTGCAGACAATATACCATACTTTCCATGACAAATTCAGGAACTATGTCGACTCAATTATAAAACCCTCTCAAGTAAATAAAATAGATTTAAATACTAGGACTAAGGTGGATAGAGATGAGAATACAGAGAGACTTAGGAATTTTCTCCCTTTCAAAGAAGTGACTCTGAATTATGGACATTAAGGGAAAGAGAATTGGAAATATTTCCATGAGAGGATGGTGGATGACTGGGTGAATGGTTTCAATCAGTTTTAGAGTACTATGATACCTGAGTAAATACCATGAGGGCTAGGCTATCATAATTTCAAAATCTGAGTGCCTGAAGAAGATAATTGCCTAAGAACCTTGGAGGCTGGGAAGAATTGATTTTTTTGCTTTTAAAAATATATTTTATTTATTTCATGAAATATTTTCCAATTAGATGTAAAATTTTTTAATCATTCACTTAAAAAAATTGAGGTCTACATTCTATCCCTTCCACTTGTCCCTTTCCTAGACTTTGACAAAGTAAGTAATGTGTTATCAGTTATATGTGTGAAGACTGCGAAACATATTCCATGTCTGCTGTGGTGCAAAATAAAACATACGTACAAAAATTTAAAAAGGAAAGTATGCTACAATCTGTCCTCAGAATTCATTAGTTCTCCCTCTGGGGGTGGATTACCTTTCTCATCATAGGTTCTTTGGAATTTTCTTGAATCATTATTTTCATTAAAGTAGCTAAGTTTTTCACTGTTAATAATCCTTACAATATTACTGTTTCTTTGTACAATGTTATTCTGGTTTTGCTCACTTTGCTTTGCATCAGTTCATATAAGACTTTACTGGGCTGAATTTATGCTCTGCACATGACTAGTAACCTTATCTCAAGAACACCCAGGTTGAGGTCTACTCAATTCACTTCCTACATGAAGTATAGACGCTCAACTCCTGATTTCTGAGGACAAAGAAGCAAAAGGCCTCATTGTATGTTAGATGTTCTGTGCCTTTGGATCTAAAGGGTCTGAATCCCTGTCTGTGCAGGTGCAGAAAGTTTCCTCTTCCATCTATTTCCCATTATTCCTTTGGTGATTATAATTGATTATGAGTCACTACTGATAAGTGATTTTCACATGGGACAATCTTGTTCTTTCTTTAGAAATGTCCAAATATCCCCCTCCCTCTCTGTCATTTTTCTGAAAGGTGAAAAGAAAATTATAGTACCAGGGGGAGATGAGCTCAGACAGTTCTGTTCCTATAACTTCTTCTCTAGCCTTCTCTCCCTTTTACATGCAGACTGTCACATCTCTATCCTGTGCCAGAACAGCAGGCCGGCCTGGGGAGTATGTCTTTATATCTTAACCTCTCTTTTAGGAGGAGATCTTTGTGTGTGTGAATGTTGAGATTGGGGAAAGACCCTGAGAAAGATCCATGATTAGAAATGGTGATGTGGTCTGACACTCAACAGAAGGATGGTCCCTATTCTAGGAGACTTCATAAGGTTACTTACTTTTTCCTCTCCCTACTTTTGGTCTCTTCAAGGGGATGGGATCTTTGTGTTGAGTGATTCTGATTCATCATCAGTCCGATCTGTTTCCTAGTCATTTCTCATCTTCACTAGAAAGATTAAAGAATCTTAGCCCATCTGGAAGAACAGGCACCACTCTTGTCAAGTCCAGTTCCATTCTTAGTGGAGAGAAGGATCATAACAGAAGTGAGATCAGGATCTGAAATATATTCTGGAGTTTGGAATTTAGTATGGAGTTCGGTATTCTAGATTTCAGTTCCAGTTCCTTCAATTTCTTCCATGTGTCATCTGACTCAACACTCTAGATGTAGGTCCAACCATATTCTCTGTAGTTTGGCTGCATAAGACCAATATACTTGTAGTTTCCATTGGGACAATCAGGGTGATGCAAATGTTCCTGACTAGATAGGAGACAGTCAGTCTCTTTTGGAATCTGGGTCCTTTAGATGACATTGATATGTATCCATTCCATGCTTATAGTTTACCTCTGAGATTTTCTTTTCATCTATCTCTGTATCAAAAGCAAAAATAAAAACAATCCCACTTAATTTGGAGTTTAGAATTTTGTACTGAAATTCTGTCTCTGCTGCTTGTGTGACATTGGATCTATTTGATAACCTCTCTGGACTTCAGTACAATTCTCTATGCACTGAAGAGAGTAGAAGAGTCAGGCTCTAAATCTGTAAGCCCCGTGACCCTATGAAGATGATTCTAGTGCCAAATTGAACCCAACAGCCAGAAAAAGATAAAAGCTATATTCTAATCATGATCAGAAGAAGAAAATAGATCTGAAATTTAATAATAAGACTAACATTTGCCTGGCAACTTAAAGTTTATGAAACTACTACAAGAAATCTGGGATCTGTCTCGCTGATGTGGAGATTTTCTCTAATGATTAATATTTCAAGTTAACCATACTTATCTATTCTTTGATATTCATGTCTAGGTTCCTAATTCATAAACATGCATTTTCAAATATCTATAAGGTATAAGGCATTGTGAGACATTCAAAGAAGTATAAGAAATTATCCCAGTCCTTAAGAATCTTACATTTTAGCTGTCGAAGAAGGGTATAAACTAGTGACCAGTGAAAATTTTAAAATACAGTGTTCACTTAATGAGTCGATGCAAATTAAAAGAGATGTGGCAATGTAGCACGTTTACCAAATTAACATGATAGAGAAAACATCTAATTGTCAGATTTCTTTCAAATCCTCAAAAATCATTTTTTTAAATAAGAAACCAGAGAAATGAGTAAGGAAAAGAAATGTCATCACAAAGAGACTCTTTATCCTAAAACCTAAAATCTAGGCACAGATTGGTTTGGCCAGTATAGCCAGTCTTAGTTTTGGTACAACCAGCTTCACTTCCTTGTGTTGTAAGAAAAGAGGATAGTGCTATGTAGGGCTATTAGACACTTAAATCTAGGTTGCCTCCAATGGAGAGGACGCCCATTCATTCTTTAGTTGTTGTTGCTGTTTTGTCTATGGCACCAGGTCATTTTTTCTGGCTCTTAGCTCAACTAGACTATTTTGGTGCAAATGTACAATCCTTTTGAGCTCCAGAGCACACTTTTCTAATATAATGTATAACTGTGACCATGCAGATGTACAGCTTTACCCAGAAATAGGCACAACTTTGACGAGCAACTGATGGACATCTTTCCAGGAAGTTACAAAAGTTGGGGGCGGGGATAAATTAGGAGGAGTCACAATTCTCTTTGTGCTGGGTTTTGTGCCCATCTGTGGGAGGATATTTCCCTAAGGAACCCCAAAGACCCAGCTCCTAGACTTCAGATAGTCCCACACAGACCTTGCTGAAGTCTTCTTTACCTCAGTTCTCTAGCTTACCATGATCCAGGAATTGCAATTCTTTGTGCTTATGCTTTTCCTTGTGAACTTAGTGACTACCTAGAATCCATTAGACAACTGGGTGGTGCAGTGGACAGAGTGCTTGGCTTGGAGTGAGGAAGATCTGAATTCAAATCTATCTCCAGACACTAGCATTGTGATCTTGGCTAAGTCAATCAACCTCTGTCTGCCCCAGTTTCCTTAATTGTAAAATGTGCATAATAGCACCTATCTACCAGGGTTGCTATGAAGATCAGATAGAATAATATTTGTAAAGTGCTTAGCACAGAGTAGACACAATAAACTCTTGTTTCCTTCCTTATAAAAGCTGTTCTTGAACAATAGTGAAGCTAAGTTTTTATACTTTTAACAAGAATTATAATTTTTATATGTAGTGTAGAGTGATCTGGCGGATTTGCAGTGACACATTTGCACTCTAATATTTGTTGTTATTATACATTTAACAATAAATATAATTTATATTTGCAGAGTGATCTATGGGATTTTCAGTGACACATTTGGACTCTAATATTTGTTTGAGGAATGATGAGTGGGACCAGAAGTGAATAGATGGATACCCCAATTCAGCAACAGTGGCAGAGTTTATTTGATCATGAATCATGGTTCCAGAGCTGGAGAATGTTTGAGGTTGGAGGGCAGGGAAAAGGAGTCAAATTTTATTAAGTGCTTACTATTTATCAGTTATTATGTTACACTTTTTGCAAATATTATCTCATTTGATGCCCACAACAATCCTAGGAGGTAGCTATTATTATTATTATTCTCATCTTACAGTTGAGGAAACTGAGGCAGACAGACATTAAATGACTTATTTAGGGTCAGATAGCTAGAAAGTGTCTGAGGCTGACTTTGAACTGAGATTTTCCCGACTCTGGGCCCAACACTGTATCGACTACTTTACCTGGGGGACAGAATGCACATGCAGAGATTATTCTCTGTATATACTGAATGGAAGGGAGTGAGAAGAGAGACTTTGACATCTGCCTAATAGGTCTGAGACAGGTCAGTCCAAGCTGAACCTTGAAATCAGTGAAAGTGAGGAGAACAAGTCAACAAAGAAAATCCATATGCCTATGTTTTCTAATCTGTGATGTAATGTTATGGTGTCTGCAATGGGTAGGTGGATGGCTATGGCAATCCATAGAAAGCTCTGGCCTCTGTGATTCACATAGATCCTGTGTGACTAGCTGCCTCTGATCTAGACATCCACCCCCCCCCCCCCCTTTCTTCTTCCTACCACCTTTGTTTTTTCCATTTTCTGGAACTCTCTAGAATGGAATTTCACAAGAAAAGCTTCCCACCATATGCTTTACATGGACTGGCCTCAATAGTTCATCCTGTTTTTTGTCCCCTGCATGTCCCATTAAAAATTATGCATGATAGAAGTCCTGTCCCTTGATGTAGTACCACCTAGCTTTGCCTGTGTTGCTGAACTGTACAAGGACAGAAATAATAATGATTTGAAAGGAATGATGAGAGATCAGTGAGTCCATTAAATGAATATTTATTAAGCACTTGCTAAGTACCAGGCACTGGGCTAAGTGCAGGGGATAAAAAGAAAGATTAAAAAACAAAACAAAACAAAACAAAAAACAACCTTTGTTCTCAAAGAATTCAAAGTCTAATGGAGGAGGCAACATGCAAATGGCTGTATAAAAACAAGATATGTGCATTGGGAAAAGTAGCAAAGGGTTAAGTTTCCACAGGACTGCAAAATTGCTGAAATGGGGCTACCGATAAAAGTAAGGTTAGAAGACCAGACGGTAACGTTGGGAAGGGTTGAGACAGCCTTCAGAAGAAGTTGGATTCCCATGTACCATAGAAGTCCTAAATAATACTAAAAGTGAAACAAAATAAAATAAAAAGAACCTGACAACAGCAGGTGAATTTGACCTATTAGCATACAGCAGCCTTGGGTCTCTCAGACCCTGATAAGGACTAGGTTAGAGTGGTGAGGGGTCAGTATTCTGTGTTATTACTAAGCTTCCTTAATGAACTTCATGTATTATATATATTATCTAAAAGAATTAGAGCCTCATTAGTAATAATGTATGATAATGGGGAGGTATACCCAGAAGAGAACGAACCAATCAATCCTCTGAAGGGAGTATCTGCACCAATCTAATGTATAAAACTTACTTGACTTTTGTGTCCTGAATTCCTCCTTCCAGAAGGACGGAGTTCACTTCTAGCCAGGAGTGATCAATTCCTTTCAATTTCTGCTTAATAAATTTCTTTTGATATCAGATTTTTGGTATCAGTTGTGCTTTTGCTTTTCCAAGATGGCATTTCCGACAGTATTCAAAGGCACTAGAAATGTGAGCAACTAAGAAAGGCTTCCTGTAGAAGGCAGAATTTTAACTGTAACTTGAAGGAAGCCAGTGAAGTCAGGAAACAGATGGGAGGAGGGAGATGATTCAAGGCATGGGGGAAAGGTACAGAAAATGCTGAGATTTGGAAAATGGAGTGATTTGTTCAAGAAACAGAAAGGAGACCAGAAAATTGGGGTTTGGATGGGAAAAGGGCAAAAGGAAAGGGATGGAGAAATCTAGGGGGGTATTAAGTATAAGAAGACTGGAAAACTAGAAAGGAGGATGGGATAGATTATAAAAGGCTTCAAATGCCAAAAAGAGGTTTTATATTTGATCCTGGAGGTGATAGGGAGCCACTGGAATTTATTGACTTATGGGATGACATGATCAGACTGGCTTAGCTTTATCAAGCCCCTTCTGTTTTTCCTGTGGTTCAATATCATCCCACCCAAAGTCTGACAAGGCCCATCTAGTGATTGAGACCCAGTTGCATCCTTATTCTTCTGGTGATAGACATTCAGAAGTATATTCTTTGCCAAGAAGCCCTCTTTCCTTGCCCCACCGACTTCATGCCTTTGGCTCTCTCAAGTTGTCTTTTGCTTTTATTTTTTGTCTTAAAATGTGTCTGTAATAAAGGTTCATTGTTCTTAGTGTTCCTTGTCAGTATGCTTATTTTATGAAAGCCTCTAAGTTCCAAAGAATATTAGTGGAATTAGAGTTAGGGTTGTGATTAGACTCGCATTGCTATGGTTTCCAGTCACTCAAATATACAGATACACCTTGGAGATATTGTGGGTTTAGTTCCAGACAACCATAGTAAAGCAAATATCGTAATAAAACAAATCACATGAATTTTTCAGTTTCCAAGTGCAAATAGGGTCATGTTTACACTTTATTCTATCAACTGTACAATGATATTATATTAAAAAAAATGAAGAGACCTTAATTAAAATATTTTATTACTAACCCCCTCCCAAAACAGTAACCATCATCTCAGCCTTCAGCAAATTATGATCTTTTTGCTGATGAAGGGTCTTGCCCTGATGTTGATTGCTGCTGATGGATCAGGGTGTTGACTGCTGAAGGTTGGGGTGTCTGTGGCAATTTCTTTTTTTGGTCTCTATTAATTAGTTTACAAGATTCAGTTTCACAATCCCTTGAGTTTCAAATTTTCTCTCCCTCCCTTTTTCCCTCCCTGCTCCCCCCCCCCCCATGGCAGCATGCAATCAAATATAGGATCTGCAAATACTTTCACATTAGACATTACTCAGGTTATAAAGAAGGATTGTAATGGATGGAATGAACAATGGGAAAGAGGAAACCAAACCAAACAAGAAAAAGAAAGAGAGCAGGTAATTTGCTTCAATCTGCATTCAAACTCTGTTCTTTCTTGTTCTTTCTCTGAATGTAGACATCTTTTTCCATCATGAGTCTTTCGGAGTTGTCTTATAGCCCTGCATTGCTGAGAAGAGTCCAGTCTATCAAAGCTGGTCATCACACATATGTTGTGTCTGTAATTGTGTACAGATCTCTCATAGTTCTGCTTATCTCATTCAGCATCAGTTAACATAAGCCTCTCTAGGTAAATATGAAGACCATCTCCTCCTCATTTCTTATAGCACAAAAGTATTCATGTACCACAACTTGTTTAGCCATTCCCCAATTGATGGGCATCCCCTTAGTTTCCAATTCTTTGCAACCACAAAAAGATCTGCTATAAATATTTTTGAACATATGGGTCTTTCTCCCACTTCTATGATCTCTTTGGGATACAACCCTAGAAGTGGTATTTCTGGATGAAAGTGTATGAAATTATTTATAGCCCTTTGGTAATTGTTCCAGATTGCTCTCCAGAATGGATGAATCAGTTCACAACTCCATCAACAATGCATTGGTGTTCCAATTTTCCCACATCCTCTCCAGCACTTGTCATTTTCCTGTTTTGTCATCTTAGCCAATCTGACTGGTGAGATGTGGTACCTCAGAGTTGTTTTGATTTGCATTTCTGTAATCAATAGTGATTTAGAGCATTTTTTCATGTACTTGTAGATATCTTTAATTTCCTTCTCTGAAAATTGCCTGTTCATATCCTTTGACCATTTATCAATTGGGGAATGACTTGTATTCTTATAGATTTTACTCAATTCTCTGTTTATTTTAGAAATGAGACCTTTATCAGAGACATTGGTTGTAAAAATTCTTTCCCAATTTTTCACTTCCCTCTTAATATTGGTGACATTAGCTTTGTTTGTACAAAAACTTTTCAATTTAATGTAAACAAAATTATCTTTTTTGCATTTCATAATGCTTTCTATTTCTTGTTTGGTAATAATATCATCCCCTCTCCATAAATCTGACAGGTAAACAATTACTTATAGTATCAGCCTTTATACCTAGATCATGCACCCATTTAGACTTGATTTTGCTATATGGTGTTGATAACGGTCAGTTTCTGCCATTCTATATTCCAGTTTTCCCAGCAGTTTTGGTCAAATTGTGAGTTCTTATTCTCAAAAATGGGGTCTTTGCATTTATCAAATGGTAGATTAATATAGTCATTGACTGCTGAGTCTCATGTACCCAATCTATTTCATTGATCCACTATTCTATTCCTCAGCCAGCACCAAGTAGTTTTGATGACTGCTGCTTTATAATACAAATTAAAATCTGGTATGACTAGGCCACTTTCCCGTAGCGGCAAGCACCCCAAGCGTCCTCAGGGTTTGCAGCTACCACAGGTTCTTGGATCTGCTTTGTTAAAGGAAAGCAACTCAAAATGGGTTAACAAGCTTACTTTAATCAGTCAGACATATATCGTTTACCTTGTTCAGGAGAAAAGGTCAGCACCCTGAACCTCAAAGTATACAGGCATAATTATCAAGACAGAAACATCAAGTAGACAGATTTCCAAACTGTCCAACCATTACATCCATACCCAGTCAACATCTGGGTTTCCACATTCTGGGTTTTTCAAAGCCGGGGGACTCTCAACAACGGCTTCCCAGAATTCAGATCCAATCACAGAACACTTCTCAAAGTGAGTCCCAAAACAAAGCTACACATCAGGGCTTATATAGCCTTCTCCTGGCTCAGAGAATGTAACAACCTCATGGACTCACTGGCCAATCAAGGAGTATCTACTGAAAAACAAGCCTCCCCCACCCCAGGCTTCAGGTGCACATTAGCCTAGGGGCAGGGAAGACCTTTAAAATTTACATTCGCATTACATTTCCCTAGCCTTTCTTTTCATTAATTTCCTTGATATTCTGGATCTTTTGTTCTTCCAAATGAATTTCGTTAGTATTTTTTCTATCTCTATAAAGTAATTTTTTGGTAGATTGATTGGTATTGCACTAAATATGTAATTTAATTTAGGTAAAATTGTCATTTTTATTATATTAGCTTGACCCAACCACAAGCAATTGATGTTTTTACCAATTAATTAGATCTGACTTTATTTGTGTGAAAAGTGTTTTGTAGTTGTGTTCATATAGGACCTGGGTTTGTTTTGGCAGGTAGATAACCAAACATTTTATAGTGTCTACAGTAACTTTAAATGAAATGTCTCTTTCTACCTCTTGCTATTGGATTTCATTAGAAATATATAGGAATGCTGATGATTTATGTGAATTTGTTTTATATCCTGCACCTTTGCCAAATTTATTTATTGTCTCAAGTAGCTTTTTAATTGATTCTCTAATTTTATCATCATATCATCTACAAAGAGTGATAGCTTAGTCTCTTCTTTGACTAATTTGATTCCTTCAATTTTTTTTTTCTCTTCTTGCTACTGCTAACATTTCTAGTACCAGATTGAATAAGAGGGGTGATAGTGGACATCCTTGTTTCATCCCTGATCTTATTGAAAATGCTTCTAGCTTACCCCCATTACATATACTACTTGCTGATGGCTTTAAATAGATCCCACCTATTATTTTAAGGAAGACTCCATTTATTCCTATACTTTCTAGTGTTTTTAATAGGAATGGATGGTGTATTTTGTCAAAAGCCTTTTCTACATCTATTGAGATAATCATGTGGTTTCTGCTAGTTTTATTGTTGATATGTTCAATTATACTGATGGTTTTCCTAATATTGAATCATCCTTGCATTCCTGGAATAAATGTTACCTGATCAAAGTGTATTATTCTTGTGATAAGTTGCTGTAGTCTTTTGGCTAATATTTTATTTAAAATTTTTGCATCTGTATTCATTAGGGGAATTGATCTATAATCTTTATTTTATCTCTTCCTGATTTAGGTATCAGTACTATATTTGTGTCATAAAAAAGAATTTGGTAGGACTCCTTCTTCACTAATTTTCCCATATAGTTTGTAGAGTATTGGAATCAATTCTTTAAGTGGACAGGGGTTTGGCACTCACAAAACAATTTTTATATTAACTTCAAAGATCATTGATCAGTTATAACAGTAATGAAATAGTTTGAAACATTGCAAGAATTGCCAAAATATGACAGGGAGACATGATGTGAGCACAAGTTATTGGAAAAATGGCACCAATAAACTTGTTCATTGAAGTGATTCCACAAACTTTCAATTTATTAAAAACAAACAAACAAACAAACAAAAGCAACCCACAACATCTGTGAAATACAACAAAGCAAACCACAATACAATGAGGGGTGACTATGTCTGTTTTTATCCAGGGAGAAGAAGAACCCTTTAGGCACCAAGTGATTTTGTTGAAGGCAAAAGCAATGAATGACTTAGTTCCTACAAAGTTCTTGCATTCCAAGAAACGTATCACACCTTAAATCCTTAGGAAGTTGTTAAATTTGTTAACTTATTGAGGCTTCCTATTCACTAAGCTGTCCCTCCCCCACTTTTTAAACGCATCTTCATTTTCTTCAATCTAAAGTTGCATTCAACTATTTGACTGTGATCTCACAAGATGAAATGCAAGACAATTGTTTTGTAGTGTTGGAAGAGAGTAATAACCATCAATAAACCAAAAGGTCATTAGTGATTTACCTCATGTCAATTTTAAGCCATTAGCTTTCACACGAAATCCAGTTACTAGATTTTCTGACTTTCGGTTGAAGCAATCTTTAGTGGAAAAAATAATTATACAACTAGAAACATATTGACAAAAATAACAGAAATACAAAATGACATGAATGTAAAATAATATTATTATAAATGAACTCGATATGAAATAAAAAATTACGAAACCAACAGGTAAAAATAAGAACAAAGGAGGAAATCGTCATGTGTGAGTCAAAGAGTATATTGATAATTAGAAGAAAAAATGGATAAATTAGAAACCAAAAATATTATAGAACTGGTAAGTAAAACCACTTAGTCCATTCTTGGAGGAGAAAGCCACCAGCATCCAGGATCGCCTGTCTCCTTTGTCTTTCTTTCCCCTAATCTGGGCCATGCTGGAAGGCTGAGCAGTGGGCAGAATCACCACTACTGGGAGTACCCTAGTCCTTTTGCTATCTTCCCCTTCTTATTTTTCCTGAAGAATAAGTTTTCTAAGAACCCATTAAATCTGTCAGACCTTCCTAGCTTCCTTCTACTATGCCCTTCAATCTGCCATCATTGTAAGCTTATTTACTTATGTAGCCTAAGGCCCTCTGGGTCTTGACATCTTCCCCATTACTAAACTCTTAATATTTTGGATAATTCCCCTCTTCCCTGAAGCAAAACTTTCTTTCTTTCTTTCTTTCTTTCTTTCTTTCTTTCTTTCTTTCTTTCTTTCTTTCTTTCTTTCTTTCTTTCTTTCTTTCTTTCTTTCTTTCTTTCTTTCTTTCTTTCTTTCTTTCTTTCTTTCTTTCTTTCTTTCTTTCTT